>NC_133769.1:267354266-267524907 GCF_003597395.2 Chelonoidis abingdonii
CCGTCAGGGTGATTAAACACTTGAACAAATTGCCTAGGGAGGCTGTGGAATCTCCATCTCTGGAGATATTTAAGAGTAGGTTATATAAATGTCTATCAGGGATGGTCTAGACAGTATTTGGTCCTGCCATGAGGGCAGGTGACTGGTCTCGATGACCTCTCAAGGTCCCTTCCAGTCTTAGAATCTATGAATTTAAGAATCTATGAATATTTTTTATTGGATTAACTTCTCAAAGCTTGTCTCTTTCACCAACTGAACTTGCTTCAATAAAAGATATTACCTGATCCACCTTGTCTCTTTAATATCCTGGGACTAATTGTTCCAACCACACTGCATTTAACATTTTCATTTTTAAATTGATAGGATTTATTCATATAGCTAGCTGCATTAAACACAGTGGCAAGCCTTTTTGTTCTATAAACTTCCTCTCATTATATTAAATATACTGCTCCTGCCCAGCTGGGCTTCATGATCTTGCTAGCCCTCCAAGTTCTGCCTTGTATGTTAGTTGGCCTCTCAGGACCCATATGAGGTATATACCCAATCACAGTGCCATAAAAGTTCCATATCTAGTTACGAAGTATTTAGCGTAATTAAGACTACGCAGCACTGATAAGACATCAACTGGAGTATCGCATCCAGTTCTGGATACAACACTTCAGGAAAGATGTGGACAAATTGTAGAAAGTCCAGAGGAGAGTAACACAAAATGATCAAAGGTCTAGAAAGCGTGAGCTATCAGGAAAGACTGAAAAAACTGGGTTTGTTTAGTGTAGAGAAGAGAAGACTTGTGACATAACAGTCTTCAAGTATGTAAAAGGGTTGTTATAAAGAGGAGAAAAAATAAATAGTTCTCCTTAACTACTGAAGGCAGGAGAAGACGACAAATTACAGCAAGGGAGATTTGGGTTAGACATTAGGAAAAAATTCTGTCAGGGTAGTTAATCACTCGAACAAATTACCTAGGGAGGTCGTGGAATCTGTCATTGGATGTTTTTAAAACAGGTTACACACCTATCAGGGATGGATTAGATAATACTTAGTCCTCCCTTTCTATTCTATTTTCCTGGTTTTAGGGACGCAGCACTGAAACACAGAGAGCTAGATTCACAAGGAGGATTTAGGCTTTATAACTTCTAGGTGACCTGCAACTCAATGGAATTCACAGCCTTGGGTGAGGTGCCCAGGCTCCCTGTGCGTTGTATAAGTAAAGTCAGGTGCCTACAAAAAGGATTCACAAAAGCGAGCAATCTGCAAGGGCAGCTGCCTAAGCTAGCCAGCAATGAAATGAAGAGGAAAGAAGGGCTTACAGATTTAGGGGCCTAAATGACAGCCTGGGGAGAGATGCTGCTTTTAAATTGCAGCTCCACAATGAAACTTCTCATGGAGTTAGGCCAGATCAGCCCTTTCTTGAAGGGAAAAAAAAAAGGGGAAGAAGAGAGAGAGAGACCCCATCCTGCTACAGCCAATAGCTCAGCAGTTGGGACATTACCTGGGATATGGGAAACCTGTATTCAAATTCCTGCTTTACCTGATTGGGAGCAGAGATTTGAGTTTAAGAGTTCCACACTCCAGATGAATGTCCTAGTCACCAGGTTATTGAGTACTCTGGGGTGGCCTGCTCCCAACCTCTCCTGTGGCAGCTGTTCCACTTTGTTTAGATAATTAAATAGTCATTGGTTCAGAGAAAGTGAGATATTAACCAGTGATGAGCTGCCAAAATATTAACAACCGGTTCCCTCCATCTCACCCCATGAGGGGGTCATGCCCCCCCTACTTCCCCGGGTCTCCTGCCCCATCTAAACCCCCATGTTCCTTGACAACCCCCCCTCAGGACCCCTGCCCCATCCACCCCCCTTCCTTGTTCCCTGATTGCCCTCTGCCGCCCCATCCAACCCCTTGTCTCTTTCCTGATGACCCCCCCAGGACCCCTGCCCCCTCCAAACAGCCCTTCTCTATGTCCCCGGACAGCCCCTGGAATCCCTACCCCTGACTTCCCCCTACCGCCCCATCCAACCCCTGCTCCTTCCTGACTGCACCCCCGGGACCCTTGCCCCCATTCAATCCCCCTGTTCCCTGCCCTCTGACCGCCCCAACACTAATCCACTCCCTCAACTCCCCTATCCTCTATCCAACACTGCCTCCCTGCTCCCTGCCCCCTTACCACACTGGCTAGAGTCGGGGCGTCCAGTTGGCTGGGACCAGGGACGGGTCAGAGCTGCGCCGCCCGGCCAGCCGAGATTGAGACTGGGCCGGAGCTGCACCGCCTGGCCGGATGAGGTCAGGGTTGGAGCCGGGCCAGACATGCGCCGGCCAGGGTCGGGGTCGGGGTCGGGTCGGGGGCCAAGCCAGGACCGTGCAGCGCCTGGAGCCCTCCTCGTGCCCCCACTCCCCTGCCTCAGCTCACCTGTGGGAAGCTGCTGCTTCCTTCTCAGCCCTCCCAGGCTTACTGCACGAACAGCTGATTCGTGGGAAACCGGGGAGGGGGAGGTGAAGCCAGGGGAGCATTCAGGGGAGGAGGCAGAGGCAGAGTGAGGTGAGCTGGGGCTGGGGGAAGGGCAGGGAGCTGCTGGAGCTTTTGTTAAATTTAAAAGCCCTTTTTGAACCAGTTGTTCCTCGAGTGACAACCGGTTCTAAAAAGGCTTCTAAATTTAACAACCGGTTCCCACCAACTGGTGGGAACCGGCTCCAGCCAGGGCTGGTGCGAGGATGTTTTGTGCACTAGGCGAAACTTCCACCTTGTACCCTCCCCCGTCCCCGAGCCCCCGCCCTGTGGTGCCTCCCCACGGCAGCTCCCCCCCGTTCTGCCCTGAGGCACTCCTGCTGCGGTAGCTCCCCACTCTCTGCGCTGAGGCACTCCTCTCCACCCCAGGTCACCCCTGCTCTGCCTCCACCCTGAGCATGCCGTCACTGCTTCACTACTGCCACCTTCCAGGCTTGTGGCACCTAAACTGATTAGCGCCGCAAGCCTGAGAGGCTGGAGAAGTGAAGCAACTCTCCCCTGCTCCACCTCCTCCCTGAGCACACCGTGGCTGCTCCACTTCTCCCACCTCCCAGGCTTGCGGCACCAATCAGCTTAGGTGCTGCAAGCTTGGGAGGTGGGATAAGTGAAGCAGCCATAGCGTGCTCAGGGAGGAGGTGGGGCAGAGGTGAGCTGGGGCGGGGAGTTCCCCTGCATACCACCCCCCACCCTTACTTGCTGCAGGTGGCCCTCCTCGCACTCCCCTGCCCCAGCTCCCTCCGCCAAAATGCTGGCGGTGACCGGGGCGGCCGAAGATCTGGCCACCGCGGTCGCTGCTGAATAAAATGCCGCCTCCCAAATCCTAGCACCCTAGGCAACTGCCTAGGTCGCCTAAATGGTTGCACCGGCCCTGGCTCCAGCTCACCACTGATATTAACTCTGTAGTCTGGTGGGATATGGAGAATCAGGTTCAAGTGCCTGCCCTAATGAATATTTAATTGTTCATACAACGTGGAACAGATCCAGCATGAGAGATTGAGAGATTCACTCCAGTGTACTTAATACACCGGTGGCTAGATCACTCCCCCTGAGGTGAGAGAGCCAGGGTTAAGTTCCTGCTTCAAATCAGGCGAAGTAGGGATTCAAAACTGTCTCTCTTACATCCCAAGTGAGTGCACTAACCACTGCACCATTGGGTATTACTTTGAGTATGGCCCCTGGGCCCCAGAAGTGAGATAGGTGGAGGAACACCTAGTCTGAGAATCCCACTGGGGTTAAGGCATGACCCAGGTCAACAAGCAGCTTGTGGACATCAGGACTTTGTCAGCTTTGCACATGCCCACAGGGAGAGAATTAGTCTCTTAGGGAACTTTAGGTGCTTAAAGGGGTAAACTGAGCAGTGGTTTTGTGAATGTAAGTGGAGTTGGATTTAGGTCCTTTTGTGAACGTAGCCCAGAGAGACTTTAAGCAGATGCTTAATTTTAAGCACATGAATAATCCCATCCCTGTTCAGCAAAGCACTTAAGCATGTGAGTGGCTCCATTAATTTAATTCTTGCAGCATCAAGCCCAGAGAATGTATAAAAGGGGGAAAAAATCAGTCCTGCACTCTTGTTGGCTCAAAGAGGTGTTACACCATGTTAGAGATCCAAATGTGGTCCAACAAAACAAATATTTTGGAATTTATGAAAGTCATGTCACTCTAGAAGATGACAACGACTCTTATCAGTTTTCTGATGTTCCTGACCTTTCTCTCATTCTGCTTATCCATCTGTGTAAATAGAATTCAGTGTCATTTCAAATCTTTTTGAAAATGAAAGCTGCTAATGGAATTGAACAAATGGAATGATAAAGTGTCAATATTGTTAAATTTTAGTTCCTTTTTATTCCAGAACAATAGCATTTCATTTAAGCACAAAGTAAATTTGTGACTTTAATAAATGTCACATGGCACTTTGTCATTATTCATAAAACTGACTTCACAAAGGTGACATAGTAGGCACTGATAAATTATTAACATACATAATTAACATACATTATAACATACATCTTTGTTCATCTGGGTGTGTGTAAAACACAGCAGGTAATCTACCAAAAGTCTTATTTATGGCAGTAAATTATTTCTGAGAATCTACATTATATTATTCTGTCCTTATGTTCACTAACTGAACAGTCTTTTCACCAAACATTTCTCCAAGCTTGATTTTATTTTAGCAAAAGCACTTCTAGCCCATATGCATTCCCACATACCATTTATTTCAATCAAATGAAATAACCCCCTTGCAGCCTCTTAAAGGGACATGTCACAGGTTAGCAACTGATTTCCACATTGCCTGATGTGTAGTGACTGCTGCCTCTGCTGGATCAGATTTATTTCTACTCCAAACAGTATGTGGCAGCTGGGACATGATTCCCGTTTAAACCTTTGGAGAAATTAAGGAGCCATTCTTCTAAGGTAAAATATATATATACATTTTACATTTTAATATGAGACAAGCTCCCAAAACAAAAATTTATAGCAGTGGCAGATGAGTGATTATGTAATGATTTATAGTGAAATCATTTATGAGAGACTTAAGGGTTTATGTTGCTCGCTTGGTATCAGCCAACTGTTTTACACAGTATCCAACTTTTGTGAAACAAATCTTTTTTAGCCTTTTTCCTTAGAGTACTGATGTGCTTACTTCATCATATAAATAGGATGAAATTTAGCATGGAGAAAAGAAAGCAGCAGGAGTCACTGTGTGTTTGACTGAAGAGAAGATTCTGGGAAAGAATATTTAATAGGATGTCCACTTAGGATACTCTAAACATCATTACTGGCACTTGTCCAGCTCAAAAAAAAAAAAAAAGTAGGAGAAAGGAAACTACATACTGCTTATTTTAATTAGGTGAAATTATGTGGTTCAATAAAGCATGACAGCCTGCATAATGAGAGGAACGACCCATCTTTATGAGAAAATTATTGATGACAAAAATGTTGGCAGAGTGCATGTTTTGCTGTGACAGTTGAAAGCCGTTTTATTATCTTTTCATTCATAATTTCCCACAAAGTGCTTCAGAGCGTAAACTGATAACACCATGGAAGTGTAGGGAGGGGAGAGGAGTAAAAGTTTTTTTGTTTGTTTGTTTCTTTTTTGCACAGGAGTACGAAGCATTTTTGTTTTTCACTTCAGAAGAACTGAGTCTGATTGACCCTATCACAGTCCTGAGCGGGACAGTGTAAAGGTGGGTAAAGAGGGACACTAGACTGTTATCTATCCTGCCATCTATGTCTCAGATTTCTTTTTTTTAAATGTCAGCAACTAAACTTCAAATCATATAGATCAGCACAATGAGCTCTAGTTTTTGGCACTAAATGGAAAATTATTGGCTGCCTACAATCTAGAAGAGGGTTTAAACGTAGACCTTTATTAAAATAAACTTTCTGTCTGCAATAGCACTGCTCTACAGCCAAAATGCTTCTGAAATAAATGTAGTTAAACTTTACTAATTCTGGGTCACTGAGAAAGAAAATGATGCTTAAAATTGTTGATTGGCTCTAGTCTAGCTGTTGGGCTCCAGACTACAGCAGTGGAATCTCCTGGCAGTGATGTTAGGGTTCATGTTCGTGACCGTCAAAAGGATCTTGTCCCATTCCTCTTCATGGAAGAGTTGATCCTATAGCCTGCACCAACATCGATGGTGTGATGGGAGCCCTCACATCGTTCAACAATCCAGCCATGAGTGGAGGGACTGTTCAATTGATTCATCCAAGGGATAGTCTTAAAAGCTGTTTTGCTGCATAATGCAATTTTTCCATCGAATTCCAGTTTGGTCATGCAGTCCATATGAAGGAAACCTATTGACAACATGAAACAAACTTTTTGAGGCGCATAAACTAATGACCTAACATCAGTGCAGCTTTGTGGCGCATTTGAGCGTTGTTGCTCTCTGCTTTGGTCTTGGCAGACCTGAATACTACAAAGTACTGCTGTTTCTCTCTCCGAATGGGATAGTCGTGCAAGAAATTCCCTCTACATCGAAGAGATGGGCCACTCCGACAGTCATTAGAGCCTGGAGAAAAGTGTTCAGTCATCCACCACTTTTGAATCAGGAAAATTTTGTTACTACCCTTACTAACATCAAGCTGGGTCGTGGAAGAACTTGTCAAGGCCACTGACAAATCACAAGCAGCTTTCAAGTAGCCTCCGTGGAAAATTTCCAAGGTTAAGCTAAAGCTCAAGAAAAGGAATGGTTTGTCTTTGTTGGTCCTCAGATTTGTGAACTTCTTCGAGATGATAGCATGACCTTGCACTGCATGGCATAGGAAAGAACTCATGGAAAGCCTTCCAGTTATGGCAATAAACTTCGTTCAAGAAGCAACAAGGCAGACAACTACCAGTTGTTGGTGGGAAAACCTCTCAAGCGATACAAAAGCCTTCGTTGAGACCATGTCAACTAAAGATACATTTATAGCACCTCTCATCTAGATTTTTTCCATCCTGAACTGCGGAACAGTGAGCGACGAGGCACAAGCGAGTGATTTACCACCAGGAATTGCAACCAATGGATGAAATGCTATCAGGCAAATGAGGCCCATCAATGCTTGCACGACAAAATATTGCTGCGACAGTGCAGCAAGAAGATGCTCCAATTAAGAATACAAGAGACAAGCCAAGAAGCGCCGAGTAGAGAATCACTGGAATAGGACGAAACTAGTTACAAAAATTAGTTTTTTGCCTTTTTGTTTCATGGAATACAATTTATTTAATATACCCTTTTTGCTGTATTTTAAAGTGTAGCATAAACAGGTGACTAGATGAAAATATATCAATGTAAAGCAACGCATAAACACATGAAAAAAGACCTAGGTTTCACAATTGATATGATTAAAACTCTAACTATGCTACGCAATATACATAGACATAAAATGTAAAAACTTAAATATCTTAGAAACAGTAGCCAATCAGTTGTTTTAATTGTCATATTTGAATTCAGCACATCAAAATACATAATAAATAGCACATTTTATCTCTGAAGCAGACGACTTCTCAAAAATTGTAGACCAGTGTAATTTCTCCCTCCTCCTCTCCATACAATGCCGTCACTTACTGTTCAGATCCTAACCAGAGACTATCTCAGCATGTTTAATGCTTAGCAACTTAGAAATGTGTATTTTCATGAGTGCTGTAAAAAAGAAATAAAAGGAAGCATCAATACACTGAGAAAACAAGATGACAGATAACTTCCAATTGGAACTGGCTTTAAAAAGCCATTTTTTTACAGGAAATCTTTTTTAAAAATTGCTTTCCAACTCACTTTCAGTAAAAGAATTAGATTTCAGGTTTTTGGAAAAAATACAGGAAAAAATCATCCAAATTGAAATTTCTCCACAAAAAGTTTCATTTTGTTTGAGAAGCCATTTTTCTGAGAAAAAATGTTTGGATGAAAAAATTGTTGATTCTACTTTGGACATCCAGCTGCAATCAGCTGACCCACTCTTCTGAGCAACTAAAGAGTTAAATAGTTTGGCCCCTGCTCTGCTCCTGTCAAAGTGAATGGCATTTATGATTTCAGTGGGAGCAGGAATGGATTCTAACATCTATTGTGAACTATCTGGAATCTGATTTACTGTATTACAGTCAAATGGTGCTATTTAGATAAAGAAGATGGGCAGTGCAATTGCTTGCATTTTATGAATAATAGAAAAGAAACAAAAGTGAAAAAAGAGAAAAGGAGAGATACAGGAGGGGAATCAAACCTCTCCTTTTACTTCACCCTTTCCTGAAGCTCAGTATAACTACCTATCTTTGGTGCAAAGAGAGAGGGAAAGGGAAGAAAAATGTAACTGAAACAATCCCAATATAGATTACTAAAGTGGTAGATTTTCAGATATGCTTGAATAATACTTCATGAACCTGGCCCAATGGATACTATGTTACCTTCCCTCCTGCCTCTACCCTGGAGCAGCCAAGGGACAGCTCAGCTCTCATCATAATTTAAAGCAGACTTAAAGTAAATCAGCAGTTTCAAGGCTGCTCTAAGTAAGGACAGCTTGTAACTGGTCTCAAAAGATTTCTGGGGATTCCTGGAGAACAGCAAATTCTGACCTCACCCCTTCCCCGTAAACATGGTTTTGCAACAAACAAACAAAAAACAGAATAGGCCTCACATGGTCACCCATAATCAGTCCCTCATTAGGCAAAACTCCCGTTGACTTTGCTTGACTAAGGCTGATTAATCGCTATAAAATTTGGCCTAATAGATTGAACACATTGTTTAAAATGTTCAAATCTGGATGCCCCAAGTTGGGCTCCTAAATTCAGTTCAGAGATACTCAGTGTTGACCCTGCCAGCAGGTAGGGGATCTTGGGGGACAACTACTGCACTGGTGGGGTGCAAAATAAACTTTATTAAGAAAATGCAAAAACAGGAAAAATTCAATAGTGAGGGGGTTTGTTAAGGTAGACAGGGGAGGGGTTTTCCTTTTAATAAATAGTATAGGGGGTTCAAATAGGTATACAACACAGTGGGCCGTAACAAATACAGGGTAACCAATCTAACACTGAAATATAAATGTAACAGGTAGCTAAAATTTCTTATGTACAAGGGTGTTTTACAGCAGCATGATAACCAACTAACATTATTGGGCGAAAAATGGCTTAATAGATCAAACGACCTCTAGGTAAAAGGTTCACGGGTATAAATATAAAATGTGAAGTGTGTTTAGAGAGAAAAAGGTAACCATGCGAGTTTAAGCTAGACTTTATAATACATATTGAGTTTGAGGGCATAGGATCGGGTGAACCACGTGGGGGGAAGGATTAAAAACAGAGAGAGAAAAGCAGTGGTAGGGGAAAAAGGTTGGGGGAAAAAAATGGGGGGTGGATTAAGTAGAGGAGGCAATAGATGCAACAGAGGAGGTTTCAAAATCAGGGAACAACAGACAGCATAGACAGGACTGAAAGTTTGTAAAACAGTGATGGGCGGCGCGGGAGGTGGGGGACAGCGGGAAAGACAACTTAATCTCACAACTTACAGAAACAGCAATCTTATCTAGATCTAACTTAACCAAGATTGACACAAATTGTACAAGTCAGAACACAATCAAGCAATTAAACCTAGATTTAGCAGAGCACATATACAAACAATCTCTAAACCTAAACTTAACCACAGCTATCATGAAATTACAACTTATCTAACTAGAAACCTGAATTCTAATATGGTGGTTGCAGCAATGGGGCGGCTGCAGCTGCAACCGCAGGATATAGTCACGGAAGCAAGCCCAGCAGCGCACAGGCTTATTTTTAGCCAAAGAGCTGAAGAGCCAAGAAACAGATTATAGAGTATGGCGGTTTGTTAAGGTAGACAATTGGGGAGGGTCTGTTAATAAATAGATAGGGGGTTCAATAGGGGTACAAACACAGTGGGGTACCAATACAGTTTGGTAACCAATAACACTGAAATATAAAGTAACAGGTAGCTAACATTCTTATGTAAAGGGTGTGGTTACAGCAGCATATAAACCAACTAACAGTATGGGAAAAAATGATTAGTTAAATATCCCAACGGACATTCTAGTAAAAGTGTGTCACAGTGGTATAAAATATTAAAATGTGAGGGTGTGTTAGAAATAAAAAAGCTGTTGTTAACCTCTCACTGGTTGTCTGATCAGAAAATGTCTGGTTTTAAAGGCAAACTTAGGCAGTTTCCCACCAGTACTTCTGATTGGCTCCTCTTGATACAGGGGAGGAGAGGAGGCAGGGAAAAACTGCAGGTGAGCATAGGCATGCCTGGGCATGTTCTGAGCCACAGGTATGACTCATATGCTTAATTAGTTGGCCACTTCAGGTCTTGCATTTCTGGGCAGCGCCCCCTACACCGAGCCCAGGTCTGAACAACGGAGCTAAACAAAGAAGCAAGAAGCCCCCTCCCTAGGCAGGGCAGTTTCTCCAGTTAGTCTGTACAAGCCATCCCTATGAACAGGGCTATGACTTTAGTTAGCACAATGGCTGGGAGGGGCGGCCACCAGGACAAACAGAAGGAGAAGGGAAAGAAGAATGCTAGCAGGGGGACAGCTGTAACAGACAAGTGTCAGCATCTCTCATTGACTTTATTGGAATTACACCCGACGTACACCAGTGGGAATGAGAGGCGTATCAAGCCCAATAACCATTAGCAGATTATGAAAGAAAAGATGTACACACATTATAGCTTCCGCTCAATTTTGTACTTAGTATTTAAAGTAAAATAACATTTTAACTCTCTGCTGAAGCTGGAAATCAGCTAAAGTGTGTTATCTTTACTCTTACCTTTATAGAAAGACACTGTAAACAGAGAGCTTTTGCCAAAGGGAGTGCTAGCATTACTAATTGATTTAAGATATTTTAAAATGTTGTGTATATTTTGTGATTAGTTTAATTATCCCCATTTCCTCTAAAAGACTGTACATTAATTCCTATTGACTGTAATGCTAATCACTATCAAGGCCAGAGATGTTCAATTACTGGCTCCATGAAGCAGAGCTGTGCCAACAAACCACTGGTGACTTTGGATGGTTGTGCGCTTTACACCGTATAAGACCTTTGCAAGCCATTACTCCCACACCTTTCTAGAATAAAATGCCAATGTGGTCGAAACTATGAAAACCCTCTTGTGATTCCAGAGAGGAAAGTGCTAAACAGTGAGTTTCCAAACACTTAGCAGGTCTTCTGGGGGGTGATCGGGCAGGGCATGATCAAGGTAAAATAATTGTAGAGTCTAAATAATTCAGTTTTAATTTGACTGATCTACTACTTCCTCATATCCCATTGTAGGCATTAGTTTCTCACTCTGACCCCAGTGCTGGCCAGAGCTGAGGAAAGGTTCTTACTGGTTCAGCAGGCCTGCCACTGCTGAGTATCCTGCTGTCTCCCGCAGGGAGAGGTGTTCTTTTGAGATTTTAGAGAACAAGAGGCTTTTCATAACCTCAATTACCACAAGGTCAATCTGTGACTGTGTGTTTGAGTGGTACTTAGATTGCCTAGTAAGCAGCTGTGGCCAAGAGCTGTGCTGAAACCAAGTTAAACTGTCATCAATGTCTATCTGTTAATGACAGCAGGAGCAGAGATTCTTTTCTCATAATTGGCTTTTTGAGGAGCCAGAGATGGGATTTGACTCTTGAACAAAAAAAGCCTTGTCAGGATTAAACTTTCATTTGTAATTCATAAGAAATTTCTCTGTCTTTTCCGTGTCCTTCTTCTTCCCATAGAACTTAAAAAATAGTAATAATTTGATGAGCAATAGCCTTAATAGGCTTTCAAAATTGCATAAAAAAATTATTCATGTATTTTACTATAAATATATATTACATTTTTGCAATAAATATATTTATGCTCTGCCATGAGATTCATGCATAAGAATTGAAAATTACTGAGAAGCTGATAGCAGTATGTCAATTGATTGAGAATCCTTCAGTCCCTTCAACTTTTATTCTTTCAGTAAGGTCTTACTGTAGGTCAAAATACAGTATGAACAAGAGCATTACAGTGGAATGAATAAACTGATCCAGTTAAATTAAAAACCAATGCTAGCTTGTCAATACTTAAATCAGAATGTTCCAAATCAAAGCCCCAAACTAAACCAAATGTTTTAACTTAAAGTCTACTGCATTTCCATAGGAAAGAACTAAATGTGTTGTAGTCACAACTGTTTGAATGTTTGTGATGTATTATAAACATACATGTTTTATGCATTATGCAGACTCTTTTTGATCTTCCTTTGGAACTGTTAGTCCTTGCTGACAATTACTTAAGCCTGGCAGGTTTCTGGAGAAAAGCCATTAATGCACATAGAGTAGTATGCCATCATTATTCAATAATGTGCTCTAGAAAGGAACTTTCTACCCAATGTACTTCTCTTTAGCTGCAAATTCTTTCTATTATTGACCAATCTGTGTGTTTATTGAGAAGATGAGTTTTGAATGGTAGGCTCTATCTACTACTTTATATCTATTTGGTTTAATCATACAGTTGTTACTCAGGCAAAACAACAAATGACCTCAAAGGGAGTTTCACTGCATCAGAACTACATGATCATCACCTGTAGTCCTTTATTTCTCAGTATCAGTGGGTGGGATTTTTATATGCAGTGGAATTCTGATATAGGGCCCATCCTGCAATCAGTTCTTACTATTTACCTCTATGTGAGTAGTGCCACTGAAGTCAATGAGACTAATCCCATGACAAGCAGCTGCAAAAAATGTTTGCAAGGCCCTAATGGACAGTTTTTTGCAGCTTCCTTTTTGAGTGTTACAACCAAATGATCACTATATACAGATTCATAAAACAATCAATTTCCAGAAATCAGGCGTACAGCCAGAAGGAAATCTTTATTTAGGGTATGTCTACACAGCAAAAACTTTACATGGGCTAGCCTGCCCAAACTAGCTTGCATCCAGCTAGCACAGGTAACAGTAGCAGTGAAGGCAGAGTAACGTGGGCTTCAGCATAGGTAATACAATCCGGGCAAAGACCCTGGGTATGTATTTGGCTCAATAGCCCATGGTGGGTTAACTTCACAGCTATGGTAGCTAGCTTAGGTAGGCTAACCCATGCACAGCTTTTGCTGTATGGATGGCTTGGAAGGGCAGACATTAGATTAAATTTATCAGTCAAGTTATAATTGCTTGCAAATGGTGTTTCCTTCAGCTGATTATTATTAAAATGCTGAAGAAAAGCCTTTCAAATCTGAGCTTACATCAGCCGTTCTCGTTGGTCAGTGTAAGTATCTTTTAGAATGTACTGTATGGGTTGAATTGTATACCCACTTGATCTCTCACAACAATGATCAGTGAAACAAAATCCCACTCTGTTCAGTAAGGTGCTACAAGTTATTAAAAGGCTGGTTTGTGACTTGTGCCACAGCCGTGAGTGATGTCGGGGCTACAGGGCCTCCCTGTTCAGGAGAAGCCTTCATGAGCTTGTGCCTCAGGCAGATACAACCTCTGCCAGGGTTGGTTCTTTCATATGGTGAAAGAGTTGTGGGGAGATAAACCACCTGCGTCAACCCATTCAAGGGGGGAGTTTTCTCTCCCAAAGCTTTGACTGTCCTCTTCTCATGGATGGCAGAGTGTCAGAAAGAAGAGTCTTCTTCCTCACTCCTGTGCACTTGGGAAGTGACTCTGCGGCTGCTCCATGGCTGATGGGGGGCAGGGGGGTGCTTTTCCCTCTAGTTCACACAGTGATCTTAATGCACAGAGGGACAGCTCAGGACATCTTCTCTATTCTTGGTTTTTCACTTACCTCTTATTGGATAAGTGAAATACTCAGCATAGACAGTTTAGAATCATGTTTACTTTGATCATAAACTCTTTGAGGGCAGGGACTATCGTTTTTGTGCTGTGTTTTTTCAAGACACAGCACAATGGTGTCCTGGCCTATGAGTAGGGCTCCTAGGTGCTTCTATAATACAAAATAAATAAATATCTAAAATATAAATATCTAGAAGTGGGTAAAGGTTTTCTGAAAGGATAGGGGGAATTCTCAAAGACAGACAGAGAGTTGGACACCTGAGCGCCATGGAAAGTTTTTAACAAGCTACAAACCACCTCACTGAATCACACATTTATGGTATGTGAGTTGTCTTCTTAACAAATGAATTAAGCTCTCCCAGCATTGACAGTCAAAGAAGTTAACAGTGTGAGCAAAAATTACAAACATCCCTTGTTCTTTCTCAAAGTGATAATATTGAGCTCAATTTTGAAATATGGAAGTCTAAGATTAGACAACTAACTGCCTATTCAGGTGTTTAAATCCATGTGTTAGACACCTCCATGGTAATTTAGGACCTTGATAGGATAGTGATATCAATACTGGCGTGGAGCATGGGATGCAGAAAATTAACTCAATCTCAGGCTATATAACTTTCCCTTTAAAATCTCTGTAGGTGTGGTAGAAGGGGAAGATGTGTAGCATCCTGGTGTGCTCCAACCCAACCAGTGTTCCTGCAGCCCTTCTTCTGCCTGCCACCCCACCTATGCAGAAATGTGGGCCTATGACGACTGCCTTCTGGGGAGGGAGAGACATTGCTGCAAAGGCAATGACCCCCTCTTTGTGGGAAGAATGGGCAGGTCTGCACCTTGATCATGAACGTACTATCAGTTAGTACTATGTTTCCTTTTTCCTAACCTAAACAACTACCGAACCTTCCTCAGTGTTTGTATTGCCACATAAATACCCTTTTGCCAGTAGACTGGGCTTATGTACCCTAATGTTTACATGGCCTGCTTGCTGTCACTTAATCATACAATTATGATCTAACAGACCAAATTCTGTGCTGAATTATATGCCTATAACACTACTGAATTCAACAGAATTACTTCAGATTAGACCAGATGTAACTCAGTTGAATGTTGGCCCTTTTAGGTTTATTGGATGATAAATGGCCACCATGAGGAAAAAGGAACAATCCATTCCCATTGCCATTATGTGACTATATGTAGTTTTACATATAGATTACAAGCAATTTCTTTTTGAGATTATCACCAAAATCAGACAGGGAAAAAGAGTTAAATATTGTTTTACACAGGGTTTTTGTTATTGATGTGTTTTGTTTGTCTTTCAGAAACAAAAGCTAGGTTGCTTTCTTCTTTTTGACACATTTTGACAGAGAATGGAGATATGCAGAAAAGACAACTGACACTGAAGAGTCACATATAAGGTAGTAATTTAATTTTAAAAGTGTGCTGATGACTATAAACAACTCACACTTCTCTTTCAGAGTTTATGAGATCAATAGAACCCCTTGAGAGAGTTACTGCTTGATATTTAGATCTTAGTCATTTATCATTCTAGCTACTGCATTTAGCTTATTCTTTATTATTTTTAATATTTTACTATTTCTATTTTTTCAGACAGAAATATTGGAAAATCAGTATGGTGCTTTTTTCTTGTATGCTCTTTTAAGTTATTTGAATCCAGGGAGTACTAAAAGAGCCCTAAATAAAGACTTAAGAAATTCAGGAATTCTTTAGCACATGCTTGCAGTTTCACCAAAAGCTGTTCGGCTTTCCTAATAGAGAAAGGAGAGAAAAGGATTTTTGGCTAACAAATTTTGTCCCCGAAGGCAGATTACGCAGATGATGACTATTGCACTCGCACCTTGACTACAAATTCAATAAAGTGCTTAGCATAGCCGATCTCTGTGCTGAGTATACTAAAAAACAAATGGAACCCCTGGGCACTGCTGAGAATACTGAAGGACACCTGATACCATTCATTTGTCATTTATCTTCTTTAGTGTCAAAACTTTGTGAAACTTGGTGAAACACAAAAAAAGAAAGCCAGATAGGAAATTGGTAATTGTCAAGGTCAAACGGAGACATTCTTCTTCTTTAAAGCTGTCAGCAAAAAATTGTATTTGCACGTTCACTTTAAAATAATATATTTTAACTTTTTTAAAGCCTAAGTACCTCACTGGAATTACAGCGTTAGCTATCAGTGCTGAAGGCTAACTATAGGTAAGAGATGACCAGCAGGATCCATTTATTGGAGTTGTGAGTGTGTTACGTGATATTTTCCTGAATTGTACCTGAAAGTAGGACATCAGCACCATTTTTTATTCTGATGAAGGCTGCACTATAAGCAAAGTCAGAGCTATTGTTGACTAGACAGTAGTGTATTGTGAGAAACCCCAAAAATGTCAGACAAGATTCTGTAGTCAATGCTGCATTCCCTAACCTGCCAATGCTCCAGTGGTCACCAATTCTTGTCAAATGAGAGAATAGGATTAAAAGAAAAACCTCCTTCCATTTGTTGACATTTCTCTCAGTTACCAAACAGTAAATTTTGAGACAGGAGTGTATAAATCTCCCTCTTCAGTTAGAATAGAAAATAACTGCACTACCTCAAATATTGCTGTCTGATAAGCATGAGTAAACATTATTTTTTTAAATGGCAACTACTATATTTGCAGTATTACAATGTTTGACAAGGTGGCATACTGCCCTAGACATTTTCGTAGCCCTAAAGAAAAGTATTACCTTTGATAATATATAGTGTCTCCACATCAAAAATGAGGGAAAAAAAAATATACTCTTCCTGGCATTTTGAATAGTTTACATTCACAACTAGTCTTTGGCTACTTTGTAGTCAAAGGACTCAAATCCACTCCCCAATTCTTTTGAAAGTCATTTCTTGGTACATTAATTGATCAGGTCATTTTGTATTCCATAATGGAGGATGAATGGATAATTGGGAGAGAAGTATTCAATTCCCTACTAATTCCACAGACTTCCTGGGTGATCTTGAGCAAGTCACTTAGGCCCAGCTTGTCAAAGATATTTAGGCCTTGCTTGGTTCAGCATTTCAACACCTAACTGGGATCGGCTTCTAACTCTTATTTTCAGAAGTAACTTAGGCATTTAGAAGCCTAAATCTCATTGAAACTGAGGCTGCCTTTGACAATCCCATGCTTAGTTCAGTGCTGTTCTGAAGTTTGTCAGCTGTATGGTGACCAATATGAAGAGAGCTGGTTGTTTCAGCTGAGTTCTCAGTAGCTGGGTAGCTGTCCAGAGCAGAACAAATCACAACTGACATTAATGAGTAGCCACAATAGAGAAACCAAGGGCTAAACAGTAATGGAGACAAATCTAGACTTTTCCTCCTGCTGGAAGACTGGTAAGTTAAGCTTTCTCTATTATCAGTCAGAGATGTTGCTGGACTAAATTAACATAAAGGTAAAACACTCAGTGAGGAGACCCGCAAACTAACATACAGTGCATAATCTATTTCTATAACTGTATTTTTTCTATTATTTTAATAGCCAAATAGGAAATATGGTAACATTCTGAACTCATTTGTAGTGGGGAAAAGCTAAAGCTACATTGTTTTAATTCTAGAGTACAATGTGCTTATCTGTTTACACCAGTATAACAGCAGTTGGAAAATACATTGTAATAGGGCCTCAGTTTTAAACTGACATTTACTTCAGGGTACAAATAAGAGTAGAGCTGTCTGCCTCATTCCAGAATGGATTGAAAAAATTTATATTGCTTTACATTCACAGAGCTGTTCATTGTTAAAAGTAAATTCACTTGTGTGTGCTTCTAGAAGGCTACCCAGTTCATAGACCATTTAAAACAGAACCACTGCTGATAGCTATAATTAGTTTCATAACAACTCTTCCTGCTGCAGTTCTGTAAATGAGACTGCCAGTCCAACTTTTATAGCAGACATGTCACTAATTAGCACAGCCCAAACCATGTCATAATGAAAGTATAACAATTGAGGAACTGAGGTCATTTTTCCAGCAGAATCTTAAAGACATTCCATTTGTAATCTGCACGTAAAAGTCGACTTGAGAAGAAATAATTGTACTTTGTTTTAGTCCATCTGGATTGAACTGTAAATATGCCTTTCAGTTTTACAACATTAAGCGTTAGGAACAGCATTCAATGTCAGAATAACGTTCAGGAAGTTCTATCTAGGTGATTATCCTGGGAACATTCATCTGTTCCAATGTCCTGGTTTTGTCTTTCTAATCTTCCAAAGATTTATTCTTAAATGTAAGAAAAACATCTATATCTCAGATCTTGCAAATATTGGTTGGATGTTACTTTACTTCTAATTAAAATGTATTAGAAATACATGAATCAAAATAAGCAGTTCTGTTGAGGCTTTATTACAAAACTATGATTATTTAATGTATTATGGAGAAGACCTGGAGGGTGGATTGATGCGTTGTACAGAGTGAAAACTGCACTGCTGCTTGTTTGCTGCTCCATAATAAAAGAATAAGGGTTTGCTCTTCATGAATGACAGAAAGTTAAAAAAATAGAAGGAAAAACACTTCACACACGTGTGGCTAGTGTGTGGAAGACACTCGTACTAAAAGAGAAGCATAGTCCTCCCAGACTAATAGATATATTTGCACACACGCAGAGGTCTAAAAGAAAGTGAACAAAACAACTTACATATGTATTGACTGGATCCTTGGCTAGTTTAAATTAAATTAAATTAGTGCAGCTCCACTGAAGTCAAGAGGTACACTAATTTACACTACCTGGGGATCTGACTTACAATGTCTAATTTTTGTTTTGGTTTTTTTTTGGTACTTTGAGATGCAGATTTCTATGAGTCAATCTTAAAAAGCAAGGAAATAATTGTACTCTCATCATGATCAAAAATATCATTCCTATTTTCTGCATAATGGCCAAAGATATTAGTCACTGCTGATAACTTCTAGAGGCATGTTGGTGCTTTATTGCCTTGTGTAACTGCAAGTATGCTAAATACATGAAACTTATTGCCGCACTGCTCCCAGGTGCATCACCATCAAAATCATCACTGAGTGAATTAGCATAGTGAATCAATGCTCCTAGCAATATAATTCCCAACAACACAAGCTAGCTCTTCTTGGAATGATGTTCACAAATCAGGCAGCACTCAAAAGATAAGCAAAGGTCTGAGTACCATGTACCTTATTGCATGTCGACTGGGGACCCTCTGGCAAAGACATGGATGTCTGAGCACAATGTTCTATGATAATCTGTAAAAAATAGAAATAAAATAAAAAATGAAAGACATCTATATAACATATACAATTTACTAAGTCAGTGCATATGACTCATTAGAGAAAAATGTCAGTTGCCTTTCAATATTTATGCTTTTATACGGACAATATCCAGGCAGATCCTGAAAGCACTTAGGTGCATGAATAAATTTAATGCTGTCATTTAGAGATCTAGGAACTTGCCACACATGACCATTTTAAGCTAACTTGCTCTTGGATCTGGGTCCTGTGTGAAGCACAGGGAAGGAGCTTCAGATGGTGAATTGAGGAGTGAACTGAATAAGAAAAGCCTTTGCTGGACATGAAACTGAACTGAGCCCTGAACTGACCCAGGCTCTTTTGTTTTATTTCCCCTCGAGGCTTGGTATTAACTGCTGGCACATCAAGGAGGGAGGAGCTTGTCTATAGGCTCTCCTTACACACTTCTCTGCTGGTGTGGGGCCTCTCTAATGCTTCACATTTATTACAAGATAATAAAAACCATTTTAAAATATTAGTTATAGAGCTGCCCACTTACATAGCAATGGTTATCCTTCAGTCAATGTTTCCACAACATTAAGCCCATTTTTTGATAAAATTTCCTTTGGGTTTAAGCTTTGACACAACTGAACAGCTTCTTTCACTTGTTATCTATTTCCCCAACCCCTTCAGAAAGGAGTAATAATCCTGTTTAATCTTTTATATATTTTTGCTCTCTATGTTAGATGTCTAACTCTTACAAAAAGACTAGCTTTTTATTGGCATTGTGTCCTGAATTTGGACTGGTTCTTTATGTCCATTTTTTTAATTAAAATGATTTATTAGCATTTGCATGCATGTGCACTCATTCTACAGCTTCTTCCTGAAACAGATTTTAGATTGTATCTGTTTAACTTTGTGGAGCTCAATGTGGTGAATTGAATCATGTTAATATTTTATTTTATTAAATGAAGCTACAGCCAAATCCATACCATGGATCAAATCCTTAGTCATGCCCACTTCAGTCCAAATAAAAAAAAAATCACTATTTATTTATAATATGATAGCACCCAGGTGGCATTGAAACACCTCCAAAGAGCTTCTAATCTAACTGTCAGACTCTGAAAACCCTCATGTAGAATGGGTATTTTTTCTCTTCTCCATTTAAACATTATACTTAGTTTATTTTCTTCAATTTTTACATCTTTGTATTTGTATTATCTATTTTAATCATCATTAAAATATTGATTATACACGTTCCACAATGGCTTTAATTTCTCCCTAACATATTACTAGTTTTTGCTTTATTGTCATGTTTACTTATTTTCTTTTTCTACCCTACCTCTCCCTCTCATGGTAGATTCAACACTTAGCACATCACTCCTCTTCTCTGTCCCTCATGGTTTCATAATTCAGTTCACAGTTCTTCTGGTACCAGAAGACTGAACACATGCAGAGTCGCTAAAGGAGGAAGCTGCTTCTGTCCCACCATTTCTCTGTCTGTCAATGACCCAACACATGTTTAATAGGAGGAGCAAGAGCTGTGTGGTTCATTTCTCAGGAAGCGACTTGGAGGACTTCTGATCATTTGTTCCAAAAGTGTGTCACATTCTGGGGTGCAATTCAGCCAGTGAGAGGTTGTATCACTGTTTGTATTATAATGTGGAGTGCCCCAACATTCTTCTGGTTCCCTGCCTGGGGCATACACACAGCCAGCATGCACTTCATGTTCTGTATGCTGCACAGCTCTGATTCAACCACTTGGAAAGCCTGCCTGCAGGTATCACAGACACTTTTGTCTTTACCAGACATGGTTATTGTCTGTAGGTGCCACTCTCCAGTCCTGAACTTATTCAGACCTGTGTACTCTGATATGTCTACCTCTCTCCTGCAACATTAAGAGGAATCTAAAGATCCTTTTGCTCCTTTAAAGAGACAAAAAACACATTAACCAGAACTGATGTTCACTTTAGTACAAACATGGCATTGTTGGTTTAGATAATGGTAAAACAAGTTTATTAAAGGTAGAATTTTAAGTGAGTTGAAGTATAAAATAGAGTTAGAAATGGCAACAAGCAAATAAAAGTGAAAACGAATCTAAAAGTCTAAAACTTAATATAGCAAGGTTCAGTTCATGGCTTTGTTCAAAATGGCCTTTCCCACCTACAGGCTTCCAGCAAGATGGTGCCTAACCCCCTCCTCATTCAGGATCTCTTTTTAAGGCCCAAAGGTGTGGATTCTTTTCTCTTCTTAGGTAACAGAAATAACTTGGGGTTTTCTGCTGTTTTCTTTATAACCTTTGAAATGGATTCTTCTGAAGCTTATCCTTCAAAATAAAGTTTATTCAAGCAGCGAGGAAAGATTCTGGTGGTAAATGAGGCTCCATGCACTTTTCATTTCCTCCTGTTCATCTTTGCTAAAATGCAAATTATTGTGTTTCCTACGATCTGCTTCCCTTGGTTCTGTTTACTACCTATATGTAAGCTGAGGTAAACACACATTCCTTTGTTTAAGATAAGCCTGCTTAACAACTTCTGCCTAAGCAGTTTTGAACAAGTAACATCATACAGGGGGAATTCAGAAGTTTACATATAATTTGCTAACTATATTTAGCCATGATATTATTTACCAGCAAGTTATTAGTTTTCAAATGATAACCCACAAGGCATATTTTGTACAAAGATTGTTACAATAGTGTATATGGTGTGGATACAGGTTGCTTAAGAGTCAGAGTGGGGAAGGTCCAGCTAGCCTGCTCCCTATTCTGACACTCCTTTGGCTGCCACAATCCCCATCTGCCTCCTCTCAAGGAAGAAGAGATGTCATCTCCTATCCCTCACAGAAACAGTGATTGGGTTCCTGCCCATGCGTTCTGGAAGTGGGAAGGGACAGATATCTCACTGTCCTCTAGTCCAGTAGAGGCAGGATTACAGCATGATAGAATCTACTCTCTAGATCCACTCTCTAGATCACCAGGAAAAATTAGTGTTCAGTGTAAAAGGGATGTAACAGTTACTTCTGCCTATAGAAGGAAGTAAAGGATGTGGCTGCTACACTAACACCCACACAAGACTTGAGGCCAGTGTGTTTATGCTATGCAAAAGAACATTTATTATCCCTCCACATCATACTTGGGAAACTAAGGCCATGTCTACATTACAAAGTTAAGTCAAAATCAAGCCTCCAAATTAAGCAAGTTGATCTTGTGTGTCCACACTATGCTCATTGCGTCAGCGGAATACACTGTTGTGAGCATTACAAACACCTCATGCCTTATCCTGCAGTATTTACACAGCCAATACAGGAGCCACGGCATGGAACAATGCGATGCCATGCAAGCAGCCCTGCTAGAAAAGAGAGCAAAGCCATTTGCAGTTGCTGGCAACAGTTGCACATCACTTTTACACAGTTGAGTGCCATTTCTGGGCCCAGGAAACAAGCGCTGACTGGCGAGACCACATCGTTATGCAGCTACAGGATGAAAAGCAGTAGCTGCAGAACTTTTGAATGTTCAAGGCCACTTTTATGGAACTGTGTGAAGTGCTTTCTTCAGTCCTGAAGTGCAACAGTACTAAAATGAGAGCTGCTGTGACAGCGGAGAAATGAGTGGTGATAGCTCTGTGGAAGAAACAAAATACAGAACTAACCTAGATCCATTAAAATCATTAGCATTTTGCACCTGGCATAACTGATGGGAGTTCCACACTCTAAATCATGGGATCAGGACTTTCACTGTCTTATCTTACCCCATTGCATGTGAGTACTTTAGGAATCTCACTATAGTCCATGGTACTGCATAGAATATGTATTGTATGGTTTAGAGCACAATGAAATGAGGGGAAGATGGAATAGGATTTACTCTATTTCCTTGCTTTTACTTGTTTTTAATCTGAATCTTAACATTAACATTTTACTACTTAGAACACCCAGAACATACCTGTACACCCAGGTATTTTCAGATCCCTGCTGGCACAACTATATCCTGCAGAGATTTATTTAATGCTACACTGAGCAGATGAAGCACTCCACACAATAATAGCTTCTGTTTTCTGAATGTAAACAGAAAAAAATAGATTTCTCGAGTATTGAGCACTTTTCTCCACATTCAGAAAGTCTGTGGATGTTTTTCCTTATAAATGATTAAGGTTTCATAAATGGGTTAGCTTAGTGTTTTTTTTCTTCAAAAAATACTACTTCCATATGATCCAAACATACGCTGAACAGAGAAGAGATAGAATAAGGAATGTGGAAATTAAATTAAAGGAATGGCATACAACACCCCCTCCTCCTAGACATTCAAATACAGTTAAGGCTTTTTTTCCTCTTTTCTTTCTTTTTTTCATGGGGGGTGAGAGGGAAAGGGGCAGACAACATGGAACAATCCCAAGTGTTCCAGACACAGGAATAAGAGAGTAACTTTGAAAAATTAAATTTTCACAAGTCACAGCATTGAGAAAAATGCAACAGTGAGACTGGGATTCTAGTGTCCACAAAACTAGGTAAAATCCTCTAAAAGTCAACATTATAGCAGAACTGAGACAGAATTTAGTCTATTTTTCAGTCAGTGATACAGTAGGGAAGAGGAATTAAAATCCAATGCTATGTACAGCAGCTGCCAGGCAAGTCAGAATTTTAACTCTAGGCTCTGGTCTACACTATGAGTTCAGTATCAGAGGGGTAGCCGTGTTAGTCTGGATATGTAAAAGCAGCAGAGAATCCTGTGGCACCTTATAGACTAACAGACCTTTTGGAGTGTGAGCTTTCGTGGGTGAATACCCACTTCGTCAGATGTCACCCATGAGAGCTCACGCTCCAAAACATCTGTTAGTCTATAAGGTGCCACAGGATTCTCTGCTGCTTTTACTATGAGTTTAGGTCGAATTTAGCAGCATTAGATCTATTTTACCCTGCACCCGTCCACACGACAAAGCTATTTTTGTCAACGTAAAGGGCTCTTAAAATCGATTTCTGTACTCCTCCCTGACGAGGAAGTTAATGCTAAAATCGACCCTGCTGGGTCGAATTTGGGGTAGTGTGGACGCAATTCGATGGTATTGGCCTCCGGGAGCTGTCCCAGAGTGCTCCATTGTGACTGCTCTGGACAGCACTCAACTCAGATGCACTGGCCAGGTTGACAGGAAGAGCCCAATGAACTTTTGAATTTCATTTCCTATTTGGCCAGTGTGGAGAGCTGATCAGCACAGGTGACCATGCAGAGCTCATCAGCATAGGTGTCCATAGAGTCCCAGAATCGCAAAAGAGCTCTAGCATGGACCGAACGAGAGGTACTGCACCTGATTGCTGTATGGGGAGATGAATCCATGCTATCCAAACTCCATACCAAAAAATAAAATGCTGGAATATTTGAAAGAAATCTCCAAGGGCATGAAGGACAGAGGTTAAAACATGGACCTGCAGCAGTGCCTCATGAAACTTAAGGAGCTCAGACAAGCCTAACAAAGAACCAGAGAGACAAACGGCTGCTCTAGGTCAGAGCCCCAGACTTGCTGCTTCTATGATAAGCTGCATGCCATTCTAGAGGGTGCCTCTACAACAACCCCACCGCTGTGCTTTCCTCCTCCCCCACCCCATCTTGGCTACCTTGGCAATTATCCCCCCATTTATGTGACAAATTAATAAAGAATGCATGAATTTGAAACAATGATTTTATTGCCTCTGCAAGCAGAGATCAAAGCGGGGAGGGGAGGGCGGCTGGCTTACAGAGAAGTAGAGTGAACCAAGGGGGCAGGTTTTCATCGAGGAGAAACAAACAGAACTTTCACATCGTAGCCTGGCCAGTCATGAAACTGGTTTTCAAAGTTTCTCTGATGCGCAGCGTGCCCTGCTGTGCTCTTCTGATCGCCCTGGCGTCTGGCTGCAAATAATCAGTGGCCAGGCGACTTGCCTCAACCTCCCACCCTGCCATAAACGTCTCCCCCTTGCCCTCACATATATTGTGGAGCACACATCAAGCAGTAAGAAAGATGGGAATATTGGTTTCACCGAGGTCTAACCAAGTCAGTAAACTGAGCCAGCAAGCTTTTAAACATCTAGAGGAACATTCTACCACCATTATGCACTTGCTCAGTCTATAGTTGAACTACTCCTGATTGTTTACATTTGAAGCATCTGGCCCCAAACTGGTAAGAAAGAACAAAAGAATGAAAGAAAGACTATTTGCTTTAAAAAATATGTTTCTACCCTGAACAGCTAACAATCTAAGGCTCCAATCTTGCAATCAGAATAATGGGATGGACCCTTTTACCTCATAAGATCTAGTTACAAGATCAGAGCCTAAGTCAACAACCATGACACGTGCAGGAGAGGAAATCAACTGATATATTTATATACATACTATTGTTGTGGAAAAGATGACCACCCAGTTAGTTTGGATCAGACAAGCCGAGGCTCCTTTGTTGTTATTACAAGTATGCACACAGGGAGAGACAGCGTAACTCCATACAAGAGGTAGGCTGCTCTGCCTTACAAAATTTTATCAAGCTTATAAAGGTTAAAACTACAAAGCGTCACATTAACATACGCATATTTGGGTTATATTGCTAACACTGCAAATTAAAACTAATATTTTTCCTTATCTGGCATAAAATATTGCCAATTAGCAAACTATTTCAACATATTTCATATATTTTGGCAGTTTGAGCTGGTCATCCTGTAACCCCTCCTTGCGGTTACCTTAAGCAAGCAATAATTGCCACACTATACTTGCCTATAGCTCAGCTGGCACCCAACGGACCCCGTTCCCCTCCCAGTTCCTCTTTTGTCAGTGTTCCATACCCCAGTTTCTTCATACCCCAGTGTCCTGTGTGGTGATAAACAAGTTGCTCTTATTTAGCATTAGTTCAGTTAAAGCCTGAGGCCTACATATATGGGCCTGTAAAAACAATTGCAAAGCTTATTTAATGAGACGGGGGGGCGTTGTTCCCTATCACTGTGTAGTGCTTGTTATTTTTATATGTTACACACGCAAAAAAAATAACCACTCTTCAACCTCTCTCTAATTAGCAGGTTCATTTCTTGTAAGCAACACAGAAGATTTGGATCTTGAGGAGGTCTTTAAGGAGGAACTGACTCACATTTAGCTTGCCAAGTAACTGTTGTTTTTTTAATCTGTGAGAATCGTGATTATATTTATATATAATAATCTTTGGAACCAGAAAAAAGTCTCACTGTTCCTCTCTAATGTATTGACTTTGGAATCAGAATATGTTTTTTAAATATTTGCTGGAAAACTAAGTGTGCCAAAGGTGAAGCACAATTTGAAGTAACTAAAAATCACACGATATGACTAATTATTGGATTGTTTTAACACTTTTGGAGAGAAAGATGTTAATAAAATATTCTCACACAATGACAAGGATGCACTGTGCATTTGATAACTGTGAACCACGTAAAGAGATTAAGTGAAGCTGTCCAGAATTTGTTTTGCACACTGTCAGAAACATATATGGGTTGACTTGCTATTTAGGTAGTGGGGAAAAATGGAACTATTGCTCCAAAATTTCCTTTCTGTACATTTCAAATTTAAATGTTTGCCATCATAATTTGCTTACCATACAAGCCCTACTGCAATACAATGCATACAGGATTGTATGGTAAGCAAATACCATACAATCCTGGTGGATACATGAAGGATACATTTTCATGGGAAGAATTGCCATGTAGCTCACTGACATTTGAATTCACATAGCTAAATCCCCATGGCTGTACTTTAAAAATGGATCCTATACCATGAGTAAAGATTTGTACTCTGGATCAACATAATTACTGATTTATAATAAATGCAGTGTGAAGTTTAAGATTTGCAGGAAATAATTTGAGTATCAAATTTATCCATCAATAAATAAATGAACTTTAGTGTAGTCCATAAACCATATTGAGAGACAAGGTGGGTGAGGTAATATCTTTTACTGGACAAACTTCTGTTGGTGAGAAAAAACACAAGTTTGACAGACCTGAGGAAGAGCTCTGTGTAGCTCAAAAGCTTGCCTCTCTCACTAACAAAAGTTGGTGATATAAGAGATATTACTTCACCCATCTTGCCTTTTTAATACCCTGAGGCCAACACAGCTACACCACCACTGCATACCTATGAATTGTAGAAATTTGTAACATGGGTCCTATAAAGCACTTTATCCCAACTACATCTGATAGACCGACATCACTAAAGTTCCCATTCAGCTAGCATTGACCCCTTATGTTACCACCACTTAAACCCTTCTGATGTTGGTACTCTGGATAATGGGGTCCCAGATGGTAAGTGTTATTCCAGCCAGCACTGGCTCTTTGCAGGTGCTCTTGTCATTTATCAGTGATGACATGTGACTTGCTATTTTGTGTAGCATCTCCCACTGTCTTTTTTACATCAGTTATATTAATGTACCTGTATCAAATCTAATATACAATGTGTCCTTTCTACTACAATCATGTTAGTTTCATATTGCAACATTAATGTACTGGAACATGGTTTAAGAGGACTGAATGACCCATCTCCAAATGAGGAAGATGACTTATAGATATAGTTGAAGTATTGCTGGTGTATTTGAATTACTAGACTTATACACTATATTTCAAACCATAAGTAGAAAAATGAACACAACAATAATTATTGTTCTCTGAATGTATTGATTCTGCAGATATGTTTGCATCAGAGCCACATGTCAAGCCATGTAAACATGGAATCATTGCAAGCAGTAAGTATTTATGTGTCAAGTGTTTGTGCTTTGTTTCCAATGTCATTGTCACTGTTTGAAAATTCCAGCCATTCACCATGCTTCAGTTCCTGTTCACCTTAGTAAAGGTAATGAAGCAGCGATAAAAAGACAGGATATCTGCAGAAGCAGTGTGTTCAAATAACATTTGCTGGTAAATAACTTTCCTCTTCTATACATCCCTACAGTAAAGATCTGAAAAACAGCAACATTTCTCAGGAGGTCAATTTAGGAGCACTTATTAAAAAGAGATTCAATCACTGTTCTCCCAAACAGAGATTCATAATGAAATTCACCATGGTGAAAGTATTTATTTGTATATACAGCTTCATCAGACCTTTATGAAAGTAGATCTGGATAGGTGATGTCTGGTGCAACTTCACCAGGAACAAGATATCCATCTATGCATGTATGTATACCATGCAAACAACTGTGATATTTAAATGCCTGAGTTATGAAAAAAGTTCTCCCTGATACATACATAGTCATAAGAGACATCACAAACAGATCATTCTGAGTTTATCAAAGATAAATGACCACCCAAAGAAAGAGGAATAATGCAAGACTAAAACATTCCTTTAGCTTTTGCAAAAACTTTGTAACTTCCAATCTAAAAGCATAAAAATACTTAGTGGAAAACTTTGTTAATACAACAGATTTATATGGCATATTCCAACAGAAACGTTCTCCAGTTAACAGTTTAAAACCAAGTTTTCATATGAAGCAAATTCAGATAGGAGTGTAACCCCTGACTTTCCTTCCAGGAAAAAAAAAATCTGGATTTGGGCAGGGGTGGGAAATGGAACTTTTTGGAACAAAGTTTAAACTTCAAGCTCCAAGAACTCAGTGGTGAAACTGATCTTTGTGAAGGACCACATACTGCTGTGCTGCTCAGCTTAGCTATTGAGGTTCATCAGTCTTTCAAATATCTAAGGACACAGCATTGTTATTCCCAAGGGCACATCATTTAATTCCATTCCTGGCACATCTAGGGAAACATCCTTCTTGTCAGATCAGATTAAAAATTGCCACTGTGCTGTCTGAGAGAAAGTGTACTGTCTGTCCTCTGATCAATGGAAGATCACCCTGAAAGTGATTTGTATTGCTCTGAGATTCAAAAGATTTGTGAAACCTGATCCCCCTTGGTGACCAAGCACTGCAAATTTGTTTATATGCAGTAACTGTGCACCACATTCTAAATTGGACACATCTGAAACTATCACTAGAAATGGAACTGGGGTGAAAAAAAGCATCTCAAAATATTTCTGTAGATATAGATAAAAAACTACAGAAAATCCTCATGTAAGAGCTCCTATAGGATACTCAGACAGTTGTGAAGTGCCCCAAATGCTGAACCCCTTGATGGGCCTGGGTAGGGTTTAGACAATGTCTGGGCACCAGGTATCTGGTCACACATTCCAGGTACAGCCTCATAACTGAGAGCTGTTTCTGCCATGGGGTTCCTGTGGCTCAGTTACCTATGTCCTGAAACTAATGCCACCTTGAGCTGGGCAAAAATTTTGATGCTGAAACTTTTTCACCAAAAAAAACAGATTTGGACTGATCAAAATATTTTGTGAATTTGCACCAGTTTCTGCAAATTGTTTTAGTTGGGAAGAAATGTCAAAGCTAGAGTCACAAGGGGCTTTAAGTACCATTCACAAAGAAGAGGTTTTCCCAGTGGCTCCTGCACTCACCTGGAATCTGGGAGACCCATGTTTGAATCCCTGATCTGGAGCAGAGACTTGAATCCAGTTCCCGCTATGAGTTCCCTAAACACCAGGGTATTCTAGGGTTGTGCTCTGTTGATGCTGTTCCACTTTGTATGAATAATTAAATATTCATTGAGTAAGAGAGACTCTGCAGCTCAGTAGTTCAAGAATATGGGAGGCACAGGTTCCAATCTCTATTCTAATATGTATTTAATTATTATATAAAGTGGGACTGCTTCAACAGAAAAAACTGAGCAAAAGTCATCCCCAAATACCCTACAGCCTAATGGGGTTAGGGCACTTACCTGGGGTAGGGAAGCTCCATATTTTGAGTTCCTGGTCCAAGGTGAGGATTAAAACCTGAGTCTTCCACATCCCAGCTAAATGCCCTATCCACATGGCTGTAGGGCACAGACCTCCATTGCTTTGTCAATAGCACCTAAAATGTTGATGTTAGGCACCTAAGCCCCCTTGTAACTTTCCAATTTTCCTTTGCTTTACTTAAAAAGAAATTATAGATGTCCAGAAATGAAATATTTTGTTCAACCCAAAACAATTTTCCCAAATTTTAAATTCATCAATTAAAAAAATTGGTTTTGAGTTGACCTGAAATTAATTTATTTGCTTTTTCAGAACTGCAGGCAAATCAAAGAGTCATTACCACAGATCTAGTGCTATCTCCCACAAGCCTCCTTAGCAATTCTTGGAAATTCTCCAGAATCTCACCAAAGGTGTGAGCCTTACCATTTGCAGTCTACATCTTCAAGGATGTGTAGCCCAGAAGGCCAGCTTGCTATATTGCATAATGTGTTTTCTTTTGGTTTGATTCTTATTATTGTATCATATCTTATTAGTGAATCATAGTATTTTCTTGGGTTTATTTTATGTTGAATTCTAGTTTATGGTATTTATAAATGTTATTCATAATAGTTAGCTGTAATTCAGTAACCTACAGGCCTGTATCCTATATGATTAGCTAGACCAAGTTAGTATGAGTATTTGTAACCTTTGGCATAGATAAATGGCCTATCCCGCTTAATTTTGGGGAACTAAATGGAGAACCAAACAAAGAACTGAATCTGTTTTAACTTAAGTCTGGAGCAAACTGGTAACTGCAAGACACACTGCAGTACATGGAAGTCATTAGTTAGGCCACAGGTAACGATTTCAGGAATGAGATAATTGATACTAATACGTATGAATATATGTCATAATATGTTAACCTATAGAATAGGTGTACCCAAAGATTTATGTGGGTGAGGAAATAAGTTTTGAGCATGGTAAGTTGGGCCTAGATTCCAGCACTGGGCAGTATTGGCACCCTATAAGAGGGCAAACAACCATGCAAGAGAGTTGCTTTTTTCTGTCTTCTATCAAGCTATCAGCTCAGCTTTGCAACACAGCTTAGTTACTCACTCAAACCTAATCTTTACCAACTTGGGAAGCCTAGACCATTGAATTCATCGGGCATGCCAGAGACAAGGCTGGACCTCTGTCTCCTATTACCACGTCTTCAAGGAATGGTGTGAATATGCTAGCTTAAGTAGTCTTTTAGAATGAGAATGTTACCACCAGGGATCACAGAATTGTATTACTTCTTTGTAACTCTGTGTTTTGTAATGTAACATTCATTCTTCCTTCATTCATTTTAATAAAGATCTTAGCAAGTTGGTATTGTCCTCAGTATAAGTGCCGTTGCCATATACCCCAAGAGTCATCTCACAGTATTGAACTTTGTGTTCTCTATACCTGTAGCCTGAATTAGGAAAAAAACCTAGATATCTTCTAATCTAATCAGTGGCGAGCTATAATAAACTAGCCCATAAATTCAGGCCAACAGATGCATGACTGAAGAAACAAATATAAACAGGCTTAGCAAAAGGCATGTAACTCAATTACTCTTTACTTAAAAGATAAAGCATAGAGGATGCAGTTCATTTAGCAACCATCCTAAACCCAGCACTCCTCACTGTATCTCACCCGTCCACTATGAGACACTGGGGTCCCCCTACTTTATCAAGCTCCTGCAAAAGCTCCATTGAGCTAGAGTTGGTAAAAAAAGCCAAAAAGCAAAAGTAAAGGAGCTCCTGCACTTCTATAATCCTTCCAGTTTCCTCTGACATGTGACCGCATTATCAGCCTTAACAGGTGAGCACATATTGCCTACGATGTGATTTCATTGCCAGGCAACCTCCCTCCTAACAAAAAAGTTATCCTGAGTGAGAGTTAGCTTATTGTCTATGGTGTGTCTATTTGAACAGAGGACCATCAAGTTTTAACAATCCTCTTTGGTTAGCCATGTGCCACTACCCCTTGGAAGTCCAGTCTGTGGAGCTAAAAGGACAACAATAGAGAAGGCAAATAAACCATTCATATGGCATGGAGTCTGCAGTCTGACACAGAGAGACATCCCCAATATCAAACAGAATTCATAAGTTGTAAATAGACAGATGCCTCAAAACATAACATCCTGCCTCCCTGAATGAGAGGACAAAAATTCTATTAGACTACAGTGCTAAGTTTTAAAGAAGGATTCACTCTGCTTTGAATGTGAAGGGGTCACATTCAAAACCTCGCAAAAAGTACTCTAATGGTGCAAGGTGCCATCAGTCTCAGCACATGAGGTTAAGACTTTCTATGCCATTGGTTCAAGAAGTTGTTAAGCAGAACCTCTGAAAGTTCAGAGGGTTTTTTTGACAGAGAGAAACCAAGAATCTTCTGGAAGCCAAAGAAATATGAGTGTCACTATCTATTGGGTCTTAGAATAAACTTTTCTACATCCCCTACAATGTATCGAATAGATTAGTAGGGAACAATCCAGTTATGTTATTGGGAAGGATTGGTTGAGCTAATAAGTCAGTTTTGTCTCTAACTATTATGATTTAATCACATTTGTTTCTTGTTCAGTTGGAACAACGTAGTATATCCTCCCAATTACAAATCAATTCATCATTCCAATACAGTATTGTATGACTTAACTGCTATGGGCACACTCTCATGCTGTCTGGGGGGGCTTGTGACCATGAGTGCCAACCTGAGGGCAGATTGTCAAAAAGCAGGGCAGACACCTCCACGGGTGGTATGTTTTATAGACTTCACCAACCCAATAATAAATGTGAACTCCCAAAGTACTACAATAGTATTATAATGGAGTCACAGAGAGTCCCCTTTGACACTCCAATCTGTCTTGCCACCCAGGCAAGCTGAACTATGTGATAGATGGACACTTACACCAAAAAAAGAATTACACTCAGTCCCAAGAGAACAGTCTCTCACCCAGGTCCATTTGCATCCCAGATCTCACATCAAAGATAACACTGATAGCCAATTCGATAATAAACTGTAAATGTGTGGACTCACCCCCACAGCACTTCCTGCTGGTTGCTTTGGGGAATTAGCTCAATTCCAGCTACAGAGCGCCCTCTGCAGGCCGGCGAGCCACCTGTCCTCTGCTGGCCCCAGGCCCCTCCCTGAACCTCAGTGCCCCTTTAACTGGGTCTCCCCCCCTCCCAGGGGAACCCCACCCCACTATCACCACTTTGCCTCAGTATTGGCTACTGCCCAGTCATTGTCTAGCCCCCACGCCCTGGGGCAGACTGCAGTATCAGCCACTCATCATAGGCAAAGGGGTTTTGGCCTGGCTGCCTTTACCCACCCTCCAGCTGCCCCTCTGCAAGCCCAGTACCTAGGAGGCCTAGAACCAGCTCTGCAGCCTGGGGAGTTGCCGGGCTAGGGCTTCCCAGCAGCTAAGGCCTTTCCCCAGCCCTGCCTTCCTCTAGGTCCCCTGGGTGAGTTCCCAAGCAGCCAGGCCAGTCTCCCTCTCCAGTCAGAGAGAGACTGTCCTGGCCTTCTGGCTTCACTGCCTCTTACAGGGGCCTACTGGCCTGATTGGAGCATGGCCACAGCTGAGCCCACTTTCCCCAATCAGTCCAGGCTTCGGGCCCCAGCCTACAGACTGCTTTCTCCAGGCCCAGCCCCCTTCCCAGGGCTGCTGCAGGGCAGGAGCAGGGATCCATCCTGCTACAAAACTAACTAAAGGTTTATTAGCTAAGAAAAGGAATTAGCGTTATTGAGAGGGTAAAGCAGGTAAAAATGTATGTACAGGTGAATCACAGTCTGCAATTTCAAAACATAGCAGAGATGTAGTAAACCACCAGTTTCCCAAAATTATTTTAGGGCTACCCACAGTAACTCTGGGGATCTCCGTCTTCTCACAGAAACCAAGCTGATAGAAACAGTTCCCACACAGGTCCCTTCTTCGTGGTGATTGTGGTGGTGGCAGTGGGGGCAATGCACTTAACAAAGTCTTTGATCCTTGATCTTGCACAATGGCTTGTTTGCATTGAATGAACAGGATTTTACATCATCTTGTAAGAGATTCTCATTTGCATTATACAAGGCTTCTTTCTCATTTGATGAGTTACTTAGTTACAGGGATATATGCAATAAAATATTTGCTGTTACATTATAACTTGAGGTATAGTTGAGTGAGAAAAATACATGCAGCATCGTACAAATAATTTATAAGACACTGAACACATTCTTATCAACTTAACTTCTAATATATATTTTGATAATGCTAATACACAAGTAAGAAGGACTAGATGCCAGCTACGCATTTGTAAGTGTTCAGTGAAGCCTGGGGGCTTGGATGAGCTGGTACCCGGTCTGCCAGAATCACACACTCTCGCATGACTTTTCATTAGTAGTTTTGCCTACTTCAGTGAGAGTTGTCTGTGTTTCAAAACCACAAGACTTATCCCTTTGGGGCTACTTCAGTGACTACTCCATTGTTCACCATTTGTTTTGCTTCAAAACAGTCATTCACTGAAACTCTCATTACTCATGCATTATCAATTGTTTCCTCTTGTACTGCAGGTTAGAGATTATATGCAACCATCTCAAACAATAGTACCAGGGCATTTATTTTCTTTGGTCATCATTTCATTGTTGAATATACCGAAAGGTCATGCTTAAATAGGTTTCATATACTAACTCATAGAACAAGTGGCAGGACATCTGTGAAACTATTACAAGATACAGTAGCAAGTTACATCAAAAAAGCTATTTTAGATTAAAATATTCATAAAATAAAAAAGCAATGGACACAAAACATTTCATTTCACAGCACTACAAATTTTCTTTCTGACATCATCTCCATTTGCTCATTTAGTTAAAGATCTGTCTCCTATACATTGACAATGAGATGATTCCATTTGAACAAGTAAAAAGATGCATTTCACTCTTTGCAAATTATACCTTACTGGTAAATTTATGTAATGCTTTCTAAATATTAGCCAATTAATCATTCCATCTTCTTTATGGGGTTAATATTATCCTCCTCCTTCTACAGATGGGGAAAGAGGCAGAGAACTTCATTGATGTTCCCAAAAACATATTCTGTCAGTGATGGTATTAGAATTTGGAAGTCTCTCATTCCTACTCTTCTGTTTATAGCACTCTCCTTCACTGTCTCTCAGTGCATCTCAGCTGCCTTGTCTCTGAATTACTTGCTGTTATTTACCCAACATAAAGGCATGCCAAAAGGAACAGCAGACAGAATGTCTTTATATGGAACATGCAAATACCCTGCTTGGTTCCAGAAATAAAGATTCAAATGGCGCTAGCATAGCATGTTGACTGGAGAGATTTAAGTATTTCATCCTTCTGTTTTTGTTTATTGTAAATAATTTTAAAAATTAGATTGGACATCTGCAATTTTTTAGGCACTAATTTCAGAGACCATGAAGCCCTCTGGGTAACTTTTTTCATTTCCTTATTAGATAGTTTAGTTTTAAACTACATACTTTTCCTTCGCAAGATGAAAAGCTTGCCATAAAATTGATTTGGCATATACATAAAGAAAGTCTTTTCTATGGAGCGGTACTAACCAAGAAATCTTCTTCACCAAACATCTGTCAAAAAATTAAAAAGTTTTATTCAATTCTGGATAAACATCCCAGAAGAAAATAGCACAAGTCTGTTCTACAAAAAAATAACCTTGAATGTACTGTCTTATGTTTTAAAAATGAGTCATTAACTTTTGTCTGCAGAATTCATTGTGCCTTACTCCAAGACTGAAAATATAAGAGATCTTAAGAGGTACATTAGATATTCTGAACTAGTTCTATCTAAGAGGATTCTCCATATCTCATTTCAGTCTAAGTGTCCCTATTATTATTTTTTGTTTAAAATTAAATATATGGTAGTTTTGATAGTAGATTTTATGTTGTCAGCATATTGCTCTGTTCTATGGAAAAGACAAAGGGAAGAACACATTTGAAACTTTCCATCACTCAGCAAACTAGTGAAGAAAAACTCCTTTGAGGGCATGTCACAGAAGGTGGCAAGAAACTCAAAGCTGCTACATTATTCCAATCACAGATTATTAGGGTTGGAAGGGACCTCAGGAGGTCATCTAGTCCAAACCCTTGCTCAAAGCAGGACTAATCCCCAAATGGCCCCCTCAAGGATTGAATTCACAAACCTGGGGTTAGCAGGCCAATGCTCAAACCACTGAGCTATCCCCCAATACGCAGTACCAGCCCATTTATGAATAAAATTGACACAAATCTTACAAGAGGATGCTTGCATTGCACAATTTAGGATTAAGAAGAAAAATGCCTTACTTTCAAAACATATGCCTATCTTAAAAAAACAAGGATATTTTCATACCTTATTGAAATAATTGATCATATGTTAAATGATTGTGTTGGATGAGCTGTACAGAACTGACTTTTAATGCGTATCGTTCTGGCAGTCTGATAGCAGGCCATTCTCCATTATCCCGCTCCACCAAGTAGTTATTTACCTTATCTGACCACAGTGATGTCACATGTATTCTAGGAAAGTCAAAGAAACAATTACCAGACTAATTACTTTTTATCACCTGACATGACAGCAGTGCTGAAATGATTCATTTTCCAGTTCAAAGAGTAGCCTCAAGCTCCATTCCTTAATTTTATTTATTCATCTGGATCAGAGACTAGCTGTTTCATTTCTGGTGTCCAAAGTTTCTGTTAAATAATTTTTGATAAACTATAGTACTCAACACCAGAAACAAGAAGCCTGAAAGCAGCGTCCATGCACATTTGTGCTCAATTGACTTTCAATCATATCATGCCCAATCTATGCACAAGTTCAGGCAGGGCTAGTGCAACCATTTAGGTGACCTAGGTGGTTGCCTAGAGCACAAGGATTTGGGGAGCGGCATTTTCTTTGGCAGCAACCGCAGCGGCTGGATCTTCGGCCGCCCTGGTCACCACCGGCATTTAGGTGGAGGGAGCTGGGGCAGGGAGTGCGGATAGGGTTGCCTGCAGCAAGTAAGGCGGGGGGGAGGCACGCAGGGAAACTCCCCTCCCCAGCTCACTCCTGCCCCGCCTCCTCCCAAGCATGCCGTGGCTGCTTCACTTCTTCCGCCTCCTAGGCTTGTAGCGCCTAAGCTGATTGGTTGATTGTGAGCTGCTGCCGCAGGGGGGGCGCCTCAGGGTGGAGAGGGGGAGCTGTCGAGAGGGAGGGGCGCCTTAGGGCAGAGGGGAGGAGCTGCCATGGGGCGGGGCTCAGGGCAGGGGCTCGGGGGAGGGTGAAAGGTGGAAGTTTCACCTAGGGCATGAAACATGCTTGCACTGTCCCTGAGTTCAGGAGCTGTACATATTCGTTCCTATGTGTTTAAGCAAATTTGAGTACATGTATCAGGCAATATATTTGCACATTTTTGAAAATGTGGGCCAGAATGTCATGTCTGAATAATATTAATTGCTGAACAATCTGTAACTTCTGTGAGCGCAACATTTATTGTACCAAAGGCAGTATGAACCATATGACACCGAATGTATTTAAAATATACCTGAAAATAGTACAATCTGCATGTGCATAAAGCCTGTACAACAAGATTTAATGGAGACAAATATACATCTAGGAAAATCTGAGCCCTTTTATTATTACTAGCACTTGTCCTCCAGTCTATATCTGGGAAGTTAAAGACTCCCATGATCACACAATCCCCATTAGTATTTACTTCATTAAAAACATTTAAAAGGTCTCTATCCATATCCAAATCAGATCCAGGCAGTCTGTAGCACACCCCCAAGCACTATCTCAGGGGAGGCTCTAGTAGTTTTCTTCCTCAATATGATTTTTGCCCAGATTCTGTCTTATCCATTCCATCCCTTCTTATTTCTTTACAGTCTACCTCATCATTGATATACAATGCTACTCCACCCCCTTTGCCTTTATTTCTGTCTTTCCTAAACAGCACTTACTCTTCAATACCTGTACTCCAGTCATGACTACTATTCCACCATGTTTCTGTTATCTCTATAATATCCGGTTTCACTTCCTGCACCAGTAACTCTAGTTCCTCCATTTTGTTACCTAGGCTCCTCACATTGGTGAAAAACATCTTAATTATAGCTGTTTGGCTTCACTCACATTCTTTACCCGATTAGGCCCAGACAGTCTACCACCAATATCACCTATTAGAATTGTATCTACAGTACCCTTCCTCCGTACATCCATTGTCCTACCCACGGCTGTATCCTCTCTTACGTCATTTTATTCCCTCTCAATATTAAATTCTGGCGTGGAGATTACTTGGACATCTTCCAATCATCTTCTCCCAATTCCTAGTTAAAAGCTCTCTTAATCAGTTGTGCCAGCCTCCATCCTAGAAGTCTATTTCCCTCCCTACTCAGGTGAAGTCCATCCCAAGAGAACAATCCTCTGTCCATGAATGCCTCCCAGTGGCCATACATCCCAAAGCCCTCCTTATAGCACCACTGCCTGAGCCATCTGTTGATCAACATAATCTTGTCACACCTTTGTTGCCCTTCTCTAGGAACAGGCAGAATCCCACTGAACATCACCTGAGCCTCGATTTCCTTAAGCGTCTTCCCCAGCCTAGCATAGTCTCCCTTGATAACTTCCAGAGCAAATCTAGCCGTATCATTCATTTCCACATGAAGGACAATCAGCGAATTTTTTCCCACTCCCATTAGGATCGTCCTCAGCCTCAGATCCACAACCACAAACACAAACCAAACCAAAACACCACCACCCACAGAAAAACAAACCCCCAACAAGCACCAAGACGCTGCTAGAACACTGCACACTCCCTTCAGTAGCCTGTGTGTTCCTCTGGCCGCCTCTCTTAGTCTTCCTCCCAAACTCCCCCTGTAAACTCCCACTCAAACTCCCCTGTTTACAGCTCTTGTTTGCTGACTCCCGTGCTGCTGCAACTGTCTATGCCGCTGCCTGACTGGCTGGCTACCTTTATAGGACCCCTAGTCAGAGAAGCCTCGCTCCCTAATCAGGGCTCAGCTTCTCTCCAGCTCTTAATCTACTGATTGCACCACACGAGGGGCTTGTTGGAGGAAGGTGTGTACCACTTTAAGGGGTTAAAGCGGCACGGAGTGACTTTAACAGTGCTGCAGAACAGGTCAGCCTGGGGACGCTGACCTATACCTTTCCCCAGGCCATAGGAACACAGGGGCTACTATATAGGTCCATGCCAGGCAGGAAAAGCCCCCCCCCACCCCCCCACACACGGAAGTGGTGAAATACTAGGTTGTCGGGATCTGCTGTGGACATTGCACTGGTTGCTCCTTTCTCAGTGGGCTGGGAAGGAAATTTTCCTTCACTGCCAGATTGGGCAATGCGAGGTGGGGTGGGTTTTTTTGCCTTCACCATCGCAGGCTGGAGGGGAGGGGAGGTTCAGTTGGGGCGAACTTGGAACTGGAGTTAAGCTATGATATCTCCATTCATTACAAAAATGTGGGGTGGATATCCAGTGCAGGTATTCCATAGAGAAGGGATACAGCGATCAGATAAAATGGATTAGTAAAGGATTTAAAGGAGCTATTTGTTAAAGGAGCAGGGGGTTCGGGGCTTCTATGAGTGGCACAGCCAAGAGCCAACGCCCCCTTTATAGCCCCTTCCACCTTATTCAAGGGATTGGGCATAGGGAGGTCCCAGCAGCAAGTTGGCTGGGGTCCAGGCTGGGTAAGCAGGAGGGCTGACAGAAGCCCCCCAAAAAATATATATGAAAATGCTCATGGAATAACCTGCACCATACACTTTTTTCTGCTGGGTACTCCCAAACAGTCAAGAATAAAGTTGTGGCCTAATTAAACCATATCTAATGCCTTCTGTCCTTCCAGCATAGCTGGACAACAAATGTAGGCACTAGATGGCCAAAGGGAACATGTTTCACAGGGGAAGGCCTTCAACTTAGAATGCTCTGCCACAGTTCCTAGGAAGCTTTACTCCAGGAAAGGAAGTATAATTATTCTTAACACCCTACTTACAAATGGTGTTCATGACAGTCCACCCCATTATTATTTAATAGGTGAGACGCAGCCTTTTTGAGCTTCCTGAAGCTTCTCAAAGTCTTTCCAAGATAGCTTCATGTACAGAGCATTGCAATTTAAGCCTGGAGGCAACCAAGATACATATAACAATGGAAAAATCCTCCCCACAAAAAGATAGCTTTTCGCAGCCTTTTGGCTAGTCATTATTTGAATAAGGTATTTTTAGCATTAGTGACGTCTGAAAAACAAAGATTGATGTAGTCTGACCCTGAAAAACCATCTAGGAAATAGATAGGCATAGCCTTTCTAACAGAAGAGGCTAACAGAAATCCTGCCTACTCCCACAGTTGCTTTCTCCTGCCAACGAACATTATTTTCTGAACTGAGCCTTGTTCAGTTTATTTTTATCTACCTCAGTCTGGAACATTGCGCAATGAAAGACAAGTAAAATGTGGGTTTGCCGAAACGAACATAGAGCCAAATATCATCAACATATTAATGACAGTGTAAGCCAACATTCTCAGTCATCCCCCTCAGCCTTAGATATACACTGAACAGGAGGCAGGGAGAGATTGATCCCCTATATGGGAGCTTACATGTGAGCCTTCAGGGAAGAGGAATAAATTATTCAACACCATCCTTTGGGATGTCAGTGCTTATGGTGTAACAGACTACACATGTTGTGAGAGTGCCTCAAGGTTCAAACGTTTGGGAAATTATTCAATAAATAGTGCAAAGGAAGTGTTGTTTAGACATGTCAAACTTAACATAATTGTAAGCTCAAACTAGGTAATGAGAATGAAACACCAATCTCTCTTGGGTCCTGGCAGCAATATGTATTACACTCACAACATGTTGGCAAAATTCTTTTATTTCAACAGCCAACAAATGGTGTGTTAAAATATAGGATGTGCTCCCCACTGACTGATGTGCCTACATCACAAGAGACAATCTGGAATTCTGAAACTTTCAATTTAGGCTCAAAGAACAGAAATAGCCCCTTTCCCACATGTTGATATACTGTAATATGGAATGGATGCTGTAAGGCAGTAGTCCCCAACTTTTCTCGTCTAGCAGGCGCCAGACAAAGGACCGTGGCAGTGGTTGAGTATCCGCCAAAATGCCGCCAAAATTCGGTGGCATTTTGGCGGCGACGCCTCTGGATGACACTGCTTGTTGGTGGCAAGCGGCGTCATCCAGAGGCGTCACCGCCAAAATGCCACTGAATTTCGGCAGCATTTCAGCGTATGCTCGACTGCCAGCTCGTATATGAGCGTATTGGGGACCCTTGCTGTAAGGGATTATTTTTTACTATACCTACAACTACTTATAAGATGGAGAGCCAGGGGAAGAATCAGAACTGAAAATAATGTGGCCCCTTTGCTTTTACTCGAGATTGTTAAAGTGACTGGAACTGCGTACCTGCAAGGCCAGCTTTATGAACTGTGCGGCCTGATTCGGCAGTGGTCCGGGTCTTTGGCGGCGCTTTGATGGTGGGTTCTTCATTCGCTCTGAGTCTTCCATGGCACTAAAGGACCCGCCACTAAAATGCTGCCAAAGACTCAGAGTGAGTGAAGGACCTGCTGCCGAAATGCCACCAAAGACCTGGACTGCTGCTGGGGGAGTAAAAAATAAAATGCTAGACATTCTTCCCTAGGGTGCAGGGCCCTCTGACGAGCAGGCGCTGTGCCCTCTTGGGCACAGGGCCTGATTTTTGGAAATTGGCCTAAAGCCGACCCTGCGTACCTGTTTGTATAGAAGTCCCTATTTTCATTTCTGTGACTAGAAATATATATATCCTTTGCTAAACTATGGTTTGGCAATGGTGAGTATTCACATCTGGAGTATTCCATCCAGTTTTGGGCCCCCCACTACAGAAAGGATGTGGACAAATTGAAGAGAGTCCAGCGGAAGGCAATGAAAACGATTAGGAGGTTGAAGCACATGACTTATGGAGGAGATGCTGTGGGAACTGGACTTATTTAGTCTACAGAAGAGAAAAGTGATAGGGGGCCTCAACTACCCAGCCCTCAACTACCTGAAGGTGGGGGAGGGTTCCAAAGAGGATGGAGTTAAGCTGTTCTCAGTGGTGGCAGATGACAGAACAAGAAGCAATGGTTTCAAGTTGCAGTGCGGGAGGTCTAGGTTGGATATTAGGAAACACTATTTCACTAGGAGGGTGGTGAATGGGACTGGAATAGGTTACATAGGGAGGTGGTGGAATCTCCTTCCTTATTGGTTTTTAAGGTCTGGCTGGGATGATTTAGTTGAGGTTGGTCCTGCTTTGAGCAGGGGTTTGGACTTGATGACCTCATGAGGTCCCTTCCAACCCTAATATTCTATGATTCTATGATTTCTTGAGCCTCAGACCAGTGCTTCAATCAAAGGGCTATTCTTCCTCTCATTCACACCTAAGGCTATGGCTACACTACAGTTTAGGTGGACATAAGTTATGTAGCTCAGGGGTGGGAATTAGCCACCTCTCTACACAACATAACATATGCCGACTTAAGTGCTGGTGTGGACAGCACTATGTCAGTGGGAGAGCTTCTCCCGCCAACATAGGCACTACTGCTTGTGCTTCTGGATCTCTCTCCCAACAGTTTAGAGTGCCTACACTAGAGAGATTACCGTGGTGCAGCTATGCTGCTATGAACTCTCTAGCATAGCCATAACCCACATGGTGTAGTGAGTGGAAAGTACATGGCTATGATGATTAAGCAGGTTTAGTTAGGCAGAAGTATTCATGAAATATGGGAGAATCAATGCAGCAGCTTATAAAATTCTAAATAATGAGATATACCTATCTCACAGAACTGGAAGGGACCCTGAAAATTCATCAAGCCCAGCCCTCTGCCTTCACTAGCAGAATCAAGTACTGATTTTGCCCCAGATCCTCCTCAAGGATTGAACTCACAGCCCTGGGTTTAGCAAGTCAATGCTCAAACCATTGAGCGATCCCTCCGCACAACATTTCACTAGTAGAGGCAGTAGGATGAAGGCGGAAACATAAGCATGTCAGATGACTGTCAATGAGGCATAGGTTCCAAAGTCAAAAAAAAATTTTTTTCAAAATTTTACCCAAGATCTCAAGCAAACTTTGCTCTCAGCATCTCCTAGAAGGAAAAAAGTTAGGTCTACTTTAGCTTGAACACTTCCATTTTTGAGAAACTATTGAATTAGCCTGTACTTACGTTGAACACTTTTAGATATGCAGATCCACACATTCTTGTGGAGGAAATATCAAATTTATATGTACACACATACACCCAGCAACAACCTATTAAGTCAGATACCAATAATAGGGCCACAAGATACTATTTTGCTCTTAAATCAAAGTCTTCCTATAGACAGAGATAAAATTTGTAGATGAAGTTTGATGATATTTCCTCTCTTTATAGACTATGGACCAATCCTCTAGTCTTTAGTCAGATAAAAACTCCAGCTGACTTCAAATTACAGAACTGCAGAATTGAGCCCTACATCAGATTCAAATCACCAATGCCCTTACACTATTCTGCAAGATACTTTTCCATTTTGAAAATTAATCCCAAAACCAAATATTTTATATAGCAAAGCTTACTGGATTTGACTTGCAGTTTCGATGGTGGTCAGAATAATGGACGGCATAGTAAACTAAGAGATATGTGAAACGGCGTCATGAACTTATGAGTAAGATTGATCTGAACACAGGTTTGAAGTATTGTAAGTATGAGAAAGCAGTTTAGTCATTATTGTATGTAGAGCATCTCTCCACCTGGTTACTTACATCCTTTAATGCCAATCCACTTACAGGTTTTGATGGACAGGTCTGGGTTCTTTTGGATCCCGCCACTCACTCAGCAGGGTGTATCTTCTTTCTTTTTTTCCTATGAAATTATTTAGCCGTGACAACACCCCCCTCACTCCTTCCTGGTAGGGTCACGAAGGCAGCTTGGATGGAAAATTCTAACTACAGAGTAATCCCACTTACTTGCCAGGTAGTTGGAGACTTCCAAGAAATAACACAAACACAATATATTCAACACAATAATTATGTTAAACAGGAGACAAATACAACATAACAGGGTGAAACACTATTATTAGAGTCACCGGTACCCACACTGAATATATCCGTGACTTGATGTAGCAAATATAAAATTAGTGTCTCTTGGTACCCGTACTTTGCTGGGGCCCTTGATGACCCATAACCACAAAATTCTTCTCTGCAGTGGTTTAGCAGTGTGGCTGACTGGGTTCAGTACAGCCCAAAGGATTCACAAGTGGGAGGAGGTGGTAAATCCCTCCACAGATGTAATATGCAGCAGGTTATAAAATCCTCAAACCCTTACTCCCTGGCTTGAGGACACAGTTCAGGGAGTAGAGGATCCCCAAAACAAATTCCCTGACTAACTAATTAAAAGATGGTGCACTCACAAAATCCATGAATTAGCCTCAGGTTTGAAGATGGTGCTGGACTCTTCAGTCACTGCTGAGGTGCTGCTGTCTGCTGGCAGGAATCCTTCTCAGGCAGGAATCAGGCTGCGTCAGTCCCAGGAGTTCCCGTCACCACAAAGAGGTGCAGGGCTCAAGGTGTAAGTTGTACAACTACATTAAGATCCAAACTGCAGCCTCCTAGCCCAGCCTCCAGTCCAGCTTCCTTGGACTAGCAGAGCTGACCATGTGGTGACTGGTCTCACCTAGGGAGCTGGAGGGCGAACTCAGCCTGGCTGGGGAAATTTCCCAGCAAATGCTATAAACTGGGAAACATCAGTGGGGAAGGAAAAACCCAGCTGAGGGATCTGCTGTCAGATCCCTAGAGGCCTGTTCTCAGGGGGATCCCTGCTTGCAGGCCTGGGACTCACCAGCTCCCCACACAGCCGCTCCTGCCCTTTTCCTGGATGGTTCCAGACTGACTCCAAAATGGCTTCTCCATTTTCCTGAACTTCCTGGGAGGGCAGCAAAGAGTCCTGTGACACCTTATAGACTAACAGATGTATTGGAGCATGAGCTTCCGTGGGTGAATACCCACCTCATCGGATGCATGTAGTGGAAATATCCAGGGGCAGGTATATATATGCAAGCAAGAAGCAGGCTAGAGATAACGAGGTTAGTTCAATCACGGAGGATGAGGCCCTCTTCTAGCAGTTGAGGTGTGAAAACCAAGAAAGGAGTCTATAAAGTCTATAACGTGCCACAGGACTCTTTTCTGCTTTTACAGATCCAGACTAACAAGGCTACCCCTCTGATACTTCCTGGGAGGGGCATCTCACTCCCTATTGGTTGCCAGGCAGACTCTGAGTTTGCCTTGGCTCCCCCTCCCTGAGTTGCCAGGGGACAGAGTTCCAGGAATCTAGGTAATCTCCTTGGGTGTTACATGTATAATTACATGGTATACATTTTAATCCAAATGTCATGACCCTCTTAAGGGTATACTAAGATAGATTTCAACCACAACCAGAGTTGTAGTTGTCAGTGTATCTGCAATATAGTTTTGCCAAATATTATGAATTAACTTCTGTGCATTAAGCTGAATGAGCTTGGGCAAACCCAATCCTATATACTGAACAAAGTCACTTTATTTCCCAAGAAAAAGCTCTAAAAATATGTAGGGTTAGCAAGTTTCTTTTTTCCTGTATTACACTAAATATACAGAGTCCTATGGCACTTTATAGACTAACAGAAGTATTGGAGCATAAGGTTTCATGGGTGAATACCCACTTCATCAGGTGCATGCATGCAAGCTTATGATCCAATATGTCTGTTAGTCTATAAGGTGCCATAGGACTCTTTATCGCTTTTTACAGATTCAGACTAACACAGCTACCCCTCTGATACTGTACGCCAAGTATATACATTTCATGTGCCTATTCCTGTTGCAGATTTGTTTGTCAGGCTGTGATGGCTTAAGACTTGAATTTCCTTTTGACTTTCACTGAGATTCATCATAACTGGATTTTGAGCTCCTTCTGCACCTATCATTGGCAAGTTTTGGTTCAGCTAAACTGTTTCTGTCGCAATGAGATTTTACTTGAGTGGGTCACAAACCCAATTGGAGCACCCTTCTTCTTATCTGGTCTTTGGACCAGCATTGTTACTAACTCTACCATAATGGTGAATGGCTTTGAATCTTTGTGGCACAAATACCCTATGGATAGGAAGCAGTCTCTTCCAGTACAAGAGGATTCAGAAGCTCATATGGAGATCACCAGACAATTCAACTGTCTGCTTTATGGATCACGTATATATCTAAGAGATGGGTATCTTTTCTGAGGGATGTCAGGCAGCAGAGGAACAGACATTGGCTCATTTATTATCTTTTACTGGCTGTGTTTCATTTTAAACAAACAAACAAACAAAAAACTAAAAGAGATTGTTCTAGCAATGGAGAATTTCAAGTACATAGAAACAAAGATCAGATTCCAAATTGCATTTAGCATCCATTCCAGTGGTGTACAAGGTCAGGCTGATGAAAGTCTGGAAGACGGATGGACAGAGTGCAAGAAGATGGTAGACAAGACAGCAGAGGAAGTACCAGGCCACCAAACATGGCAGAAGAAAGATGCATGGATTACATCTAGAACATGGGCAGCTACTGATGAGTGGAAAGCTCTGAAGGCAAAAAAGGAACTGTGCAAAAGATGAATGATAGATACTTAAAAAAGGGCAAAGAAATCTAACAAGACAGAAATGTCTGGGTTCAGAGGAAGGCTGAAGAGGTAGAAGAAGCAGCACAAAGAGGAGACATCAAACAGTTGTATAAAAGAGTGAGACACCTTTCAAGAAGAACTCTCATCACAGGCAATTCCCATCAGGGACTCTACTGGATGGATGCTGAAAAACACTTTAAGAATAAGCCAGACAATGGAAAGAACCTTTGCATTTCATATTAATCTGTCCAGAGCCAATGATCATGCACAGGTTCAAGAGAAATGCTAATGTTAAGTTAGAAACTGAAGAGGGACCAATCACACTGGTTGAAGTTAGAGCAGCCATAAAAGGCCTCAAACAGGGGAAAGTACCTGGAGTTGACAGAATTCAAGCAGAGATACTACAGGTGGAAGGCAAAATTCTGATTAAGTAGCTAATAAATATCTAATGAAATATGGCTGAAAGAAAAAGTACACAAAACTGGAAAGATGGTATCACTGTGGCATTGCCAAAAAAAAAAAAAGGTGATCGTATTCAATGCACAAACTGGAGACGTATTGTACTGCTATCGATCCAGGGTAAAATATGCCTACTATTATGCTGAATAGAAAGAAGGTAACAGATGAAATATTACTAGAAACACAGGCTGGGTTCTGTACCAGTAGATCATGTTGTGATTTAGATATTCACTCTTCCACAGTTCATCAAAACGCTACTGCTTAGCAAAAACCTGTCAATCAACTTCACTGAATTAAAGAAAATGTTAGATAGTGTCCACAGCTAGACCCTAGTGTCCACAGCTAGACCCTGAAAAGCTGACTAACATAATAAGGAATTTGTATGAGGGATGCAATACTGTGACTGGAGTTAGACAAAGGTGTAGGTTATCACCAATACTCTTTGCACTAACAATAGATGAGGTAATGAAATAGGTAATAAAAGGCATCATGGACAGTGTAAAATGGGTTAGCAGAGATGAGCTACACAAACCTTGACTTTGCTGGTGACAGTGCTTTACTAAGTATGGTGTAGAATGGAACGATTGTCTTTACATCAGAGGTAGAACAGGAAGCAGTGAAAATTGGACTGAAAGTAAATGAAGAGAAAAATCAAGACCATGAAGGCAGAAAACTGATTACATACAAAAGTGGATGGAAAAGAAACTGAAGTATTCTGCTCTCTGGGGAGTATGGTGACATTTGAAGGTAACTGCAATAAAAATATTTATATGAGATTAGGAAAAGCAAACATAATTTTGGAAGATGATTAACATCTGGAAAAACAGATCTTCACACCAAACTGTAGGTCACATTATACCACACAATTGTACTGAGCACATTACTGTATAGAGCAGAGCCTTAGTGATGACAGTGACTAACAAAAAGAGATTGGAGGCTGTCCATCACAGATGGCTGAGGACGATATTACACATTTAGAGGAAAGACAAAACAAAAAATGTGAGCCTAAGGGAGCTGACAGGACATGTTAGAAAATATCAAAGTCAGAAGGCTCAGGTGGTTGGAACATGTGCACCATATGGAAGATGGGAGACATTCTACACAAACTTCAAACTGAGTACCTAAGGGAGGAAAGAAAAAGTGAGCAAGGCTGCGGAATAAATGGCAGAAGACAGTGACAGGATATTGAATGTGTTTGAACCAGCTGGGAAAAAATACTGCAACTAGCAAGCGATCATCAATGCAAGAACTGGACTGCCCATGTGTCAGTGGTATAGGAGGAACTAATGTAGGTAAGATAAAAGTTTCTAAAGTCATTGTCATCAATGGGACTTCAGCATATCCTTAAAGTTAAGCACATGCTTAAGAACTTTACAGAATTGGGCCCATAATGAGTTTGTCTACATGGCACTTTGGAGCGAGCCTCACCACCCAGGTCAACAGACTTGGGGTAGCTGGGCTCATGCCAGCTTGCTAAAAATGGCTATATAGCAATCCCTTACCCTCAGGCTACAAAACCCAAGCTACAATTTCAAAGAGCTGTCTATACAGCTATTTTTAGAGCCGCGACTGTTGACTGTCGACCAGGGCTGTAGACGTACCCAATCTAAAGTACAGATTTGCATTATTTCAATGGGGGTTCCATTCATAGAGGTGATTCAGGATTAGCTACAGAACCAATTCTTTCCTTAACTTCTTCTTTTTACAGTTGTCAGGGACAGAGTTCCACTACTGACCTACAAGTAATGTTTGTAAAGCTCCTGGAGAGCTTAATGAAAAAGAAGTTATACGAATGATTTTTGTGTGTATGTAACAATTTCAGGATTCGTGAGTCCAGGAATGACAACATCAGACTGCAGCAGACTAGACACAATAAGCAAGCTACATATTTAAGATAGACGATCTAAGCTCAGACTTCTACATATACCTAAGTTAGCAATACCTGAGCCAAATTCTTACCTATGGAAGCTTTCCCTACCTTTTACCAACAATAGTTTATCATTTCCATTTGTGGAGTATGTGGGTCTACTAATGGTAACTGCCAGAGCATGTGAGGCACTTGGGGCTGTTTGAGCCTTATTGTTACTATACATATCTGTCCATTACTTCAAGAAACAGGAAATATTCTATGGGGTTTTCATAGGCTAAGATTTTATTTATTTATTTTTAAACTCCAAAAAATGGGTGTAATTATTTGTATTTTCTGTTAGTGTCATTTGACTGTCCTAATATTTTATTTGCTTGCACTATCAGGTACATAAAATGTACATGTCATCTAAACTGAGCCCACAAATAATTGTTCCTGCAATTTTGCAGCTATCAAAAGTTGCAATTATAGGCAGGAAGACAATTCAAGCCTATGTAACTACACTTGCATGTATTTGCACCTTCCAGCCTCTAGATAAAAGCCACCACACAGGAACTTTCCATTCCATACAGAGGCACTATCCCAATGGACTGGTCATTCACAAGTACCTGGAACAGACCTCCATAAAATGCTTTCTTCCTGTCATTACCTGCCCAACACATTGGCTATTGAAAGCTGGTCAAAATTTTCTGATTTTGATTTCTTTTTCATTGAAAAAAATGTATTTTAATAAATATTTTGATCAAAGTGTTTGGAATTTTTGACCAGTTCCAGCTGCCAACCAAATTTCTGCAAATCGACAGCAGTGTGGTGGAGCTCTGGTTTCATATATAGATTCCCTGTGACTGCTGGGATTGCCCATGTCATAGCACTTTATGACATTCCCAACACACTTCCTATGCCCATATTTGGTTCTGACTTAACTAATCAAGACATAGTAATTTATAATTTTTCCCCCACAAAGTACATGATATTAGTTTTTTACTTCCATAATCTAGTCTTATTATAGGATGTGTTTCTCACAGTAGCAACTTTTAATCTTAGAAAAGAATAGATTATATATTTGACTATGTTAATAGTATTATCACATATTTTTGAAATAAGACAGGTATATAATAAATTCAGTTTTTTTTATTCTTTCAACTAGGCACTTATAGATTTGGATAGGCACCCTCCATTGTTTAGATTTTTACTACAACAATTGACTATTTCAGCGAGACATGAACATATTCATTTTAAATATAGGCATATATAGAGATAGCCTAGGAAGGCAGCTACAGATATCATAATGGTCAGCTTGCGGCATATGCTAAGAAGTTTCATATCAATAAGCGAGTATAGATGTTAAGCCTCAAATAGGCAAAATCCATGTTTTTAAAAAGTTTGTTCAATTTTACCGTAAAGTAAAATAGAATAGTCAAACAACAACGTAACAATCGTGTTCAAACTGTGATATTCTTATTCAGGTGAAACTCATTGGGCACAGTTCACTGCTGGCATAAATCAACCCTGCAGGCTTTGTAGGAATTTTGCTTGAGTAAAGACTTCAGTACTGGACTAAAGGCAAGGCACAAGGTAAATAAACTACCCGCTCAGCTAAAATAAAAAAATTGGAATAGTGACATGGAAAGCATAATGAATGACTAGCAGAAAGTATCACATAGGAGAATCTCTGAACTTTGTCAGTGGCTTATGCCAAAGGTATATATTCATGCTGCCATGTACTAATAAGCCAACCAAGTGAATAGTCACACATGTCTGAGAAGTGTGAAGCAGAAAAGAACTGTGAAGTAAAAAAGAGCTAATTTTCCTCAGGACTTTTCAATAAAGAAGGCAGAAGCTTAATTTTCAGCCTACCTGCAAGTCAAAGCAAAAACATCCTGAGTGTCACATAAAGTGGAGAATATATTACGCTTCAGACTTTCTTCTTTATATACCCTGGTTTTATTAAGTTTTCAATTTTCATTAGTAGATGAAACTTACACTTTTTTTATTAAGTCTGGAGAACATCTGTGCATTGACAGAAGTTATCTATATTTCTTCTTAATTGTGATATTTGAGTGTTGTTTAAAATTAAATATTCTGGGCCATCTATCTTATTACATATTTGAAATCTTCATTCATCCACAGGGATCAGCAAGTCCTTGGAAACCACAGATACTCAGCTCCTTTCTTGTACCCCATCAAGGCTATTCAAATGAAAATTCAGCTGGGAAGCAGCATCATATTTGGCAGGTTCTATATGAGTCTCTGAACGAGACAAGTCAAGATTGTAGAGACTTCATACTAATAAGTATCTGTATTTATCTCTCTTCATGCTTGATAGGAAACTAAACTCTAAATATATATCCTCTACTTCAAAGGAGTATACAAAATAACCTGGTAAAAACCTGCTATACATCACCCCTTTTGCTACTTGCATATTTATAACACAGATATCAACTATAAATATGCTACTTGAAAATGAAAACAGCCAAAATATCTAGGTGAGCACAGTCATGCAAAATTAATGTGATGAATATTCAGAGATACTCAGTATATTTCAAGTTATTTCAAGCTACTAGGACTGATCTTAAAAAAAAAAAAAAGTAAACGTGATGCTAAAGACCATTCAGAAGGGTCCTGGGCCGTACATTAGTCATAATCTAAGAAATTCAGTTTTCCAAACATTTCTAATATTCACCTCATGCAACAAGATGTCCCTTACTGTATAATAAAGTAAATACTTATACCATTTATAAGGTCTGTCAAGGTTTTTTCCCAACTTTGAATTTTAGCATCCAAAAAGTGGGGACCTGCATGATCACTTTTAAGCTTAATTACCAGCTTAAATTTGGTACGCTGCCACCAGCCAAAAATATAGTGTTTGGCACACTTCCTGTTCCCTCAAAACCTTCCCTGGGGAACCCAAGACCCAAACCCTTTGGATCTGAACACAAGAGAATTAACTTCCCCCCTCTTTTCCCCCGAACGTTTCCCCTCCCGGGTTACCACTGAGAAGCGTACATTTGATCAACTCCTTGATCTTAAATACAAGACGAGGAATTTAACCTTCCCCCTCCATGTCCCCATCCACCAATTCTTGAGATGTTCAGACCCAATCTCCTTGGGTCTTAAAACAAGGGAAAAAATCAATCAGGTTCTTAAAAAATAAAGCTTTTAATTAAAGAAAGGAAAGGTAAAAATTATCTCTGTAAAATCAGGATGGAAAATGTTTTACAGGGTATTCAGATTCATATAGCCTAGAGGGACGTCCCCTCCCCCTTAGCCTGAGATTCAAAGTTACAGCAAACAGAGGTAAAAATCCTTCCAGCAAAAGACACATTTACAAGATAAGAAAACAAACATAAGACTAATCCGCCTTTCCTGGCTATTACTTACTATTTTGAAACATGAGAGACTGATTCAGAAAGATTGGAGAAAACCTGGGTGTACATTTGGTCCCTCTTAGTCCCAAGAGTGAACAACAAACAAAACAAACAGCACAAACAAAGACTTCCCTCCACCAAGATTGGAAAGTATTTTGTCCCTCCATTGGTCCTCTGGTCAAGTGTCAGCCAGGTTCACTGAGCTTCTTTTACAGGTAAAAGAGACATTAACCCTTAACCATCTGTTTATGACAAGATCAAAGCAGCCGCGCATTTGTTTTGTTTTCCTATTTGGAGTTCTTTACCTTAAGTCATCCTTTTAATTAAGTATTTGTATTAGACATCAGATATCTCTTAAGTTAATAAAATATACATTTATTTTATATGTAGCTTGTTCAGTTGCACTGTAATTTATGTGCACAACATTTTGAAATATATCTTACTCCCTTGCTCCTCTATTCCTGCCACTCCTTGAGGTCACTGTGATTTTTCCATTTCCCTAATGATTATAACCACTGTCCGTAAGACCCCTTTTACTGGATATGCCTTAGCCAAGTGTTCCAGGACAGGTACAGTTTCTCCCTGACTGAAACTCACAAGAGGCAAAGGGATTGTTTTTAAATAGAATCACTAAGGTACATCCTTGAGGGAAAACAGTTCAAGATTCATATGGTCTTATTTAAAATTCTGTAGAGAAAAAGTCAAAGTAAATAGCTAGAGTAAGTATTCTTTCTCTTTATGCCATTTTGAAGGGCAGCATGAGAGACAGCACTCTGGCTTCTTGGGTTGGGTCCTCACTGGTGTAATCAGTGAGCCTTTTCTTAAAGACATTAGCCATCTATTACAATAGCAAGCATCACCACACAAAGGTATTTACAGGAATCCTGTCTAGGGAGGTGATCAAAACCTCTTATGAAATGTCATTCAGGAGAGTACTTTTTGCTTTGTATAGATTGGTTTCTTTTTTTGCTGCATAACTTGCATGTTTTTTTATGGGCGCATGTGCACAGTAGTTGTCATCCAGCATCCCTCTGCATCTGATTTTCAAATAAGCAACTAGAACTAAAAGGGCCATCTGTCCTTAACTAATATCCAAGTTTTTCCATGTTAGTAACTTGCCTGGAGATGTCAACCTGAAGCCTGGTCAGTCTAATGTTAAAGATACAGGGGTTATATAATACCTTCACTGCAATTCATTTTTAAAAGCTTTGTTCTCTATATCAAGCACGAAGTATAGACAAATTTCAACCAGTATGACAATAACCCCCTGTTCTCACCATCCTTCTAAGGCAGAGGTCAGCAATCTTTCAGGAGTGGTGTGCCGAGTCTTCATTTATTCACTCTAATTTAAGGTTTCACGTGCCAGTAATAAATTTTAACATTTTTATAGAGTCTCTTACTATAAGTCTATAATATATAACTAAACTACTGATTTATGTAACATAAATAAGTTTTTAAAAATGTTTAAGATGCTTCATTTAAATTTCAGTCAAAATGCAGAACCCCTAGACCAGTGGCCAGGACCCAGGCAGTGTGAGTGCCACTGAAAATCAGCTTGCGTGGTGCCTTCAGCACGCTTGCCATAGATTGCCTACCCCTGCTCTAAGCGAACCTGAAAAATGCATTTTCACTCCCAGTCCTCCACCCCACTATTTTTATGATCACATCTCTGCTGTACTTCTGTATCTGTGTTAGATATTTAGCTAGCATTCAAGCACTTGTCACCCTTGGCATATCTACTATTTTGCTATTTGCTCAATTAATGTTAGTGCAGCGACCCTGCTCTGATGTTCCACATTATTCACAGCTAAATTAGTTAGGATACTGTGTTGTTTTAATACATTTTAGTAAATGAAGTCCAACAGGAATGAAATCAAGTCTATTTAGTGCTGAGAGCCAAGCCCAAGAATGTTATAAAAAGATGTCAAAAATATCTATTATATACTCTTTGTCCTTTTAGGCCAAATTATAGCAAACTGCAACCATTGGTGTTTTGAAGGCAAATTCTTAATCCTGACAGGTTATCAATAAGAGATGTCAACAGTCCTTTCTTCCAAATGGATGGCTAGAGTGAGTGACTTCAAACCCATCTTCTGCTGGGAAGCCATACTAGTAAACTTTATAGTTTTTACCTGGTAGGCTCACTCTTGAAATCTGAATCTCGAAAGCAGCGAGATATATACATTTATGCAAGCACAGAATTCAATAAAGTTTATGTTACAAGGTAACTGGCCCCAAATTAAAAATAAGTCCAGCTCCCCTGTGCCAGAGCAGGTGGTCCCAGTTGAGCCTATTAAGGGATTGGGGCTATAAACTTGGGCTATAAAGGATCAGATGGAGTTCAGTGGGGACACAGCTGGAAGGGAAACTGCAGAGTGAAGCTGCAGGGAAACAGGGCCTCCCAGAATGGTCACTGGAAGGTCTTGGGGCTGGGGAAGGAGACCCAGATGAGATTCTACCTCAGGGAACAGGGCTGTATCCAGTTTAGGGCTGGGTGGAAGATTTGTTTTGTGTTTGTTTCTCTTTGGAATTTTATAAATAAAGAAACCAGGCCGCAAGAAGGGCTGTGGTTTTAATGAAAGAGACTGTGCTGGGTTTGTTTAAGGAGCCCTGAAGAAGGGGAAAACAGGGCTTGGGCACTGGTGAGGCAACCCTGCCCATGAGGGGGGTGCTCAAATTGCAGTCACTATAACCAGTTTTAAGATTAATAGATTTTTAAGGCCAAAGGATCATATGATCATCTAGTTTCACCTCTCAAATAACAAAGGTCACAGAAAATTGCCCATCAGGCCCATACATTTTCTTTGAGCTTTAGCATCTCATTTAGAAAGAGATGTCAAGTGGAGAACCCACCATATCCTGTTTTTACAAAAAATTGGCTTGTCAGCTAACAATTTTTGAAGTATCTGCCTTTTGCAGACAATTTAGATTTTTCATTGAAAAAACCTAGTGCCTGAAAAACTGAATATTTTGATTAAGATATGCTGCCAAAGTGCCTGATATGAGCTGTAGTTTGGCTGCCTCCTGTCATTCTCCACTATGGGAGAGACTCCCTAACCAGACTTCATCTTCCATGGTACACTAGGGACATGGGACTGCCATGGTGAGATTATGGTGCACCATGGGAAATGTAGTCCATCCAGAGAACCCATTTAGAGAAGAAAATGGGAACAGAAGATACGTGAACCACAACTCCCGTTACAACTGCAGTGGAATTTCTGAATTGAAGTATTTTGGCTTTCAACCAAGGAGTCATAGGGGTGGGTGGGGGGAAAGAGAATAATTTTCACATGTGGTTTATTATTTACCATCATTTAATTTATATCTTCTTTTTAATCTGAATTTGGCTGGCTTCAGCTTTCCATCATAGGATCCTTTTATGCTTTTTTTCTGCCAGATTAAAGAACTGTCTACTATCAGCAATCTTCCCCAAGCAGGCTTTTCTAGATCATTACAAAATTTTCTCAACCTTCTATTGGATACACTAAATAGATTGAGCTTCTTTAGTATTTCAAGATTAAGCAAGTTTTTGTGACCTAGAAAACTTTCTAAATTTTTAACATTGTTTTTCAAGTGTAGATACCAGAACTTGACATGTTATGGTCTCATTAATGTCATGTGCAGAGGCAATATCACCTCCTTCGTACCTGATATTCCCCTTCTGAACCCTTTCCAATTTTCCAAAAATCATCCTAGACATTCTAGCAATGTGATTTCATTTTAGGGCCTACATAATGTAAATTCAAGGTTCTCATTGAGAAAGAAAGCAAAGAAGGCACCGAATAGAGAGACAATCAGCAGCAAACAGTGAATTTAGGAAAAGGAGAGATTGAGCTTCATAGCTGTACCATTATTGTATTGCACTTTTCCCTATAGGATTTGGATTTATTTGGGGCCAAGTCTGCCCAGAACTGACCCTGATAAGGTTCTCAGTATCCCAGCTACATACAATACGACCCGCAACTGGCTCTAGGAGAACCCTTCATGTTCATATCTCCAGGAGCCTTGTTCATTTTGGACTATAAATGTAACATGCCATGGTATTATGTTTTATTTATTTATTTGTTTGTTATTTAGTTTTGTTTTTAAAGAAAATACTAAGATTCAGGGATGTAGTAGTTGAGAAGTAATTATTTTTCAATAGAAAACATAAGTATTAAATAATTACAATAAAATTTAATGTAATTGTTATCCATAACTATATAGCACCCAAAAGCATGCTATGTGTTTCTTAGGAGACATAGAAAGACACAGTCTACACCCCTGAGAATTTTTAGATGTGACATGATGAGCCAGGATGACAAATAGTGAGAATGAGCATTAAAGCGGTATGATCACATTGTTACTCCTCTAGGCACACGCATATATTTGTTCTCATAGATGAGATATAAAGAAAGACGATTAGATAAGATAGAGACTTCTACTGATTCCTTGACTGTGGCCATGTGGAAGAGAAGTTTTGAAGAGTGATTTGAAAGAGAAGTGTGTTGGTTCACCGTGTTACTATATATAAAATGGATAATCATATTTTACAGTATCTCCATTACATCATAAGCTGTTTGGAACAGGGAATCTTTTCTTACATACTTGTACAGTGTCTACTACAGGAGTCGACAACCTCTGGCACATGATTTATAGCGTGAATTTGTTAACAATATGTTACATTCTCTCTGAGTTCACTTCCATTGAATTCTTCAGTGTTACTCTTTGTTACTTTAGCCATTGTTCCATGCCCACTAAATTCCTTGTTCACTGCTTTGTAATTTGATTCATTTTGGCCAATTTGATTCATTTTGGCTGCGATCAGTTGAACCTGCGGACGCGGCGGATAAACAAACTGGCCCAGCCCTCCAGGGTGCTTACCCTGGTGAGCCGTGTGCCAGAGATTGCTGACTCGTGTTCTATATGCTAAGTGCCACTTACTGATTTTCAATTTTGTGGTGCTTTAAATCTTAACTTTTAGTTTAACTTTGAGAATGTGTTTAATACAATGCATAAAATATTTGGTATTGGACTTAAAAGTAAAGGACTTACCAGTATTACAAACTTTAATGACTATTATAATTTGAGTGCTGCAGCAACCATTACATTTTAATTGTTAAGTTTGAAATAGGTACTGTAACAATAAGACTCGAATATCAACTATACTTTTTTCCCCTAATAATTAATTTGTTCTTTTAGTGAAAATCTGTGTGCACTTTGAACTTAAGTCCAGTATTATATGATCTGTGTAGAGTATTGTATTTTAATAATATAATTGTATATGGATCTTTCTGTACTTTATCATTAATCTCTTTTGTACAGATGTGATAATTATGACATCTCCAATGAACTTAAATAGGTGACCTTGCAAAATGTATCATAGACATGGAGATACAACTCAATCTACTCACTGAAGAATACACATTTCAGCTTCAATCTGTCCATGCTTTTTTTTTTAAGCAAATATTTGATAATTGCTGTCCATTTGCTGGGAAGGCAAGTGGTGTAGCAATCTCCCCAGGCCCTGTCAAATCTCTCAAACACTTAGCCAATCAGTAGATTTATATAGTACCAAACTATAAAAAGAGAATAAGGACAACCTCAGGAATTTAAGACCAGTCAGCTTAACTTTTGTACTTGGAAAGATAATGGAGCAAATAATTAAGCGATCAATTTGCAAACATCTAGAAGATATTAAGGTAATAAACTAGGGAAATGAAACCTAGATGGAAATATTATAAGATGGGTGCATAACTGGCTGGAAAACCATTCCCAGAGAGTAGTTATCAGTAGTTCACAGTCATGCTAGAAGGCCATAACAATTGGAGTTCCACGGGGATCATTTTTGGGTCCGGTTGTGTTCAATATCTTCATCAATGATTTAGATAATGGCATACAGAGTACACTTATAAAGTTTGCAGACAATACCAAGCTGGAAGGGGTTGCAAGTGCTTTGGAGGATAGGATTAAAACTGAAAATGATCTGGACAAACTGGAGAAATGGTCTGAAAGTCATAGTGGACCACAAACTAAATATGAGTCAACAGGGCAACACTGTTGCAAAAAATGTGAACATCATGCTGGGATTTATTAGCAGGAGTGTTGTAAGCAAGATATGTGAAGTAATTCTTCTGCTCTACTCTGTGGTGATTAAGTCTCAACTGGCATCCAGTTCTGGGTGCCACATTTCAGAAAAGATGTGGACAAGTTGCAACAAAAATGATTAAAGGTCTAGAAAACATGACCTATGAGGTTAGATTGAAAAAATTGGGTTTGTTTAGTCTGGAAAAAAAAAGACTGAGATGGGATATGATAACAGTTTTCAAGTACATAAAAGGTTGTTACAAGGAAGAGAGAGAAAAATTGTTCTTCTTAACCTCTGAGGATAGGACAATAAGCAATGGGCTTAAATTCCAGAAAGGGAGGTGTAGGATGGACATTAGGAAAAAAACTTCCTGTCAGGGTGGTTAGGCACTGGAATAAATTGCCTGTAGAGGTTATGGAATCTCCATCATTGGAGACTTTTAAGAGCAGGTTGGACAAACACCTGTCAGGGATGGTCTACATAATACTTTGTCCAGCCATGAGTGCAGGGGATTGGACTAGATGACTTCTCAAGATTCCTTCCAGTCCTCTGATTCTATGAAATTTGGGAATAACACCACTTCACTGATCCCACACTGTAAATCTTGTCTGCTTAAGCCTGGCTACACACAAAAGTTGTACCACTTTAATTATCTTGCTATAGTTAACAAGTTCAATACAACTCCACTTGTGTGGATGCAGTTATATCAACATAAAAGTGCTTGTATGAATATTGTTTATTCCTTTATGAGAAGAGGAGTAAGATATACCAGAATAACTGCATTCAGACTAGGGATTGTACCTGAATAACTGTTTTGGTAAAAAAATACAAACACATCCCCAACAAAGATAGTTATATTCGTACAAACTTTTTGTGGAATGCTTGATTTAGACTTTATCAGGCACCAGACTTATCCAACCCAGGCCCATCAAGAAAGAGCACCACAACCAGCAAGGTCATATAAGGGAACTGCAGCTAATACCCCACCACCAGAAGCTACACCTTCTGAATCAGAGGGGTCAGGTGACTAGCAGCAGACTGCTGATTGGCCACTACTATGTATAAACCTTTCTATTCCTGTCCCAGCACTTGTTTGAGCAGCTAGTCATTAGGTCTACTGCTGATCAGACCCTAGAGACCACATTCATGCCTCCTTGATTCCCATCCTTTGTTCCTGTCACCACACCTTGTCCCTGGTTCCTGTTTCCTTGTCCTAACTCCAGTTATAGACTCAATCTTTGACCCTTTGAGTGACTCTTGACAATAACCAGGACTCTACTCTGAACTCTGACCATTAAATCAGACCACCCACGGTACAGGACCTGACAGCTTGCTTAGACCTTCTCAGAGTATGTCACATATCAAGTTAAGGTGGAGATAGCACTGAGCTTGCTTATCAGGCTCTCCTGTGGCATGGGCCTCCCCTTTTCTAGAACAGGACCATCCAGTGTTGACCAACTGGGACTCATTCCTTCAAGCATTTGCCACTGTTTTCACAAAGTCTGGAAGTCAGAGATAGCCTTACAAGAGCTGTGGCAAATTTCTTATGTCACCCAGTCCAGAGGTTTGGCCATAGAGACCTCCTAGAATGATACTGCACTCCTCCATCAATTCTGGTGATGTCTTTGTGAAGAACTGAAAGATGAACTGGCTTGTGTGGATCCCCCAGTATCCCTGCCAGTTTAGAAGCCTTTATGGATCTGTATATCAGATAGACATCAGACTTCATACATGACAATGGGAACATTAGGAGGGAATCACTTACCTCCTGCACTTACCCAAGGCTCAGCTCGCAGGCCCAAGTGAGGTTGGCCATAGTCAAACCCGTGCAGACTGATAGGGTATGGTCACAATGATTTCCTTGCAAGTGAGTACCTCTGCTTCTATTGTGGAGGAACAGGACTTGCATTAGCCACTTGTAGTGTCAAAAGCTGATGACAGAGAAAAGTACTCCTACAGCTAGATAGGGTCCCAAACTTGGGTATAGGGAGGAAAACCAAGATTATGTTAAATCAGGAGTTCCTCATTCATCTCCACTTCAACAGATTCCCCAGCAAATGTGGATCCCGCAGGATGAGCATAACTGTCCCATATAATTGGCCTTGATTAGTTTAGGAGCAAGAGAAAGTTTTATGGAATTTTTCCATAGTCTGGGTCCTTGAGCTTCCAGGAACCCAGATCTGATAGAAACAGTAGATGGGTCACCACTGTATTTGAGTCTCATTACACAGGAGACCACACCACTTGAAGTGGTGATTGAGGAACACCAGGAAGTCCTACAGTTTAAACTTATTTCCTCCCTGCATTTTGACCTGACTTTTAGGGTCACCCTGGCTAATCTGTCATAATCCCCATATATTATGGTCCGAATGTGTCATTTCCTTCCCGCCAAGCTTCCACAGAAAGTATTCCCTTCTCATTTCAGAACTTGGACCCCTGAACACCAAATCAGAGGATTACATTCCAAGAAAGTATCTGCAATTCAGGAGTGGGCAGAACCTCAGAGCAGCCAATATTTCCAAAAAATAATGGAGTTTACCAACTTTTCCAAGAGGTTTATTTTAGACTTCTCAAATGCCACAGCCCCTATCACTTCCATTCTCTTTATATTTGCAAGATTTCACTGGTCCCTGTGGGGCTGCAAAGCTTTTGAATGTCTACCCCAGTGCTGGTCAACTGGGATCCTGACCAGTCCTTTATCTTTCAGGCTGACACCCCTGATGTAGCCATGGAGGCAGTATTATCCCAAAGAACAGGACCCCAGTGAAAAATGCACCCACATGCATATTTTTCACAAAAAAACATACACCAGCCAAACATAATTATGAAACAGAAGACAAGGAGTTATTCACTATCAAAGCTGATAGTATGGTGACACTACCTGATGTTCTTTTTGAAAAGGGGAACACTATAGAGACTGATGCCTTTTATGAAAAGGGGAACACTATACAGAACCTGCTAGCCCCAAAGAACCACCACCCAGCATTTAAAAACCACATCATTTCATTTGTGGGTCTCTTAGCATGCTTTGACCAGCCCCCACAATGACTCTTTCTTTAAACTCATAATACTATCCAAACAGGTCTCCCCAATACCATCCAATGACACTATTAATGGGCCAATGACCTTCTCCATGTCAACTGCTGCCTATACGTCACTGACAGTTCCCCAAAATAGGAGGTGCTGTACACACATCATGACACTTCCTGGGCAGATCACTTTGGGCATTCTAAAACTTTGCTTGCTATAGCCCACTCAGTCTGGTGGCCACAAATTCAGGATGATATCCAGTCCTATGTCAAGTCCTGCAATGTCTGTGCTCAAACAAAGACTCCCCAGAGCAGGCCATTCAGTCTCCTGAGACCACTTCCCAGACTTGATCTCGTATAACTCTCAGTGGTTTATTTTTTAGTGGGACTACCTGAATCAGAAGGCTACAACATCATATTGACTGTCATGAACCAGCTTACCAAAATGGCCTTTTTTGTACCAGGCATAAATCTTGTGACTGAAGAAACTACAGTACACCTAATTATATGTGTTTTCCATCTCCATGTCCTCCCCAACCATTTTACCACAGACTATGACTTCCAGTTTATATCCAGGTTATGGAAGGAGGTATTTGACCTCCTAGATGTCCAGTTCTATGTATCCATCATCCGTTACCCTCAGGTAGATGACCAGTCAGAATGAGTCAACCAGGTGCTCAAACAATACCTGCACTGCTTCTTGAACCACTGTCAAAAAATTATGACTGAATTATGTTACTACCACTTGCTGAATTAGCAGAACACACCTCTACCCATACGAGCCCTTTTACTCAAATTATGGTTTGCATCATGTTTCCATCCCTCTGTTTCCTCATCCAGAACGGTTCCTACAGCCTCTGATCTGGTACAGATCACTCAAGAAACTCAGGTCACCTAAAGAAGCACCTGGAATTGACTAAGATGACCTACAAACACCATGCTGACAAACACCACCAAGAAGCCCCACTTATAAAACTAGGCCAAAAGATGTGGCTGTCCACAAAACCCCTACAGATTGGCCAGACTGCACACAAATTAGATCATCAGTGTTCAGGCCCTTTCCTTATTATTTGGAAGATCAATCCAGTGGTGTTTGAATTACAGCTGCCTCAATCCTGGGACATCCATCCAGTATTCCATGTATCCCTCCTGAAGCCTTCCTTTGACAATCCTTTCCCTGATGGGGTGTGCTACATCCGCTACATGTTCGAGGCCATGAGGAATGCATCAGACATGACATCCTGGACTCCCAAATGTATAAATGTAACCTGTACAATCTGATTGTCAGATTGCCTGAAGAACGCTCTTGGGAACTGGATCAACATATGAATACCACTGCAAAACTATGGGCATTTCACAGGAATCATCCTGAGAAGCCTGGTCTCATGGATCACCCTGGGAGAATCAATAGTGTTAGGTGGCACAGGTCTGAAACCAAAGTCCATAGGGTTGCCATGCAAGAGTTCTACCCTTTGACAAGATCAGACAAGAAAGTTATTGCTTGGCTTGACTCCTGACCATGAACACTACTCTGGGCTCTGATCTTTCAGTCAGGCCAACCACATTACAGGCTTGACAAACTGTCAGTTCTTCAGGGCACAGTCTTTCTTCCAGGGGCGGCTCTATGTATTTTGCTGCCCCAGGCATGGCAATCAGGTGGCTTTCGGTGGTGTTTCTGCGGGAGGTCCACTGGTCCCATGCCTTCAACGTACTTACTGCCGAACTGCCAGCAAAACTGCGGGACTGGCACACCTCCCGGAGGCACGCCGCCGAAGGCAGCCTGACTTCTGCCCTCATGGCGACCAGCAGGCTGCCCCCCATGGCTTGCTGCCCCAGGCGCATGCTTGGTGCGCTGGTGCCTAGAGCCTCCTCTGCTGTCTTCTACTATGAATATGTACAGAACCTAGCACAGAGGGGCTCTGTACTCAGTTGAGATCAATAGGGCACTAACGATATAAAAAACATAATCTATATTTTCACATTTACTTCTTGCTTTTACAAGCATTACTGGTATGACTTTAGACTTGCATTATGGATTTTTTTTCCTTTACAAATTATGATGTTTTTTTCAAGATATTAGAATAATATAAACAATCGGTAAGATTCTATTTAGAATGTCTGCAGTGGACATAGCCATGGTAACATAAATGGATTGCAAGGGGGAGGGTGTGTTTACAGGAATTCAAGACAATTTCCTCATCGAGGTAGTAGATTTTGTTTAGATGGTCACAGCTGTATATATTTTCATCTATATTAAAGAAAGGAATATAAAACTAAACATAAATAAGGAAAAAGATAAAGAAAAATAATTAAAGGAGCAGAGTGGTTTAAGATTTTAAACTGAATTTTTCTAATAAGTATCCTGGAGACTTATCTTTCATATTGCCTCAGCGATCCAGAGCTGAGATCTCTGGTAGGCTTTGTTCAATTCACCAGCAAGTAGCCGAATAAAGATCTAAGAAATAGACTACATGATAGATACACACATACACATTGTACAAAATAGCACCATTCTTATCTAGTCACTGACTAATTCTAATAGGTCTATGCATGGGAGTCAGTGAATGGTGTTAGTGTGTTTTTCTTCACTATGTGTGCATGGAGGATTTTTTTGTTTACTCTTAAATAGCTTTCAATTTTTCCAGCAGAAATGTTCTTTTGGCTGCTTACCTCGGCGCATGGACAGTGATGAGCTGGAGCCAGTTCCCACCTGTTCGTGGGAACCGGTTGTTAAATTTAGAAGCCCTTTTAGAACCGGTTGTCCCATGCGGGACAACCGGTTCTAAAAAGGTTTTTAAATTTAACAACTGGTAAAGCTCCAGCAGCTCCCTGCCCTTCCCCCAGCCCCAGCTCACGTCTGCCTCCTCCCCTATACACGGGAAGCCTGGGAGGGCTGAGAAGGGCGGCTTTGTGCAGGTGAGTGTCGGGGGGAGCGAGGAGGGCTCCCAGGAGGGGCGGCGCGGCCCAACTCCCTGGCCTCAGCCAGGCGGCGCACCTCGGCCCCGGCTCCGGCTTCGGCCCTGGCTGAGTGGTGTGGCCCAGCTCTGGCCCAGGCGGCTCCGGCCCACCCCAGCACCCCTGGCCCGGCCTCCAGCATGGTACGGGGGCAGGGAGCAAGGAGGGGGTATTGGAAGAGGGCAGAGGAGTTCAGGGGTAGGTGGATAGGGGTTAGGGCAGATAGGAGTCAGGCGGTCAGAGGGCAGGGGTTCCGGGGGGCCATCAGGCATGAGAGGAGGGATTGGATGGGGCGGCAGGGAGCAGTTAGGGGACAGGGAAGGGGGGTGGATGGGGCAGGAGTCCCAGGGGGTGTGGTGTCAAGGAACATGGGGGGTTGGATGGGGCAGGAGTCCTGGGGCGGGGAGCCACAACCCCCTTGTGGGGTGAGAAGGAGGGAACCAGTTGTTAATTTTTTGGCAGCTCACCAATGGGCATGGACTGAGCTTGTGTAGTCAGTATTCCCTACCAGTACTTTTTGCTGGTTTGACATAACATGTTAAACTAGCTCTAGGACCTCTCTCTAAGGGTCTCATCCAAATCCCATTGCAGTCAATGGAAAGACTCCCATTGACTTCAAATGACTACAAGATGTCTCTGATCCCACACTATGTTCCAGTCAACATAAAGTCAGGATTCTCCATATAGGAAAGCCCCATGACTCTTTGTTGGGCTCTATGGATCACCAGTTCTGCTTCCCTTTACATCCCCTTTGTTTCCTTCTTCAACAGGTGCCTCTGAGTCTTTCCTCATGCTGCTCTGTTTGTCTGTATCTTGTGTGAGGCTAGGAGAGTGAGGTAATATCATTTACTGGACCAGCTTCAGTTGGTGGGAAGGAGGGACAAGCTTTCAAGCGTCACGGAGCTCTTCCTCAAGTCTGGAGAAGGTAACCAGAGCATCCAAGCTAACTACTGGGTGGGACAGATTGTTAAGCATAAGGGGTTAACATATTTTGCAAGAAAACAGTTTAAACAAATTGGGCAATTAACATCTCTGCAGTCATAGGACAAAGAAATGTTTGTAAGTTATAAATTGTTGTAATGAGACACAGACCCAGTGTCTTTGTCCAGACCATAATTTTGTCCTGCAGAGTTACGAATTTAAAATCCCAGGCTTGTCTTTGAAGGTGTTGTGCAGGTTTCCCTTTAGGACGAGGACCAAGAGGTAAGTTATGGAGTGACTGCTTTATGAGAAGTGATCTGGTGTATTTATCTTTAATAATTTTTCTGTGCGAGTTCATTTGGGTGCATGCTGATTGTTTCATTTCATCCACAGTTGTTGTTGGTACATTTGATGCTCTGGATGAGGTATACCACATGCTGTGAGAGGCATGTCTAGAACCCATGGATCTTGAATTGTGGGGAATATTGGACCTTGCAGCAATGTAGTTACATTTGCAGGCTTTGAATCTGTTGTTATGGCAAGATCTGGTGCTGCTTTGAGTTGGTGTGTCCTAGTCTGTGGGTAGCTTGCTTCTAATGATGAACTTGGTGAGGTTGGGAAGCTATTTGAAGGTCAGAAGAAGGGGTTAGGGAAAGTTTTCTTTTAGGATGTGGTCCCCGTCAAATATGGGTTGTAATTGTTTGATGATAACTCATTTGGGTTCTGAGGTGAGGTCATTAGTGACATCTAGGTGTATGTGGTCAATGTTTTTTTTCTTTGCTGAAGCAGAGTCTCCTGGGGTGTGTCATAAAGCCTCCTTCTCCTTTACTTTGAAAAGCCACCTGCTGTTCAGACTTTCATTCCAGAGTGCACAGACTGAATTCCACATAGTGACCATGACCTGGTTCACACAGAGAAAAGTGAGAATGAAAAGAGAACAGAACACCAGAAAGAGAAAAGAAAGTATTGTTGAAAAGGAAAGGGCAAGTTAGTAATAGAGAAAAAAAAAAGGATACAGAAATACAATGACAAAATAACTTAGGTTATTGTATTTATTTACAGTTATCATTTTAGTGTAATTCCTTATATCCTAGAGCAGAGATGGGCAAATTTTTGGCCTGAGGGCCACATCTGGGACTAGGGGTTGGGGTGTGGGAGGGAGTGAGGACTCCGGCTGGGGGTCTGGGGTCTAGGGTGGGGCTGGGGATGAGGAGTTTGGAGTGTAGAAGGATGCTGTGGGCTGGGACAGTGGGGTTCGGAGGGTGGCAGGGGGATCAGGGCTGGGGGAGGGGGTTGGGGCATGGGTGAAGACTCAGGGGTGCAGGCTCTGGGGTGCAGGCTCTGGGTGGCGCTTACCTCAAGCAGCTCCTGGAAGCTGTGGCATGTCCTTCTCCGGCTCCTATATGGAGATGTGGCCAAGGGGGTCTGCCCCATGCATAGGCCCCACCCCTACAGCTCCCACTGGAGAGCCAGAGGGGGCCATTGGAGCATGTAGGAGCTGGAGGGGGGGCCATGCCGTGGCTTCCAGGAGCTGTGTGGAGCAGCTCCCAACCCTGTGCCCTGGGTGAAGCACCAGAGGGGGGCTATTGCTATGGCTTCCAGAAGCTGCGTGGAATGGCCCCCGCCCGTGCATCCCAGCTGGAGCACCGGAGAGGGGCAAGCCCCAGACCCTGCTCCCCTGTTGTTGGGCCAGATGCGGCCCACAGGCCATAGTTTGCCCAGTCCTGTTCTAGATCTTTGTACATCTGAACAAAACTAATGGAAATGGTTATTTTGAACACTTATATTAATATTTGTTTATATTCTATAAATAATTGGACAAATGGCAATGAAAATAACCTAGAATTCACCAGAAAACAGACACCCTTCCTTGAATTGTCCCTTGAATGATTTTAATTTTTTAATTAATTATGATTTTTATTTGTATTGTGAAATCATTGAGACCTCAGATAAGGATCAGGGTTTCCTTGTGCTGGGCACTGTACATGCATATAATAAAGAGATAGTCTCCGTTTCAAAGAGCTTACAGTCTAAATATAAGATGAGATACAACAGGTGGCTAGAAGAAACAGATGTGGGGAGCACAAGTTAATAGTAAGATGATTATGATTAGTGTAATAAGCACCAGTCATAGCACACCAGCTGCCCAGCCATTCACAAGGCATCAAAATAATAACAACATGATAATATGTTGACAACTTTGTCCAGATTCCAAGACAGCAGAAGGCTTCATTTCCCTGGCAGCCAAGGAGGATGAGGGAGTTCTGAAGATATCACTTTTTATATAAGATATGTGAGATAAGTTTGACAGTCCCAAAGAATCATCTCACCAAGCCTTCCTAAAATCAGAAGGCTGGCCCTCTGCGTAATAGTGTGATCCGCATGGAAAGGAATATGTTAAGTTTAGGGGATAGAGTGGACTGAAAAATGTATATAGTGATTTTCTCAGTCATACAAGGCACACATCATATAGATACTTATGACTAACATCCTGAGGAGTTGATCAAACCAGTCTCCAGTTTACTCAAAAGATTATTGGCATTGTGTGATTTATAAAACCTATCTAGAACAGTGCAGCATGCTGTTTCTGCTACTGCCAATGCAGATGTCATGGCCACTCTCACACATGCAATAAACAAGCACCAGCATTTTAGCTGTCATGTCATTGAGGATGCCCTTACATTGGATCCATCAGGACTTTGACATAGAGAAAGGAACTAGGATTTGAGTCATATGGTGGATTCTACTTGTTCTTTCTCAGGGACAACATATATGCACCCTTGCCATCTGAAAAAGACAAGCAATTGCTTTGAGAAAATGAATTGGGAAGAAATGAATCCCACTCCATCTATAGCCTATATAACCTTCTAAGCAACAGATTTTCCCACAGGTGTTCCATGTTCTGAGAAGAACAAGTTCTGAAGGTGACACAATACAACCAAGGTGCCAAGATGCTAGGTAACCTTCTGCCACATGTGTAATACATTCATAATATCATAAAAACAAACCATGCGCATAATCACTTCTTTGGGTCTTTGCCAGCTGAAAAACATATTGCTTTTGATGCCAACAAGTAATGTGGTGGTTTTCTGCACCACTGATAATATATACACATATCTCATGGGTTTAGTGTGAGCAAGAGCCACCTCCATTCTCCTTATAAGTCCTTACTTAAAGTGGAAGCCCAGTATCCAGGGTTAGAATGGAACCAGGTGTTTATTGTGGAAAATTTCAAATTTTCAGTGAAAAACTCAAAACTTCATTCTTCTTTTGGCTGAAAATTGAACATTGCAGTCCTGCTATGGTACCTTATGAGAGTTATAGTTCAGGTGCCTTGTGCCCTCAGTCTCCTGGCCACACTAAATCTTTCATGATGTACCACAGTCTTATTTCTTTCTGAGCCAGTGTGGTGCATCATGGGAGCTGTAGTCCAGCTGGGGAACCTTGCTGATAGAGAAGAATGGGAGCATAAGGCACCCAAATTACAGTTCCCATGAGGCTCTGCAGCAGCATTTTCAAATGAATTTTTTTTGTTTGGTTTGGGGAATTCAGCTTTTTAACAAAATATTGTTGCAGAAAGCAGGCATGCTTCACAAAAAATATATTGTTTAGTTGAAAACCCACTTTTCTGTCACAAAACAGTTTTGACAGAAATTTTCTGAGCAGCCCTATATGTTACCCTTCCAAAGTAGAGTAATTTCTTCCTTTGGGTCTCCCCCTCTTGCTTCTGTTATTCCCCATAGAAATGTTAATGAAACAGCAGAGAGTAACTGACAATAATAAAAATTTACAAAAGTTATGTAGCTAACAAGATGCATGCCAGATTGTCATGTATTGACAATTGCCAGATTGTCATTGCCAGATTGTCATGTAGCCAAGATGCATGCCAGATTAGTCATGTAGCTAACAAGATGCATGCCAGATTGTTCTGGCTAATCATTTATTTTCTTGATGCATCCACTCTCCTGAGTTATATGGTGTGCTTATTGAAGTGAATAGGGATATAGAATAAATATGAAATTAAAGAATTAGTGTTATCTTAAATTTTGTTAAGAAAATATATGTGTTATAAAGAAAAGCCCTGACTAGCAAGTAGAAGGGAGACCTTGAAAATAATGAGTTATAAGGAATGAAGTAGGGAGGCTGTCTGATTCAAAAAATAACTCATGAAATAAGGGGAAATTTCTAGAAAATTCTGGCCGATAGGGGTGACTGAGTAAAACAAAGTTTTAAATAAAACAAAGAGACTCTGTCTTAAAATGAGCCAACATGGCCCTTTCCATCCCACATATCAGAGTTCTCAAAAATGAAGGTCTACGTAAAGCCAGATACAAAATATAAAAATTGTTGGTCAGCAAGACGGATGGGAAGAGAAAGGGAGGAAAGGCCTGGGAGAAAAAAGGAGGTTGTAAATCATATCTGGATTAAGACTGGAAATTAGGATAAACTATCCCAAATTGGTTTTTAGCTCTAGTCAGTAACTGGCAATAACATCACTTGTTTGCTAAAGAGTATAGAAAAGTAACTCTTAAAAGGTTCATTGCTAATACCAGCTTAAGCACTTTGGAGCCAACCAATATGGGTGAGAGCACCCCTGGGTTTAGCCCGTTTGTAAATATATTGACCAAATGCTTATACGTTTGTTACTTTTTGGATGCAGTACTTTGTTTATTATTTAGGCTTTTTAGGCATGTTTAGAGCAATTGTACAAATGTTCATGTGTTCCTTAGGCATTTCAGCCACTACCTCTGCTACGGGTTCACTGAGCTCTGGCCTCAGCTCTATCATGTACTGGTCTTCAGAGATGTTGTACCCATGGCAGATCCTTTCAAAATTTTCTAAGAAGGCCTCAGTGTCATCACCTGCCTTGTAGGTGGGAAATTTCCTGGGATGGGGCACAATAACTGGAGAAGGGTTGTTAGGGTTGCCTGTGTCCTTCTGCTTAGCCTTTTCTAATTCCAGGGCCTGCTGGTGGGCCTCCCTCTGGAGTTCCAACGCCCTCTGGAGTTCCAACGCCCTCTGGTGGTCAGCCTCTTTTTCTTTTTCTTTTATTTCCATCTTTTGTTGTCTTCTTTCAATTTCTCACCTGTGATCAGCTTCTTTGGCCTGTTCTTCTGCATCCAGCCTTGTCCGTTCCTTGGAACTTATTGTTCCCGTTTTCTTGTGCTGGCTGCACCCTCTGCAGCTTAGTGCCTGGAATGCTGCAGCTCAGGGTTGCTTGGTTACAGAAACTTTCTAACTATTTATGCCCAAAGAGTTAAAAAGAAAAAAAAAATTATTCATTTGCAAATGCCCTTTGCTGGTTGTCTGCTGCTCATAGCTTGAGCCTCCTTTTTAACAAAGACCTTTGTTAAAGAACTTAACACCTTCTGCCTTCAGGCTGCTTTCCTCAGCCAGAAAGGAGAGAAGAAGAAAAAATTCCCTGGCTCTGGTTTTAAAACCCACTTCTCTCACTTCTTTCACTTCTCTCACTTCTTTCAAGCAGCTAGCAGGGAGAGAAAAAATCCTACTGGCTTTTGCTTTTAAACTCAATCTCCTCTCAGACTGCTATCCAAGCAGTTAGAAAGGAGAGGGAAAAAAACCTCACTGGCTTTTGGGTCCTAGACATCCCACTTCTATCACCATGTCAAGGTTGTGACAAAGTTCCTCCTCCACCTTGGTGGGTCCAGCGCTTATTGGCGGATTTGTTCACCTCAGTGATCTTCCCTTTGTGACCACGTCTGGTCAATCTCCTGTGTCTGATCGGGTCGGAAGGTTTTGGGTGAACCCAGCTCCTCTACTCGGGTCCAGCGCGGCTGTGGATCGCAGCTGTCGATATAGTGCCTCTTACGTTCCAGACAGCTCAATGCCTGGCTATTCCAGTTGCCTCTCCAAACACCTTCTTATCCTAACACAACCTTCCTCCGGTGTCTGACATGCTTGCCTCCTCAATCCTCCAGCTACACTCTCTCACTCTAGCTCACTTGCTTTTCTCTCACACGCTCTTCTCTTCTGGCTCTCTCCTGTGTGGCTCTTTTTTAAAGCAGTGTGCCCGGATTAGCCTGCCTTGAGTGGCTGAGGTGTTCTAATGAAGTAGCTTCTCTCTGCCTTCTAGAAAGATCTTAATTGCTCGGTTGGCTTGATTACCTGGAGCAATGCTTTGTTTCCGCGGTATAGTGATTTGTTAGCTCGGACTACTACCTGTTTCTCAGTACTTTCTGTACCATCTGGCCTTGTGCCCCTCACACGGTCTTATTCCACTTTAACTTTAGCTCCAGCATGGGGCCTGCATGTACCCTTAAACTTAATCCTAATTAGGATCTGATAATGCTGCCACCCAAAATATGTGTTGGTACCTTTTTCCGCAACCTTCCTGGGAACCCAAGACCAATCCCTTGTGTCTTAAACAAGAGAATAACCTTCCCCTCCTTCTTTCCCACCTAGTCCTGATGGTTTACTTGATGATTCAAATCTTGAATCTTAAACAGAGCGGAAATTCACCTTTCCTCTCTCTCTTCTCACAATCCCTGTGAGTTCCGACCAGTGCCTTGGCGTCTTACCAAGGAAAATAATCAATCAGGTTCTTAAAAAGAAAGCTTTAATATAAAAAGTTTTGTCTGGAATTCAAGATGGAAAATGTTTACAGGCTTTCAGCTTTACTAGGACCGAGGGTTCCCAATCCCACAGCTGTATAAGTTGACAGCACACAAGTAAAATTCGTTCCGCAAACATAACATTTGCGAATAAAGCAAACAAATAGTTTACTCGCTTCTAGCTTTATTTCCTATGTTGAATGAGACTGTTTCCGAACATTCAGAAATGTTGCACTCTGGTCTCTTATTCCAAGAGCGAACAAGACCAACCCAAAAAGCCACCAAAGACTTCCTCCACAGATTTGAAAATTATCTTGTCCCCCATTGTTCTTTGTCAGGTTGTCAGCCAGGTCCTGAGCTTGTTACCCTTTACAGTTAAAAGGACATTACCCCTTAACTATTTGTTTTTATGACAGCCTTTGTAAATATCTTGCCAATGCTATACGTTTTTTCTTTTGCAGCATATTGTTTATATTTAGGTTTTTAGCATGTTTAGAGGCATTGTACATAGCGTTATTTTAGATTCTAAGGAATTATGGTTTGATATTGTTTAGGATACTTCATAACATATATAATATAATTCTAACAAAGGACAGGATTTCATCCGGCGGCCTCGAGTGTTCTTGTTACCATTTCGCTACTGAGCATGGGTATTGGCTTTCACAAGTAGTTAAACTATTTGTACATCTCGTTCTCTATACTTGACCAGTTCTTTAACATGACTTGAGGACTTCAGTAACTCAGGCCAAAGGTTATGAGCTTTTCAGAGTGCATTGGAAGGTTCTGTGGCCTACAATAGCGCGAGGTGAGACCATTAGATGATCTAATGTGGCCTCCTTCTGACCTCTAACGTCTATGATGTCCATGAAAGTAAGATATAAAATGCAAGCAGTAAGCCTTGTTTGCCATCAGGCAGATACCATGGACTAAATTCTATTTCCCTGGATTGTTTATTTGTGAAATCTCAATTAGACAGTGCTCTTCATGTGCAGAAATCTCAAAATGTTATTGTTGCTTTTCTCTCAGTTAGATTGCTTACAAACATCCTAATTACTCCTTAGCAATTTTCTTTGCACTTTAAGAGGATAACTCTCACTCTGTAGTTTGATTGGTTCAGCGTTAGATATAAAGCTTTACGCTAGTAGATGTGTCACTTTTACCTTTTTCTAGGAGAAAATATCAGGATGAATCTAATCTGAGCTCGCACCTTGGTCCAATTACTTGATCCCTCCTGGTCGTGGTGCACTTCACCGCAGCTCTTCAGTTTCTTACATATCTTTTCTCAGGTTGGAACCATATTCTCTATGAAGGGAGCTTCAGACCCCAACTGTTCTTATGCCATCAGGTCAACTGGTCAGGAATTTCCAGTTCTTTCTTGTGGGAGTTGTACCAACTGACTTAATGCCACAACCTTCTTAAGCAAAGGTTTGTAGTGTAACCAGTAGCGAAAGCAGAGCATGAGAAAAAGTTAAAACAACACAGTATATGCATGCGATCTATTTACAAAGCATACACTTTCTGGTGTCTTCTAACTAAAAACGTGTTAGATTTGCTTGAGACAGTGTGTCTCATTTAAAACTTCCTGCAGGGTTTATTTATTGTTTATTATTAATTATATTATTGATCATTCATCCCTTCACAGGAACAAAATCATTCTGGTGACCGTGTTCTGGCAGCCCAGCAGGGTGACTGGTGGCTTCACAGGGAACGGCTTTGCTCTTTAAGGTTGCCTCTATTAGTATAATTCTGGCTATTCTCATCCTTTCTAGTGGACTTCCTGACAAGCCTCATTGAATTAACTCATACTTTAGTAGCAATCGCTGGTCAGTAGACACAGTATTAATAAATTATTGGCAGTTTCATCCATCCACACCCTAGCCATTTTTGCTCTCGTCGTTTGACCAATCTAGCTATCACTATAATCAAATATTTACCGCACTGTGATATTTAGCGCAGAGAGTCCGCCGAGAGTTGGTGGCTTCCTTTTTTTAGGGATAGGGACTAAAGACATTGGGCGTGAGCTTTGTGGTGAATACACTGTCAGACGCAGTAGTGGTGATCAGATTTCCAGGGCGAGTATATATGCTGCAAGCCAGCTAGAGATAACGGAGTTAGTTCAATCGGGAGGATGGGCCCTTCTTCGCAGTAGGATGTGAAACAAGGAGGAGAACTGGTTCTGTATTGGCACCCATTCCAGTCTTTGTTTAGTCAGAGCTGATGTGGTGTCAAATTTGCAGATGAACAGAGCTCAGCAGTTCTCTTTGAAGTCTGGTCTAGTTTTTTTGCTGCAGGATGGCACCTTAAGGTCTGCTATAGTGTGGCCAGGGAGGTTGAAGTGCTTCCTACAGGTTTTGTTATATTGCCATTCCTGATCTGATTGTGTCCATTTATCCTTTTCCGTAGTGACTGTCAGTTTGGCCGATGTTACATAGCAGGGGGCATTGCTGGCATATGTGCGTATATTACATGGTGACGTGTCATGAATGAACAGTGGCGGTGTGGCATCTGTTCGTCTGTGGATCGGGTCCGCTGGTGTAGATATGTGGTCAGAGTTGGCATCGAGGTTTGTTGCACGGATTGGTTCCTGAGCTAGAGTTACTATGGTACGGTGTGCAGTTGCTGGTGAGAATCCAGACTAACACGGCTACCCCTCTGATACATTACCCTTAATGAGTTCTTGCCTTCTCTGGTCCTGTGCTCCTTCAGCATATACAGACTCAGAGCAATAATACAGTGTAAATTTTCATCTTGACACATTCTTGTAATGATCTTGGCAAATGCATAAGGATTTGCCGCATAAATTATCTAAGTCTCTATTTAGGGATATGAATATGGGAATGGAGAATGGTGGGACTTATTATTTCAGCAGAGCTATTCTCAGGCTGTCTTATTTCCATGCTGCTCCTCTATGCTTTGGATCTTCTCTAAAAGCAGGAGTCAAGAGGTGGCCACCTATGTGGAGATTTCTGTGGAGCTGCACTGCTTGTATCTGAAGTTAATGGAAGTTGGAAACTAAACCCATGTAAAATTGTCCATACATTAAGTTGCACCAGTTTAATTAAATGGCTGCAACACCATAACTTTAGTTAAACCAGTGCAACTTTGTATGTAGTCCTTCAGGCTCTGTAATTTAATCTGTCCAGGCATGCTTATCACATTAGGATCCCCATCTCAATAAGAAACGTTATATGCAACTGTAATACAAATAATAAGCAAAAGAAATATGTGTCTCATTTCCCCTTTCTGGAATGTTTGAAAACTCTTCACCCATTTTTAAAGCACACTGTAGAATATGAAATAAAACTCACACTTTAAACTTCAAACAAATTAAATTAATTAGTGGCCATAAATTAAGATAAAATAAAATAAATCTGGAGTTAAAAAAAGTGGTCAGATTTAAAATTCATGCAAATTTTGCTCAGACTCCATGTCCTTTGATCGCTTTTGCCAGATCAAACCATGGGCTGAGTCAAAGCACAAACACTAACAAGAGGAATTTATTAAATTTTCATTTCTTGAAATGTTAGAGCAGAAAGAAGCAAAATGTCTTATAAGTGTGGTTGGAAAGAGATCAGAAAAATGGAATCTTGAGGATTAGAGCAGAACTTATTTATTTATAAAGAAAATCATTCACATATTACTGTAAGAAGAGGATCATCAGAACTTCACAATTTGTTAAATACTACAAATTACTAAGGCATTGGCACATACTGTGACAATAGCAAGTCAAGACAATTCATAAAAAGTTGCAGAAGTATTTAAATTGCTACATTTAATTGGTTTATGCACTTCTTTAAGGTAATAATCTCAGAAAAATCATGGGGGAGAAGAGGTGGTTATGGAAAAATAAGGTAACTTCTAACATGTTAATTTCCACTCTTAAGTAAACTCAAAGGAAGGCTTGGGAAACGATAGCAAAACATTGTTTGTATAGTATATATCTTTCAAATAATTGTGCTGAATGTTTCAGGATGCTTTGGGAACTCTCTATTCACTATATTATAGGAAAACCAACCAAGTATTGTAGCTACTGTGACAGACCCAAACCAGTGGCATACAGGAGTCTGGTAGAGGACAAATATACTGGTCACTGGATGAGTAGTTTTCTGTTCCCTGACCACTAGAGTAATCAGGAACCTGCTAGAACCACTTAAGGCAGACAGGCTGATTAGAACACCCGCAGCCAATCAAGGCAGGCTAATCAAGGCACCTGGGTTTAAAAAGGAGCTCACTCCAGTCAGGGAGGGGGGAGCCAGAGGAGAGGAAGTGTGTGTGAGGAGCTGGGAGCAAGAGGTGAAAGGAGCTGAGAGGGAGAGGGAGAGCTGCTGGAGGACTAAGAGGGGGAGGTGTGCTTGCGCTGCCGCTGCCGCTGGAGGACTAAGGAGTACAAAGTGTTTATCAGACACCCAGGAGGAAGGTCCTGTGGTGAGGATAAACAAAGTGTTTGTGAGGAGCCATGGGGAAGTAGCCCAGGGAGTTGTAGCTGTCATGCAGCTGTTACAGGAGGCTACCATAGACAAGCTGCAGTCCCACAGGGCCCTGGACTGGAACCCTGGAGTAGAGGGGTGGACATGGGTTTCCCCTCAAACCATCCCAAATCCTATCAGACACAGGAGGAGTTGATCCAGACTGTGGGGAAGATCACTGAGGTGAGCAAATCTGCCAATAAGCGCAGGACCCACCAAGGTAGAGGAGGAGCTTTGTCACAACACCTATAATTACATGGAAATAGTGATCTACTACTTCTTTACACTATATTTTCTATACTATATTGCAGAAGCTGTTTTGGCCCTTCAATATTACGTAAATAGATATATTAGGGGGTCTTTCTGTATTATTATAGCAGTCTTAACTTTAAGTTACAGGAGTTTTATGTTTTGTTTGTTTTTTATAATTAAATGATTAGTGCAAGAATGACAGCATTTTTTTTAATAAAAAAAGCAATTGCCTAATTACTGAAAGGAAGAAGAATTTCAGTCACTGAAAAATTGGAGTTCTGCGACATTTATCCACTATATGGGACAAAGTACATGGCTAGATGATATCCTACTCATGTGCAGAACATGAGGTACAAATCTCAGTGTTACAAAGAATTGCTCAATTCTGCCCCAGCACAAGAACTTTATCAAACTGATGCAAATTAAGGCAAAGAATTGGGTGAGTCAAATAATGAAAACAATTATTCAGAAATAATTAGTCAAGAGAATAATAACAATGTGCATAATGAACATTATTTGCTATACATTAGATCAACATTAGTCTTTCCTCCTCCTACTTCCATCCCCCAAATAACAAACAATGTTAATAAAGGTAACATGAATGTTAGCACTATGGATTCTAGCTAACTAAAATAGTTTTATTAAACTCCAAGTCACACATACACTAAAATCCTCTAATTTAGGTGTCTTAGGGCATGTCTAACCTCCAGTGTAAGCATGGGGTTTGAACTCAAGCTCACATCTAACCCCCCTTCTGTTTGCACACAAATAGCTCTAATGCAGGGCTCAGACTCAAGGACTCAGGGTCCCAGAACCCTGAAGTGCCTGTAAAGTCCAAGCTTGAGTCAAACCAAGACCAAGGGTTCAAGCCCTTGTTGCTTTGCCGTGTAGACAGAGCCTTAATGGATTTGTGCAATGGGACTCTGCCAAAAGTTTTCAACGAGCCAACTTTCTTTGATACATATAAATATCTCCTGTCTGTGTGTTCCATTCTATGCATCCGAAGAAGTGAGCTGTAGCTCACAAAAGCTCATGCTGAAATAAATTTGTTAGTCTCTAAGGTGCCACAAGTACTCCTGTTCTTTTTGCGGATACAGACTAACACGACTGCTACTCTGAAACCTGTTATTACCCCAGCCAATTTCTACAGCTCACTCTTGCTTAAGTGTACCCCTGTATTTGGATAATTGATCAATCTATGGTTTTAGATGCATAGTTGTAAATATGTATGCTGTTTGTAAAAGTTAATAGTGGGTTGGATACCTCAGGAGCAAATGTCCATTTAGAATTACATTTAGACAGAGAGAGAGAGAGAGAGAGAGAGAAATATGCAGGTTAAAAATAACCAGTGGAAAGTATAGTGTTAACATTCTTTCCACTTTAACTATCATTTAATGAATGGCTTATGTGTGTATTTCTCAGATTTTTGAGGTTTTAGTATTTTATCTTCAGTTGTATAATTATTGGAGGTGATTGGAATCCATCTCCCCTACCCCCTCGTTGCAGAACTTTTTGACAAAAATAGTGGGGAAATCAACTTTTCATCATAAAACAAAAACCTTGGAAACTAAAAACTGTGGGGAAGGCAGGGCTTCAGATTTTCAACAAAAAGTTTAAATATTCCATGGAAACCAGACAGTTTTTTGGTCAAAAACCCAGCCAGGCCTAATATTTATAGGCTTGACAGCCAGACTGGACCCTTACGAACCTACCTGGAAGGGACCACCTTTCAATTGAGAAAGGAGGCAAGATATCCCTGTCACTAAGCCCCTACTCTCCCCTTCTTTCACATGATTCTCTGTGTGTTTAGGTATCTACACTGGGTCTGTGGAAGAGCAATATATCAACAGGGGAAGAAATGAGTCAACCAGGTGCTCCTTCCACATCATTGTGCATTTTAGGTGGAGCTTAGGTGTTGCCGAAGGCCTTATGTCAGTCCTCTACATTGGGATGAATTTCATCCTTACAGAAGTATAGGGGGAGACATGGTGCTAAATAGGAAATAAGAAGTGTGATTTTTCAAATGGCCACAAATCCTGCCATGCTGTACGGTCTACTAATGTTAGGAGTCGCAGTCAAAAATTCAAAATATGTGTTTTTTGATGTGTGCTAACATAAGACTGTAGCTATAATTAATTACTTATGTTTAAAACATGGCATATGGGAAGATATGGAGCTTCCAGAAAATATTAAAACAGATTCAGGATTTCTATATTGGTGAACAGGAAATCCATCCTCCTCTATTGATATAGTAAGGAATGCTTTGAAATACACACAAAAGGATAGTGTAATTAGATATGCTACTGCTAGGAGACACACACAAGATTTTTTAAAAAAAAAAACCTGCCTTGAATAAAAAACAAAACCCTGTGCAGTATTTAAAATAACTAAAGACTGTCATATTGGCCACATTTATATAAAGTCATTTTCAGTTCATATGCAGTATTAGAAGTGTCTATGTGATTATACAGTCAGAAGAAAGTCTTGCAAACTCCAGCTAAACTGAGTTAACGGGACATGACAGATTTACATGTGTGATATAATGTATACTCCAAGGTTAACATTAGCAGCCATAAAACATCTTAAAACTCAATCTTACAAAAAATATGGGTTTTTTTAGATTTGTCAGCAAAAGCAATCAATGTTCCATTTTTCACAAAAATCCTTAGAGTTAGCAGTGTACATCACTTTTGAATGTCAATCTCCTCGTTATAACATAAACATTTCAGATGCAGCACGTAAACCAACATCTATTTGCCATTATTTGTATTCATTAAAGCTAACTGTCAACATTTCAAAATCATTTTAATCGCAAAATTGATTTTGAGATTTTGTATCTTTTTATACTAGTCTTTGGAAAACTGTGAAATCTTTGTATATTTGCCATGGTAAATCTATGAAATCTCTCATGTATCTCTACGATTTCTAAAATTCATAGGCCCAATCCTGATATCATTTAATTCAGCAGATGTTTTGACATTGACTGCAGTAGGAAGAAGATTGGGACCCTATTGGTTAAAGATACTACATGATGGTGTAGCAGATAAATAATTACACTGTTAAGATTCATACTTTTTTTTAAAAAAGAGCATTGTCATATCCTATCTCTATACTCCTTTGCCTTTGGATATAGCTTTGTTCTTGATTATTTTTCCCATCTATCTGCATAAAATACTAAGTTTTGTTATTAGAGACCTGATTCAGTTTCCATTGTAGTCAACAATTTTCAATGAAAGTTAGATTAGGCCATGGATAAGCACCAGCTCGGTCATGTAAATGATATCTTTAAAATTATTTACCCAATATTTTTAAATGAATAACCAAGTTGCTTTAATAAAGATTTCAAGTTATTCTCTAAACACAGAAAATCTGTTATGGTCATGTACATTTTGGTAGCCCATAAATTAGTAAAAGAAAAGCACAAAGTACGTTGTTTGCTCAAGTAATAGGCCAAGATCATTAATTTTGTAGTTATTGTAATAAGGGTCATAGCTGACATTTTGATGGTTTTATTGAGTCTGTATCTAACTAAAACCACCAGTTTAAACCATATGGGATTATGCAACAAAGTTTCATATTACATCCTGCACTAATTTTATTGACCTGTGAGGGGAGGGATAGCTCAGTGGTTTGAGCATTGATCTGCTAACCCCAGGGTTGTGAATTCAATCCTTGAGGGGGCTGCTTAGGCATCTGGGGCAAAAATCAGTACCTGGTCCTGCTAGTGAAGGCAGGGGGTTAGACTTGATGACTTTTCAAGGTCCCTTCCAGTTCTAGGAGATTGGTATATCTCCAATTATTTTTATTACTAGCTCAATGTAAGCTACGGAAGAAGTGAAAAGCATCATTGTGAAAGGCAATTTTGGCTGTTATGCAGAAGGCATCTGGCAGCAAAGAATCCATTTCCATAGAGAAATAAAGATCTCTGGCTTTGGTGATATCTTCATTAGTGAGAATCAGGGTGCCTTTTTCATATATCATTTAAAATTGGTCATGATTGATGGAATGACCTCAAAGTATTCATATCTTCATAGACCCACCAGTCAAAACTGTCTTTTTACCCTTCTTACATCTGGTGCTATAATCTTCAGATTAACTAATTAAACAATAATAAGAAATTTAGAGAATAAATTCTCATTATTATTCAATATCACAAATTGAGCATGCATGCAGCCATTTGTTAATTGTAGCCAATCCTCCTACTTTCCACCATTTCATTGCAAACAAAAGGACTGGATACCATAAAATGGACAAAGAAAATCTTAAAGAAAAAACCTACACACAAAAACAACCAATCAACAAAAGAAAATCACTCAGCCCACCGACCCAATTTTGTTCTAGAATACTTTAATCAGTTCTCAGATGAATACTGCTACTGTGACATAAAATAATAGGAAATTCATGCACTGCTGGAGTTTAATGCAGTTATACAGCTTTATTCAAAATAACATCAGATACCTATAAATGTCCACGATCCACTGGCGTTTTTATTGAGACTTTTTCTTTTACTGACTGCCTGAGTTTCTGTTTCATGCTGATCAGACGTTTCCAGTTATAGATTTTATTTATCATGATGTTCAACCCACCTACATTTACCCTATTTTATGTTCCCACCATGTTCCAGAGAATGGGGGAGTAGCAGGTGGAAAGATAGATTGCAGTAGCGTCAGGGTGCACAATAAGTGATACCAGAGCCCCTCACCCAGTGCTACTGCCCTTTCTCGTCATCTTAGAGCAAACACACACCCTACCTTTTCTAAAGCCAAGGCTGTAGAGGTACCCAACATTGACAGCTTCCAGAAGATTAACATGACCTAGCATGGAGAATGCACCTGAGAGCAAGCAAACTTGAGACCTGATCAGGGAAAGAAGGAATTTGGCTTCCACACCAACCACTGATTTGAGCAGGTCCAAGGGTTCACCTCCTTGTTCAGCAAGCTGGCAGTGTAACTGGGCAGAAGGAAACCTGCAGAGCCCAGGGAACTCCACAGGCACCAGGAACAGCCTGTACAACAAATAACTTATAGTAGCTTGGAAGCATGCAGACATGCACACCTCCTAAGGCATGCAGCAGGGTTAACGGATGTTGCTTTAATATTCTGAGTACCCCATGTGCGCGTTTTAAAATATGCATGATACCAATGCATGCCTTATAAATACAGTGCTCTGCCCTGTAAATCTGCCTCTTTCTAGCTCTGCAAACTTCCTTAGACATCAGCTGCTGCTTTGTGTCTGTGGGGCCATTTGTAGGCTTCCTCATTCAGCAAGAGATTTTAGAAATATCCTCATTAGTGTCATCACAAATGTTAGGCCTATAACCAAAAAACTGAAAAAATGGGTAACAATGGACAGGAAATAAGCATAAATATTAAATTTAATTTTCACATTCAATTTCTTTAAAAACTCGAAAGTGTTTTTCATTAGCTTAGGTTTGTGGCATTCTTGATCAAAGGTAGTTCAAAATGACTTATGCTACCGTGGTTTTTGGATTGTACAGTTTATTATTATGTATTTGTATTATGGTAGCACTTATGGTTCCCAGTTATACATCAGAGCTCCATTGTGCTAGGCACTGTGCAATCACAGAACTAAGACAGTCCCTAAACTGAGTCCCTGTCTACAAAAGCTTACAATCTAAGTGACCTGCCTCTTCCACTTCTCTTCCTTATTTGAAACACTATCCTGCTCCTGATGAAGTCAATGGCAAAATGCTTATTGATTTGAATAGTGCAGAATTAGACCCATGCAACAGAGAAACATAGACATCACCATATTTTATCAGATCTGAGGACTATCTAGTCTAATATTCTGTGTCTGATAAGGTTCAGTACTATATGCTTCAGAGGAAGATATAAGAACCACCATAATGGGCAGTGGTGGAATAAGCAGCCCAGAAGCAAAGTTTCTTGCTAGTTCATATCAGTCAAAGTTAGCATGGGCCCCAAAACCTGCAGATTCATATCCCTTCTATCCTGTTCATGTCTAATGTGGACTATGAATGGTCTCATTATCCATATAAATGGATAATTCTTTTTTAAAAATCATACTAAGCTCTTGGCTGGTGTGATAGCTTGTGACAATGAATACCACAAATTTATCAGACACTAGATAGAGAAGTATCTCTATTTATCAGCCTTAAACTTGCTACTTTTAAATATTATCTTTGTTCTTGTACAATGAGAAATGGTAAATAGAAGTATCTGATCTACCTTCTCTAGCCAATTCATTCAATATTTCATATACCTCAGGTCTCCTCTTAGGTCTGGTCTATACTGGGGGGGCGGTCGATGTAAGATACGCAACTTCAGCTACGAGAATAGCGTAGAAGTCAACGTATCTTATTTCGACTTACTTCCCGTCCTTCTGACATGGGATTGATGGTCATGGCTCCCCCATCGACTCCGCTTCCACCTCTCACCCTGGTGGAGTTCCAGAGTCGACGAGGAGCGAGTTCAGATGCGATAAATCAATCCCCTATAGATCGATCTCTACCTGCCGATCTGGCGGGTAGTGTGGACATACCTTTATTCATCTCTCGCTAAACAAAACAGTCACAATCTTTTCAATCTCTCTTGAAGATCATGCAAGCCTCTCGTGAAGAGCTAAGTACTATCCATTCCAGTTGAATCCACTGGCAGATAAATGACACAGCTCCATGACAGGATATACATTTCCTAAATGGACAATACATGTAAAAAGAATAAAAAGTCAAAAATAAACAAATACATTTATTATCATCTAACCAAAGGCTGTTACCTTTGCTCTGCAAAAATGCCGCATATATTTTGAGAACATATTGGTGATGCTATCTGTATTACCTCTGCTGAAGAAAAGGTCAACAGCTCTATCACACATCTTACGTTTTAAAGTGTTTCACAATGTTCACGGTTACGTATCAATTTTTGGATAGCAAATACAATTTTTTGACAGGCGACCTTATCCCTGTCAGCAAGAGATGAGCTTTTGAGCTGTACATCAAAAAGAAATACATTCTCTATAATTCTTTCACCGTTACCAGGGTAGAATAACGTATCTTCATTAAATGTCAAGTATTTACCTCAGAAGACTGAAGAAATAATACAGAATAAAGTTATAGGAATAATATAAGAAAAACTGATGATAACATAAGATTACTTACATCAAGGTAAAATTGAAAAATGTTTTGAATAGAGAACATTTTTGCAGCAACTGGTCTTAAACTGTGCCTATTGAATATTTTTCACACTGTAATAGCTCTTTACAGACATTATTTTCTGTTTTCCTCCCTCCAAAAAACAAAATAAAATGTTTCTTTTGCTGGAAGTAGATATTAATCCTATGAAGTTATCGACAGAGCCTGAAAGTGAGAATATACAGTATTATAGCATACTTAATAAAATATGTAGCCAGGGCTGGCTCCAGGGGTTTTGCCGCCCCAAGCAGCCAAAAAAAAAAAAAAAGCCGCAATCGCGATCTGCGGCAATTCAGCGGGAGGGCCTTCACTCCAAGCGGGAGTGAGGGACCGACCCTCCGCCGAATTGCCGCTGAATACCTTAAAGTGCCACCCCTCTCCAGAGTTGCCGCCCCAAGTACCTGCTTGATAAGCTAGTGCCTGGAGCCGGCCCTGTATGTAGCCCTGACCTAACTTTCCCCATGTTACCATACACCAGCTAACACATCTGAATCACATCATAGCAGCTCAAAAATTAACTTTTTTTGCAAGGGGCAGCAGGGAAATTCTCTCTTTTCATAAGCTCTCCTTATAGTTTTACTTCTTGTATGTCCTTCCCTTGCCCATAGTTTATGGTTAAATTCAACCCTATTTATTTAAACACTAAATAATAAAAGCAAACACTTTTACTAAAATCAATGCACTTTTGTCTATTCCTAAGTTTTCTGTGGCCAAAGATTGAGGGGAGAGCAGACTGATTCTCTGGCAATACAAAGACTTGAAATCTTGGCCAGCAGTAGCAAGTAGGATTTTGCTGCACCACTTATATACAGATTACCCGTAACTTTTGCTCTTTCTCTAAGTCTCAGGAAATCACTTCTGCCTGACAGGGCACAAAACTTTCTCCCCAAAAGTACTCATCTTACCACTCATCTTACTCAAAAAACTTTCAGATCACAGGAACATTCTTTGATTGAGTGAACAGCAATATAATTTCCTGCAGAACTTAATATCATTCCTGACTATCTGGTAGTGCTCACTATAACTGGAGTGTATGACTCATCCACTCTTGAGGATGGAACACATCTGCTGCCCAGAATTTGAATAACCGCTAGAACTACTCAAACCTCTAAAACGGTACACAGAGATCATCTCTGTGATGGCAATAATTTACATCAGATGCTTTTATTTAATTTAGCTTAAGTAGTTAGTTAGTTTTAACCTAGATGTCTTATTGCAGGTCCTGAAATGGAATCTTCAAGCCCATTGCATGTCCATACCTCGACATTTAAAAAAGTTCAGTTTACTTATTTTTAAAAAAGGAAGGGGGGGGGGGGGGACAAACTAGCACCCTGATATTGGATTATGTTCTGGCCATTTTGTGTATTAGAAGCCAGATTCCCCTATCTGGTAATATCCAGTGCAGGAGGTAAGCCTGGTGGATACCCAGCATAACATTTGTCCTCCGCTATTCCTCACAGTCCCTGATGGAGGGGTTTGCTACTGGCTGGCTGAGAACAGGATCGGGTACAGTATGTCACTGTAGAGAGGAGTGTGCCTGAGTGCTCTGTGCCCCAGCTATTCTGAAACAGTGGAGTAAGTCAATAGCAGCTGTGGAAATTTACAATGCAGATCATACAGAGCTCCTAGTTTCTATCCAGATGTTACTTTTTCTCTCACCTCAGGCTGTCCTTTCTGAGAGGTGTAGTTCAGTATCAAAATCTAAGTATGGCTTTTTCAGGACAAACTGGCTTTACTTCCAGAGAAGTCTAATGGACAACACAGTGGTCTAATAGCAAAACACTGCATTATTGTGCAAAGGCTCTGTGTTTCGGTTCAGAGATCAGTCGCAAGCCCTTAGATAAAGTGAAGTTGGGAAGTGCGTCCCAGAACTATTTAGCAATCTTCTAATTGAGGCATGGAACAGATATAATAGGCTCCACAATTTGTCTTGCACAAAGACCTTGTCAGCTAGAAGGAAGGAGGTAGGAAGCCATTGAAGAAGTGAACAGCTAAATAGGGGTAAATGGGGCATCCTTGGGACTTCCAAGAGTGAGGAAGAAAAAATTAGCTTACAGCAATGTTTGTTTTTCATGTCAATGACGTACCCATCCATTTGATGATATGATATGTAGCTCTGAGATGAAACCTTTATCCAGTGTAGATACAAATTCATTACCAGATGTTATTTTGAAAACCTAAACTGTAAGAAAGGGTAAAATTGAGGATATTTATAGTGTGAAGTATTTAAAAATGCAAAATAATGGTGGATTCCTGTAAAAAATGAAATTATGGTGTTTGCAGACATAAAAATAAGCTACTCCTCCAAAAGTTTTGCAGTCTGACAGTAAATGCAGTTTCTTAAAACAAAACAAAACAAAACAAAAAAATACTTCCCAGGAGTAATGAGTGTTGCAGTTTCAGATACTTATTATTCTCTGATTGCCTTTCAGTTCTGTGACTTCTGTTTCTCTATTTGGCATCCAGCAGATGTCTTCTAAAAAGATATATGTTAGGAACAGAACCATTGAATGAGACAACAGACACAGATTTATAGCTGGAGACTTTCATTTTCTACCTGCTGGAAAATTAATTGAATGTGCACTTTTCTTGCCGTTAATGTTCTGTAAAGCTCAATAGTTAATAAGATAATTGAGAGCTGAAAGGTGGAATAAAAAAGGAGATGTGCAATAATGTGTACTGGAGATGATTACACATGGTGTTGTTACAGGATGAATGCTTTCATCCATATAGGTAAGTGAGAAGACACAACAGTAAAAGACATCTTGTCATTAAGTGCTGATTTCTTAACAAATGTGTGTTGCTATTTATATTAGTAAAACTGTAACCAACATGCTCACTTTAGTTGCTCACTACCTAAGTCATTCTGTCAAACTGATTCTCCGTCATACTCCAATATTTATCTAAATTCATATTTTAAACTAAGATGCTGTTAGTCTCCTGCAATGCTTTTTCCTCATGTGGGTAAGTTTGTTCAGTTGCTCAGATAAATATACCCACCTCTCCTCTAGACAAAGATAACAAAAATGCTATTCTATAAGGAAGCTTTTCAAGTGCACAAAAAGAAAGAAAATGTATAGAAAATTAATGAGGGGAAAAGAAGAGCAGAAAATATCAAGTGCCAAAGCAGTCACCAAAGTTTCCCCTGTAAAAAATAAAATAGCATGTATCTTTTGCTCCTATGGCATGTTATGCATAACAGGATGAAACTGGAGCCTAGATAAAGCAGTGATAAGTCATCCCACATGCTTTAGTGAGCTACTTTACTTAGATGTGTCAAAGAGGTAAGTAAATAGGTTAGCTATTTTGGTGGCATCTCTGTGGAAGGTAAATTGTAATGACACTGCTATTTCTATGATGTCAAACACTGCTGCCAGATTGTAGCCATAGAATCACAGAATAGAATATTAGGGTTGGAAGGGACCTCAGGAGGGCATCTAGTCCAATCTCCTGCTCAAAGCAGGACCAACACCAACTAAATCACCCCAGCCAAGGCTTTGTCAAGCCATGCCTTAAAAACCTCTAAGGATGGAGATTCCACCACCTCCCTAGGTAACCCATTCCAGTGCTTCACCACCCTCCTAGCAAAATAGTGTTTCCTAATATCCAATCTAGACTTCTTTCACTGCAACTTGAGATCATTGCTCCTTGTTCTGTCATTGACTTCAAGTAGGAATGGTCAGATACTACAGTGTATATACACACACCTTAGACTGGATTGATTAGGAAGAATTTTGTTCATATTATGTTTAGTTATAAAATATATTAATCATGAATATATAAATATCTATTATCAATATACTATACAGATGATGAACAAGGAACAGATCATATAGGGCCTACTTCAAAGCCCAGTGAAGTCAGTGAGTGTCTCTCAGTTCAGTTTGATGGGCTTTAGGCCAGGCCTACAATGCATTTGAGTGCTAATCTGCTCATAGTTGACTACAAAACAAGAGCTGAGTTCATAGAAGAGGATGATGCTATGAATCAAAATGCAGAAATGAAATCTTGAAAAACTATATTTTATTTAATCTTCTATCCAGTCAAACAGGTTTAATGAATTATATGGATTTTAAAATAAATAAAATCTCTCTAAGGTGCTTACTACCATATTATTTATGAATGGTGAACATTGGTTTCTGTAGCTTCTGAACTGCTGAGCTTGTAAATTTGCATGCTTCTCCACGCACAAGATGATACCTATTTTCTAAGGTTTATGCAGAACCTAGACAGGCTTAAATGAAGCTAATACTGGAAGCCCCCAAAGTTCTGGGAACATGCACGGCATATGGATTTTGAGATGGACTTCTATCTATAATTTAGCTATGTTTCCGCATAGCACATCTCTTTTGCCCACTTGTAAAAATTGTAAAGCATACTACAAATAGGGTCTTGGCAGCTATCGATATAAGGCCCCCATTACGGGTAATAGCTGAGCAACTCACAAAACATTGCTGCATTATGCTTACAACATCCCAGCTATTAGGGATATAAGTAGCTGTGTAGATGGCAAGGCATGGCTTAGGCAAGTGGAGTAGAATGCCCTAAGCTCCTAAACCTATAGGATATACCCTAAACTGCTCTCTACATGTCCAAGCAGTGACTGCCACGTCTACACTGCTATTTTTAGCAATGTAACGTCCCACTGTCTCCTTTTACTGTACGGATGTAAGTCATACATAATTTTAATAAAAGATAATATTCTTTATATTTTAGGAGACATAGAGTGAGTCCATACACTGCTGATATATGCTTCAACTCTCAAATGATAAGTATGCCTTAGAAGATAATAATATTTTCCTTACAAATGAAATGAAGGCATGATTTCAAATGTCTTGGTTCAGGTACATGAGCAATCACATCCAATAGCCAGACGTACACACACACAAAGAGTTTTCTTGTTGGCTTAGAGTTACATTTCATTTGAGAAAAAGGCCAGAATATGAAAACCTGAGCAGACATGGTATCTGTAAAAACTTCCAATTAGAAAAGCATTGACCATATAAATGGTCAAATCAGACTAGGCACAGTTAGGGTTTGTCTACACAAAGGGTATAGGCCACACTAGCTCAAGTTAGTCTGGTCTGAAATGACTACATACACTTGATGCAATTCCTCTGGGAGGACTAACTCCAGAATTACAGCAAATTCTGGAGTCTTTTTTCAAAGTGTGCTACATTTACTGCAAATTGAGTTAGCGTGGGGGTCTATTGCTTGTGCCACTATTTTGGCAGACCTCTACTGCTTGGTGGATGTCTGTGAATGTCCATTTACCTATATGCCCTTCCACATCCCCACGGTCAAGTTCACCAGCTGTCCACTCCCCCATTTAAAGCTTTTAAAGTTGGCCCAGTGGCAGGATTGACCCATTTGTTCCAGAATTCCAGTTCTATTACAGTGTTATTATGCCAGCAGCCTTTACAACAAACCTTGAGAAGCCGCTTGAAGCCATGCTGAGAACTTTGATCTCATCGACATCTGGGCAGACGTGTTGATGCAACAATCTCTTGGGGACAGCCACCACGATAAATGTGACTTTGCGAACATTGCTAGTAATATTTCTGAGAGGGATCACAGCTGGTACACTGACCTACACCCATGGGTTTAGTAGCTTAGGGCACTCTACTTTACTTGCCTAAGCTATGTCTCGCCATCAACACAGCTATTTATACCCCTGCTAGCTGGACATTCAGTATCTTTCCTTCACACAACGCCAAGATAAATAGCAAACAGCTCAAGAAAAACTTATATTAATACCAGGGCTGCCAGGAAGCAGTCTGACTCTGGAAATACAACCTGTCCATTTTTTGAGGAGCTGGACAAGATTTGGACGAAGAACAAGAGAAGGGCAGTGAAGTGATCTCCCTAGAAATCTCTTTGAGACTCAGGACCCTGAGGGTGGCCAGGTAGGAAGCCAGCTGAATTTTCAATGAGAAACTCAGTCTAGGGCTCAGGAGGCAGCTCCTTTTGAGGGTACCTTGGCAAATCTCAACAATTTATTTATGCTATATTGCTGTGCTAACTTCTGTTCTGGTTGCTGTATGACAACAGCCATTTTGGATGGATGTGAGCTAGGAGCTTTTCCAAGTCTTCAGTCCTCATTCTATCTCTCCTTCAGCACATGCTGTCCCTGTTCATTCATTTGCACTACCTGGTTTATGTTTTTAAAATGGTGGATGATCTGGCCAGGCAATCGGTTTCTGCCTTATGCTAAAACCTTGTTTACAAGACTGTTTCCAAATCTATGCCATGTAAGGCACCTATGTTCTTTTTCCCTCCCCACATCTGTCCTGCCTGGTGAATGCCTCTCCCTGAGGTTATTCATCAGCACATAATGGCAGCTGGTAACATGGAACAAGCTGCAACTTGTACGTCCTCTCCGCTCATCTCTCCTCCTGCAGTATATTCAAATAATGAAAACATTCAGTTGTGCAAAATTCAGTTTATGGAGGGAGTGGCTACAAGGAAAAAAGTTTGGTTGGTATTCTCAGTTTACCTGAGGTAGTCCTTAGCATTATATGCCTATAAAGGTATTAAGACTACAGCTCCCTTCTGAGGTATATATGCTCTGTAACAGGGATTCATATGAGGAAAGTTTACATTTGGGATAACATAGCCATACAGCTCTTTGTGGCTTTTCACTTGCTTAGTTAGAAAAAGACCGGGAGCAGTTAAAGTTTCAAACAATGAGTGCTGAACCCGATTTATTTTTCTCTGCACTTTCAGCAGGGGAGATAAAGCAGAATTTAAGACTGAGAAATTTTAATCTGGACATTCTGTGGGATAGCTGCTCAGTCATTTCCCCCAGCATAGCTAGACACTCCTTCAACTTCTGTAGCCCTTGGTGAGGGAACATCTTAGTGAATAACTTCACAGCATATCCCACTGACCTTCTCTTTGCCTTTTTGAATAAAGCCAGCCATTCCTTATCTCCCAGTTACCTGTTTCAGTGGATCATCATCAAGAGTCAGGACAGCCTAAAGAAAATGACAGTGGCCTCAATGGCTGATATCTCTATGCTGAATTGGTTGGCTACGGATGGTAACATTTTGGGGTAGCCAGCTTCCTGATGGTAATGTCAATCTGTTTCTCAATGGATATGGGACACTGCATATAGAAAGCTGCCACTGCAATTTTGGGCTAGATCAAGCCTTTTCCAACAGTGAATGTTGGTTTCATGTGCCCATAAATCTCATTGCGTTGTGTGCAGCTGCTCCAGGAACAGCAGTTGTCCAGTGTTGTCCTCTTCTTCCTCATCCTCCTGCCTTGGCTGCTGGAGAAGCCACTGCTGCAGCCACATCATCTGGTTGATGATGCGGCAGGTGAAGTCCAAAACCAAAGCCATGCAGTTCCAAGAGATTAAATAATGCCCAAGCAACCTTTGTAGATTTGCAGTTGTCAGCATAGTGGCATAGAACATTGTTGGGTCTACCCTGGTGGGCAGCAATATGAAAGTGGTGTTAGCTCCACCACAGAGTGAGAAACCATGGGATGGAGAAAGCAGAATCACAGGATTGGTTGAGCCTGACCCCAAGAACCATAATTCAACTGGCTTCCACTATGCATCCCATGATGACTAGCAAGATTATACACAGCTCAGCATCAAAGTGAAGGACCTCCCAGAATGCCACACACCTAGTGTGCTCCAAGCCTTCCCACCCCCACTCCCCTGTACACAATGAGGCAAATTGAAAAAGGACACAGTCAATTTTTGTGCACTCTACTAGTGTGGTTTACTTATTCTGCACTGACTAGTGCATGTCAACTCAGTGAAAACTAAACCCCTCATGCAGACATACCCTTAACAGTCAACTATATTTCAGCCTCCCAACTTTGAGTTCCCAAGTGTGAATTTAAACCTGAAGTTAGCCCTAATTGTGCCTTGTCTTGGATAATGCACTCACTGCTACCACTTTTCTAAGGTGGCTGTTTATATTTATATTTATCATATACAGGTTTTCTGTGGCTTAAATATTTGGGAATTTTGTTTTAAAATTCTATTTCACTATTACAATATGTGCAATGTTTTTGACAAGACTATTTCCTTTTTTCAAAAAATGGTAAGAACTAATTAATTTAAATGCATTTAAATATTAGTTAATGGCAGCGTTTAAAATAAATTAGAGATGAGTCAACTAGTACCAAGCATCCACTGAACTATGAGAAAGTATGTATGGGTAGATGCTATAATACCATAGCTCTATTTCTGTCTCTTATCTTCAAAATCAAGAGTGTGACAGTGCCCACTATTGAAGATCATTTGGTAATTACAATTATTTCTTCTGAACCCACATCTACTAAGAGGGCAGGGTATATTTACTGAAAGCTTTACTCCTGCTAAAGTCAGCCCCTGACGTTGAAAATGGTAGATAATGGGCAGGAAGGCTTCAAAGGGAACATCAAGACATTCTGAGAGCAGCAGGGGCAAAGTTAATTGATGCTGCCATGAAAATGGGAAACACCTGAGAAAATACATCACAGATCAAGAGAGAGTGAAATGGGCTACACGGGAAAAAACTGCCTTGGAAATCCTAAGAAAGGCTACAGATAGTTTCTATTGTTTACAAAGATGGGCTTAACCTGCAAAATTCAGCTCCAGCTCCAGCCCCAGACTTTACACACACCAGCATTCAGGAGCATTAGATCTGGCATTTTGGCTTGGACAAATATCCAAGTTACGAATATAAGTAGAGTTTACTATAGAAAATAATTCAGTGTGCCCTCTGACACTAAAACATCAGGGCTAAGCCTGTGTCTTTAATATACAGGGTAAAAAATAATTGTTCTCACTGAGTAGGGAATACACATGAGGACTGATTATTTTTCATTATATAGCCAATATAGCAGTTTTGGAAACGTTATGGCAGCATTAGAATATGTTGAGTGACAAAGTAACACTTTGCAAAAGCTAGAACTTTCCTTCTGGCTGGAGATAAGGGAATGGCATATCTAGCTGCATAGGATGGAACTTCGTTTAAAAAGAACAATTCTTTTAAAATGCTCCAGGAAACTGCATTAAAAAAGAATGTTTAAGGTTGTAAAGTGCAGCACTCCAAAGAGAGGAAATAGCACCAAACACAAGGGAGCTCAGATATTAATAGATATCTTTGGATGATACCATACAATAATAATGTATAGCTGTATGTACATGTATATCTATCTGTCTTATCACCACTTGATCATTTTTTTTTTATTGCATCCCTTCCCCTTATCTTTATGTACGCATTATCTATTTACATGTAAGTCCTTCAGGGCACTGGCCTTGACTTCATGGTTATCTGAAAAGCAACTATCACCTTTATGGTGCTTTATAAAATATAAATAGAAGCGTTATTTCAGAAGGTGGTTATTCTTGGAACAACATGTCTCAAATCACTACCAACCCATGATTACGGAACTACTTTCATAATCAGACGTACAACCAAATCTTTGGGTTAAATAAGCAACATGTTTACCCCTGCTGCAGTTAAGACAATGACTATACTAAACAACACAGCCAAGTTTAAAAAAAAAAGGGAAAAAACCACACATTCTGGCTAATTAGAACTCTAATTATGATGCTTTATACTCTAATGTTCCAAGAGATATGATAAACATCAAGTGCAAGTCTAAGAAACATTTTAAGTTTTGTTATTTGAAACTGTCTGTATCTAGAATTGTTTCCCTTTGTTACACAAGACTCTGGCTGGAAATATTGGCTACCCCATTTCCTCCCTACCTCAGTAACTTCATTCATTTCTAGAACAGTGAAAAACAACTCGAACCTCAGGACAAGTTGCAAAGCATAATGAGATTAATGGGATGAAAGCAGACAAAGGAAAATGTAGGCTGAATCTTTTCTATGATTATATTGATTAGACTGTGGTAAATTATTTGCTCCAGGAAAGTAGTGGAATTCCCATGGTTTGAGGTATTTAATAAACTTTAAACTGGAAAAAGTATTAGAGTATATACACTGTACAGAACAATTCTGCATTGGAGGCAAATGAATTTGATGACCTAACTTGTCTATTGTAATTGAAATGTGTATGATTGTATGAGAGGAAAAGTGCAGAGCAGTATCCTGTCCAGCAATGTTCACGATCTCATGGAACCCTGTGATATGAAGGTACTGAGATGTAAACAAGGGCAGAATTCAACACCTTCATTGAAATCCTGTCCCTGTTGAAGTCAGTGGGATTTTTCTATGGACTTCAATAGGGCCAGGATTCAACCTTTTGTTTCCGTAGTCCCTGTGTATTGGGTGATCTACAGAAAAGCTTGTAGACACAAGTTTAAAAAAAAGTCATATCCACCCTCCATTACAAGGGGCACAATGGAGCACATTTATTGTAAATGGTAAAAGTAGAGAGATGGGGGTGACAGAGAAAAAAAATAATGATCTTCCCAGATACAAGTGAAGAAATTACATAGTTAAACAGAATTTGGTTATGTTAAACCATTAGTAAAAAGCAAAAATTTACAAACTTCAAACACATCCAGCTACACTGAAAAATTAAACAGAAAAGTGAAAGACAATTCCTTTGAAACGGAACAAACTATATAATATTTTCAGGATACACAGATTAAACATTTCTACTTGCATAAAGAATAGAAAAATACCAAGACTATTCTCAACAGATCAGATTTATACCTATAATTACAGGTTTCAGAGTAGCAGCCGTGTTAGTCCATCTCCGCAAAAAGAACAGGAGTACATGTGGCACCTTAGAGACTAACAAATTTATTTCAGCGTGAGCTTTCGTGAGCTACAGCTCACTTCTTCGGATGCACAGAATGGAACACACAGACAGCAGATATTTATACATACAGAGAACATGAAAAGGTGGAAGTATGCATACCAACAAAGTCTAACAATTGAGATGAACTACAATCACAGGAGAAAAAAAAAATCCCTTTGAAGTGATAATTAAGATACCCATGAAGGTGTGAGGAGAATTGTAATATAGAGAAAATAGATTCAATACGTGTAAGACCAACCATTCCCAGTCCTGTTAAGCTGATTATGATCAATTTGTATTATTAATTCGAGTTCAACTGTCTCTTTGGAGTATGTTTTTGAAGTTTTTTTGTTGCAAATGCCAACCTCAAGTCTGGCACTGAGTAGTTAGAGATGTAACGCGTCTACTGGTTTTTGAATGTTATGATTCCTGATATCAATTGTGGCCATTTATTCTTTTGCGTAGAGACTGTCCCAGTTTGGCCAATGGTATGGAAGGGACATTGCGGCACATGATGGCAATTCCACCTTCACAGAGTGCGGTGAAGACGCCCTAATGCAGTGCTTGATGCAACGAGGTCCATGATGGGTCACTTGAGAGATATGGACAGAGCTGGGCATCAAGCATTGTTTGCAAGAAGTTCCTGGGTTAGTGTTTAGTTGTTAATGTGTGGCAGTTGCTTGCTGAGGTATTGTTGCCTCAGGTTGGGAGTGCTGTCTATAACGAGGAATTGCCTGTCTCCCAAAGATTCTGTAGATTGGAGGGATCTATCTTAAGAATAGTTTGGTAAGACTTTTTGATGAGTGCTGAGAGTTTTAGTTGGGGGGCTGTATGGGATGTGAGCTGGCGTTCCTGTTATTTTCTTGTTGGCCGTCCTGTATAGGTGCTTCTGGTATCTTCTGGCTCTGTCAATTCTGTTTTTTCAAACTCAGCAGTGGGTATTCAGTTTTAAGAATGCTTGATAGAGATCTGTAGTGTTTATGCTCTGTCTGAGGAATTGGAAGCAAATACAAGTTGTATCTTAGAGCCTTGGCTTAGACAATGGATGCATTGGTGGTGTCCTGGATGGAAGCCTGAGAGCATGTAGAAAAGTATACGGTCAGTGGATTTCGTGGTATATGGGGTGGTGTTTTATGTTACCTAGCACTATTAGCACAGTAATTGAGGAAGGAACCACTTGTGTGGATGATCTAGGCCAGGTTGAATGTGGGATGGAAATTGTTAAAAATCAACGATGAAATTCCTCGAGGGCTTCTTTTCATGAATCCAGATGCGCAGATGTCCATCAATATACGCAATAAGTAGGGCCCGTAGGAACGAGAACTAGGAAGCCGTTTCTTAATCACGCATAAAGATGTGGCAAGTGGGGCCATGTGGGTACCCACAGCAGTGCCACTGACTTGAAGGTATATATTGTCCCCAAATGTGAAATAGTTGTGGGTGAGAACAAAGTCACAAAGTTCAGCCACCAGGTTAGCCATGATATTATTGGGGTTACTATTCCTGATGGCTTGTAGTCCATCTTTGTGTGGAATGTTGGTGTAGAGGGCTTCCACATCCATAGTGGCCAGGATGGTGTTTTCTGGAAAATCACCGATGGATTGCAGTTTCCTCAGGAATTCAGTGGTGTCTCGAAGATAGCTAGAAGTGCTGATAGCATAGGGCCTGAGGAGAGAGTCCATATAGCCAGACAATCCTGTTGTTAAGGTGCCAATGCTTGAGATGATGGGGCATCCAGGATTTCCAGGTTTATGGATCTTGGGTAGCAAATAGAATATACCTGGTCGGGGTTCTAGGCATGTGTCTGTGTAGATCTGTTCCTGTGCTTTCTCAGGGAGTTTTTTGAGCAGGTGGTATAGTTTCTTTTGGTAATCACCAGTGGGATCAGAGGGTAATGGTCTGTAGAATGTGGAGTTAGAGAGCTATCTAGCAGCCTCTTGTTCATATTCCAACCTATTCATGATGATGACAGCACCTCCTTTGTCAGCCTTTTTGATTATGATATCAGAGTTGTTCTTTTTTTTTAATTGCATTTGTGGCTGATGCTTTAATAGGAACATTCAACACATGACATTTACCATTTATTTTCCAAGTGAAAATATTTAAAACTTAACTCTCATGATAAGTAAATATCTATGTGTATGGAAATAACTGCTCACAATCTAGAAAATAAATACACAATCATAACGCATGACTACTGTAGGACATCCCAGAGGGAGGATGTCAACACATAAGACTCATCATAATTGACTTCATCATGTCCAAGACCTCTAACATCATGCAGACACTTACATCAATTAAATCCTCCCTATCTTAGGCCCTGAATCAATTCCCCCAAAGACAAACACACATTTAACACTGCAAAAACAGCATTTTCACCAGTCCCTATCTCTGTCTGCAATTGTCTCTGCCTTCATGTCAGTGCACATCATTCCCATCAGGAACAAACATGCCTAAGGCATACAATAGATGGGGGAATCATATGAGCTAAAACTTGCTGGCCACCCCTCTAACAATATATGTATTGGAATGAGACCTTGTGGCTGGAGAAATAGAATAATTCCGTGAACTCAGCGGTTTTGGGGGAATCCAGGAGATGGGAATAACAGTAATGTTCTGTTTTCCTGTCATGGTTGCCATATACAATTATCACTGGATCTAAACTGTAGGGGTCTTTTGAAATACAGCAGAGGAAACCTTGTGCAGCTTCAAGCTCCAACTTTAGTGACTTTTGCACAGTTATCTCCCATAGCAGGCAGCTCTGGAACCCAATTTGTGCTGCCTTCCCATTTCTGCCATTGCAAGAGTATCCACCAGTGGTGTCATCAATAAGGGAGATAGGCCTGCCTGCATAGAGCAAGTAAACAGAGGATCCAATGGAAAGGAAGTATAGTGATATTTTTAAAAGGAAAAATGTGTCTGATCTTTTGATCAAACGGAGACACTCAGGACATATTTTTAAATGTGAGAGGCCTTAAATTAGATTAGCAGTTTGTGTATTTGTTTGCAAGCACACATTCCTATCATGACATCCCTCTGATCTGTCTGTATCTGTCAGTCTCACAAACAGAAATGGTATTTAATCCTGTTTACAGGAGTAATCATGGAACACAATTATTGCATATTTCAATACCCAGCCTTCTCTAAATGCTGGAGCTGCTAAAATTATGTTCTTTGGGGAGAAGTGGGGTCTCTGTACCATTTGTGGCACAAAGAAGGTCAAATCTCATTGCATTACAATTACAAAAAGTAGTTCCAGGCACTTGAAGAAATGGTGAAAATCTATTGCAGGAACTTGAAGGAAGATTTTTTTCCCTCCTTGTACTGTCATTTATTACAACAGCAGCATCTTAGAGAATAAGTAGCTGGAGAATGGCTTGGCACAAATAAGCTTCACATCATGCACAACTCTGCTCTACAACAAAGAGGCACATTTCAAAACGAAATTATAATTATTCTCTTTTTACAAGCTTGACAGTTGTACTGCTGAAACACCAGGGCATTTAAGTGGAAGCTAAATTAATCTTTATTAATCCTTGTTATCATGATTGCATAATGTCTGGATTTGAATGTCTGATGTACAGCTTTCTGTTTCCTGCTCCTCTGACAATCAGAAGTGTGAAAATAAACCTTACACTTAAAAAGGAACACTTCGTTTGGAAAAGAAAGAGATATAATCATCTGTACTATGTAAAAAAAAAGAGAGAGACTTTTACTTCGCACAAGAATAAATATACGGCATGTCAGAGCTTCAGACGTGCTATTTTATGTTAAAATATGCACTGCTACATGTCAGGGCTGTGAAAATGGGAGGTAAAACAAGAAGGCATTTGGCCAAGTAGGTACAGCACAGTTTTTTCTCCTTTTTCAGAATATCACTCCCAGAGCTTAATTACTGCATTTAAAACAGCCTCTAAAAAGGTCTATGTGCCCTATTGAAACTCCACACTTCCCTGATTAATTATTAGGATCAGAGTCAGAAAACAAGGTTAGGTTAGACTTTGGGTCTTGTACTTCTTTCAGGCTTCCTCACCACAGACACAGGCTGTAATGCAAGCAACCAGATAAAATGTATAAAACTATTTAAAATACTTTCTCCATCATTGGTTTAGAATTAAGTTTCTGTCAAGTTTACCATCGTGAACCTGATTGTTGAAGAAAACAGAAATTTGAACTTAGTTACAAATGTATTCTGCCTAATATAGTTTAAAAAGACTACAACTAGAGTAGATGTTTTATTTAAGAATATAATCCGAGACATTTATGCCCAATATAAATTAAAGAAAATAAGGGAGAGAAAATGTTCCTGGTATCTTACTTTAAAAAAATGTAATATAAATGATTTAAAAATAGGGATTTAAAAATACTCAATAGTTTTAAAAGCTTTTGCTATTAAAAACAGTAATCAAGTTATACATATTTTGAAGTCTACTTTCCCTTTTCTCCATTGTTTTTTCATAGGCATGTGTGTTCTTGTGATGAACCTTTTCATAGTATAAACTGATACAATATGTAGGCCAGATTTTCAAGTACTCAGCATCTACAGTGAGGGAAAGATTTTCAAAGGAGCACAGCTCCCATTAAGACAACTAAGTTAGAGAAAAATTTTCAAAAGTGCTCAATAACCATTGTGCTGTTAACACTAATACCACTCAGTCAGAAAGACATTGTACCTTTAAGCATTTCTATTTTCATCTTAAAAATAAAAATAAAAACTTCAGATGGTCACTTTTCTCTTTTTCGTTTGCTAAACACAATTTTCTTCCCACAGCTATGACAGCACATTGCATATTTGGAAACTTGACATATGTCTTGCTAAAAACAAGAAGATTAAAATGCCTTCATTTTCCACTGTTTTTCTGACAATTAATCCTAGATCACCTCAAGACTTGGAATATGCAGTTTGCTTCATATTACTCTTTGAACTTTGTAATGATTGATCTATTGCACTTAAACTTTGAACTCTGAAAATTGTCTGTTCACCTTATTGTTGGCCATGGGGGCCTGTAAGCCTGCTTCAGAAGGAAATCCTATTGATAGGCATTGATCCAAAATAAATTGAAAAATATATCATTCAAATGACTAATCACCACCTCACAAATCGTCTTGTTTTCCACAATCTTTGTCATGAGGAATTAAAGAATTGCAAGAAAATTAACTGGTATTATTGGGAATGTATTTCATCATATAATTATTGATCTAACTAATATTGATCTGACTACTCTGTTGCAGAAACACCATAACCACAGCATGAAAATTACCTTTATTTTCGAAAGAGAGGTTGGAACCAATTGACCCTTGGTTTCTATGAGTTCTGATACATGACAAGCTTCAGCAGTTTGGACATTCAGCTGTGTAAAGTAGAGTGGTCCATATACATACTAGTCAGTGAATTACATAGTGAGATGGAACCCAAAAAGATTTGGACCTGTGACTCTCTTTTCTTACAAGTATTCAAAAGTTAAAATGTTTTCTGAATCTTATTCAATGTATCTGAGCAACCCTAGAATCTGGGGAAGTTGTCTGGAAATCTCAACACAATTAACTTTCTTCAGATATTTCCACAATGTCCTGCTTCCAGATGGGCTCATTTTAAGTTGAGAATAGCCTCCTTCATGACATTTTGTCATGTGCACTGAAAGATATGGAAGTTCAAAGGGGCACAGAAACAAACCATTACTAGTGGTACTGTGCCTTAGTGGATCACACTTGAGAATACCAGATACAAGATTAACTGCTGAGAAATAAGACAGACTCACCTCAAACTGGTGGTTATTCTATCATTAAATAACCCAAGCCAGTAACAAAAGTAAACTTCAGCATCACTACATTGGTTAACAAGTCAAAAATGCAGTCTTCTTAGGCGTTCCAACCCTTATTTCACCACCCAGACACTGGACTCTATGATGAGTGGCTATTGAAAACCAGTTTCATGAAACAAAGAGTTCTTCTCATTTCAAGAGATCAGACACACAGTCAGGTCAAGATATAACTCAGATCTTACCCAATAATCATGTTGCTGCCAATTCTTCAGTAATTAAAATCTAAAGGTTTATTAATAAAAAAGAAGAGAGTTAAAATGATTAATAGATCACATACATACAGTAATGGCAATGTTTTTATATCAGGTTTGTAGCAGTGATGTTGCAGACCACTGGCTTGTAAAGTCTCTGGTAACTTCCAAAAGATCGGAAGGTCCTCAGTCCATAATCAATACGCTCCTTTTAGTTTTAAAGCACAGTCCAGAGAATCAGAGCAGGAAAGAGGCAACATGGAGATATTTCAAGGCTCTTTTATACCCTTGGCCATGTGTTTGGAATTTTACTGTCCCAAACAAAGCCCACAGCACAGTTCATGGAAAAGTACTGGCACAAGATGGAATTCAGTGTCATATGAGCATGTCACATGCCCTTTCATGGCTTGCTGACTCACAGGGGCAGCCATTGACCATATCCATGCTAAGGCATCCACAAGGCAACAGTGGGAATGACTCTACAACCTGGTAGTTAGCACCCTCACCTGGGAAATATGTGACCTAAGTTCCTGCTCAGTGACTGGTTATAAAAAGTGGAACAGCTTCAAGAGGCAAGAGTGAGAAAATTACACACTACTATATCCCATAGCCCACTGGCTAGGGCACTCTTCTGCAATGTGGGACACTCTAATTCAGATCCCTTTTCATCAGGCGGGGGGGGGATTTAAACTGGAGGAGTTCCCTAACCAGTGGGCTAAAGCTTATAAGGGAGGCAACTGACAACAGTTTCTCCTCCATCCATTTTGTAATTTGCTTCTCCTTTGCTTTTGTCACAATGCCTCTCAGCTGAAACAAATTTGAGGTCAACATTAAACATTTTGTTTCAACATTATGGACGTTTCATTTTGACTCATTTTTACAATTTTTTGATTGACTGAAATTTTGGCCTGCCATTTTCAGTTTGACTTGAAACAGAACATTTTTTCAGAATTCCCAGCAAACCAAAAAAATCCATTATTCGCCCAGCACTACCTGCAACACAGTCCAAATATCCCAAGTCTCAGAACTATCATGCCTAACAGAACCAGTTTCCCTCCCCTATATAACACTTCTGGAATTATAGGTGAAACTATTGCTTTTTTGCTCAAAAACTACATACAGTATTCAATACCACCATTAATTTTTGACATAGGACATTGGAAAACTGATCAACAATAGAATATATTCTATGGCATACTCTGTTCCACCACAGATATCCACTCCTATGTGCACTCCTGTTAGCATACTTATTTTCACAGAGTTATTGACTACATTAAAGTTTGAATTATCCCAAATATATTCCATGGTCCTTATTCTTTTCACAGAACATTAAAAACATTCTATTCCACACCTATTAGTTCTGTGTGTGAGTTTTTGGTTTAAAACATATAGCCAGTAGCCCAGTATATTTTACTAATAATCTACTGTATTTCCATAAAGCTGAGGTTCTTAAACTTGGTTCACAGCTTGTTCGGGGTAGGCCTTGCAAGGTCATGAGATGCTTTGTTTACCTGAGCGTCCACAGGTACAGCTGCTCGCAACTCCCAGTGGCCAAGGTTCACCATTCCTGGCTAATGAGTAAACAAAGCATCTCACAGCCCAGGGGCTTACCCTGAACAAGCCGTGAATCAAGTTTGGGAACCCCTGCCATAAAGTTAAATATTCCTTATGACAACTGAGAGGGCAGAGCATTTAATGGCTTCATTTTTGTGTGTTCCAGTTCCAGCATGTTTAACTTTATGACATTCCTACTCTTCCTGAGCTTAGCACTCATCATGTTGCAGCCAAGGCTGGCTAACACTTCATTACTTGTACCAAAATTCCTTGGAGAGTAAAAGCTTCTTTCATCTTCCTTCCCATCTGCACTGACTTATCTTTCACTTTTTCAAGCACTATATTGTTATCTCATTCCATTGACTTTTCCACATCAGCTCTAACTGGTAAAGATTATGGTCACGGTAGGAGGCTAGCCTAGTGGCTGGAGCAGAGGTGACCAGGCTTAATGATCAGAGCCCAAATCATGAGCCAAGTTATCAAGTCCAAGAAGTGAGCTAGAGCTGAGAACCAGGAGTCAGAACCAGAGCACTACTGGAGCAGGGTAGGAGCCAGGAGTAGAAACAAAGAACCAGGAGCTAGATGGAGAAAACCAGGAGCAGGAGAAGGAACAAAGATCAGGGGGCAGGAAGAAGGACCCAGAGCAAGAAAGGAGCTGAAAACAGGAAGCAGGACCAGAAACATAGCTGTAGACATGAAACATTATTGAGCAGTGAGAGTCCCAGGCCTGCTGCAGAATTTAAGAATGTGCCTGCTGGAGCCTTCAGCCAATCAGGGGGCCAGGTTCATTAGCTGAGTCAGCTGAGGACATTGAGCTGCATCTGGGTTCAATTGTGTCCCTAAGACTGACATGAAGATAGTCCAGAGTACACATCAGTGCTCATGAAACATTTTACCAAAAAGAACATCAGTATGAAAGGTTAAAAAAAATTCACAATACCAAATTTACTTTTGTAATGTCTGTACATTAATGTCCTGTGTATTGATGAAATATAGAATATTACCAAAGGTTGATGTAAAGTAGTTTGCAAGATTTTCATTAACTGAAACATGGAGTGCCTGTCTATTTATAGGTAGGGCAGTTATTTTCCCATCAACATGACCCATACACTAATTTTAGTGGCATCTTAGATCATCTGGACTACTCTCAAACATTGCAATTGATGAGTTCATCTTAAATAAATTATGTCCTTTGACTTGAGGCCAAATCTCCTTTGACTGCCAGAAGCTAGGAGTAAATGACAGGGGTGGATCACTTGATAATTGTCCTATTCTATTCATTCCCTCTGAAGCATCTGGCACTGATCACTGTTGGAAGACAGGATACTAAACTGGATGGACCATTGGTCTAACCTAGTATGGTTATTCTTATGTGATCTCTCTCTGACTTACCACTATCGTATGATCAGGGCCGTACCAACAAAGAACGTGGCCCCCTCCGAACATATGTCCGGGGCCCCTTACCGAAAAAGTCAATGGCATATTTCGATGACTTTGCTGCGTCTGAGATCGCAAGATTCCAAGTGTGAGCTCCACATGGTACATACAAGGCACGGTCATTTATTTCTAGCATGCGGGCTTGAACTCCTTTATTCTTTCCTCTCATATTTGCGCCGTTATCATAAGCTTGGCCTCTCATGTCAGCAATGTCTATTCCTAAGTTGTTTGCCTTTTCAAGAAACGCTTCCAATAAGCCCTCGCCAGTTGTATCATGAACATTAAGAAAACCAACAAACGCTTCACGAATATTGACACCATCTTCACCGTTGCATTCAACAAAGCGTAACACCACAGACATCTGTTCTTCATGTGACACGTCGGGAGTACAGTCCAAAATAACTGAATAATATTTTGCTTTTTTAAGCTGCGCTATGTTGGCCTCTTGAATGTTACTGGCAACAAGTTGAATCAGCTCGTTTTGGATCTGTGGACTGAGGTACTGAACATGTGTCTCTGCCTTCTTAATCCTCTGTAAAAGTTCGCTGAGGACAGTATCATACTTTGCAAGCAATTCAAACAGTCCCAAAAAGTTGCCATTCGAAGGATCGCCGAGCTTTTCATTACTTCCTCGAAATGCCAAGTTTCTTTCGGACAAGAAAATAACGACATCAACCATGCGTTTGACAACATTTCTCCAGAAATCTCTTTCTTTCAGAAAAGCCTGCAATTCGAGTTGGTCAATAGATGTACGGTTTACTATGCCTGACCGAAGGTCAAACCATTTCACCATACAGTCTTGATGACCTTTGCCTGTTTCATGCTGCTGAAGTCTTTTTGACAGTGCTTTCCAAGCAGATGTTCCACGACGTAGCGGTATGTCGCCAGTGCCAAATAATTTACAACAAAAACAAAAAATGGCATCTTTCTGAACTGAGTACATTAACCATGAACGTCTTATTTTCTCGCCATTTGCCATGGTTCGATAGAAATGAGTACTTGTGAACCCCCGTCTTTCCTCGTTAAATGGAAATTCGTAACTTTCATTCTGCTGCGGTGGGCCACGTGCAACAATGTCACACACTTGCCTGTCCGATATTATAGACGGCCAATCTCCTGGATCATCAGTCAGTGGTTCAGATTCAGATACTTCTTTCCCAGCAGCAGCTGGAATATCTGTCACAGTTTGTTTGGTAGAACAACTGGCTTCACCTTCGACCTCACTTGAAGCACTTCTGGATACTTCTGGATACGATTCGTCGCTGCTAGCGCTGTCCGTTTCATGTGCCTGTACCTGTACGTTGGATTGCAGCGCAAAATACGTGAACAACTTTGGAATTTTCTCAAGTTCCTTCTCGGCATCTTTTGCTGCCTTTCGTTTACTAGCTCCGCTCTTATACATTCTCTTAGACATCACAAAGCACGCTTCTGCGTTGGAAACGATAAAAAACTAAACAACTAAATTAATAACATTTATCCGCCGACCGCCATTATGAACGCAAATACACATTCTTTGAATGGGTCCAACTAAAATTCGAAACTGACCGACAGACAACTGATGTAGCCAATAGCATTATGATGTATCATAATGACTTCACGGTTTTGTCAGTAAAACCGACATGGATTGTGCAATAGCGTCAATAAATGTCACTTACCTAGTTATACCTTACATTTTTTTTTGCCACTTTTAGAGGCCCCCTTCCTTGCGGGGCCCCCTCCGGTCGGAGGGTATGGACGGCGCTCGCTACACCTCTACGTGTGATTTCTCTATGACTTCCTGACAAAACTATGTCATCAGCTTAATGTGTATCTAATAGTGGGACAGAATAACATAGTTTCTCTGGCTTTTAGTGGAGAGAAGGTAGGAAGGAGATATTAAAATTTCAAATAAGCTTATTAAAAGCTTATTTTTGTTCACTAGTTAATTTTATTTGTAAAGAATTTTTTAAAATTGTGTAATTAATTCTCCACTTCATTAGAGCTGATTTACACTGCACTGCCTGCATTAGCTGGCCAAAGGAGATCTTGTTAGTGCAGGGGTGGACTTCCAGTGGCATAGAACTATTCCAGCACCTACTTTTCTTGTTTCTACAACAGCAAGGAAAAAGCTTGTTGGCTAAAGAACAGGGGTGTGTCACCAGGATGCCCCTGTGCTATGTCAATCCTTGGTTGCATTGTCAGCTCTCTGTAATCATTGCAACTAAGTGTAAATTAGAGCAGTCTTCAAGCTGTCCTAATACAGAGTAGAAGGAATAGAACAGCACCAGGTTCAGGGAAGTGCAAAGAAAAGTTTTAAAGCCAGTTTGGCTAGACTATGGTAGTATGCTCTAACTAGTACCATCCGTGTAGACTACCAATAAGCTTCAGTTATTGGAGCACATAACACCTGAGCTGAATGCACTAGTTTCAGGATTGCTTCTTATTTCAATTCAAGGTGTTGGAGTCAGTCTAGAAAGCTCTGAATGATTTAAACACAGCTACCCAAGGAGACGTCTCTTACCATATACCTCTTCACACCAGTTAAGACTGATGTGTTCTTGTTTCTAGTGTCTGGAAAATTCAACTCCAGATCTTGGGCCTGTGGTAGAGGACTCAAAGTAGAGATTCCTCACATTTGGAACACCCTTCTCTTGATATCCTTCCAGCCCCAGGACTTGGTGGCATTCAGAACACTGTGACTGTTCCACCACCAAAATATCATTTAGTTGAGTTTTGTGTTCTGTGTCTACATTATTCCTGACAATTTGATTTTGTTTTGATTGGCTAGTTGCCATTTACAGCATTGGAGACTCTCTCTACCGCCAATTTCAGGTAGCGTTTTGTCATATACAACTGATTTTGATATTTTGCACCGCAGCCCATGGATGCCAAGGCATTAGGCACAATGAAAGTCAATCAAATCAAATTAAGAATTATGTGTAGTTTCCCACTGAAGCTGTTTATCAAAAGGGAAACAAGTATAGAGACTACTTCTCCTTGGAATAGTACAACTAAATTGAAAACATATTCCATTAGTCTCTTATTGAGAAAAATTATAAATGAGGTTATTTTGCCCATTACAGTTACAGTCACTATGTTCATCTAAAGTACATCTTTTGACAAACTCAAAAATGGACCAGAAAATATGTTCCTGCATCAAATCATTAGCTCTTACCTTCTGAGTGTATTGAGAGTTATACAAATCCATACTCCTCAAAGCCTCTTAGCAGCTATTACAGATAATTACAGACATTTCAGTTCTCATTTATTCAGGACATAAAATATTTTATTCACCTAAATTTTCCCAGTTAAAATGGAAGTTTATAGACAAACATCTTTTATGAAGATCTAATTTTAATACCTAGATTTGTAGCTCCACCTACTCCATTTTGGAGAGGTTCTGAACTAATGAAGTGCAGTAAAATATGAGACAACTAACCAAATCAGGATTTCTTATAAAATTATCAGTAACATCCTGTTTCTGTGTGTGGAAATAGCAAACTATCTTTCTAACAGTGTTTTTTTAAGAACTTCTAATCCTAGCCAGAAGAAGGAAGTGCAGAAATATCATATATGGAAAACAATTATCAAATTTGTGAGCTTGCAAAAAGGATTGCTTTCAGATTTCAATAAAAGTTTTTTTTTTTTCTAAAACATTTTCCATCCTTGGTTTTTAGGTGTGAGACAGGAATGTAAAGTCTTGTGTGTTTTTAATCTCATTTTTATTTTTATTAAAATCTTTATAATAATACATTAATAAAGTTATTTTTGCTTTATGCATTGTTTTAAAAACAGACACATTTTAGGAGTTTTGTGAAGCAGAGCTTCCTGGGGAGAGGGCACTACCAAAGTGACACTATGCTTTCATAACGTAAAATTCCTTCTGGGCACTGGGAAGGTGCAGTGAACTGCAAAACTTGCTACACCTTTAAAAAATACTAGCAAGTATGTACAGAGATGTGCCTCCTCCTAGATATAAGGCTGTGGTCTCAGTCTCTAAAGGGAAGGAGTTCTCTGCCATCTTCTACTGATGAACTGTTCAAACTCTCTCTCTGTTCCCCAATGGCCTCCAATCACCCTCCTTACTCAATATTCCCCTTCACCATTGGCTCCCAGACCTACTCTCCATCCCCAGGCTCAGTTTCCTCCCTCTCTGGCCTTTTTCCCCATTCTGTTTCAGTTCTCTGCCTGCACCTAGGGTACTCAGAAGATCTGTATCCTTTTTCCCACACCATCTTCATCCCACCCCACTGGTCCCCAGTCCCAGTCTCCATGTCTACACAGTCCTAGATTCCTCATACAATGTCAGTCTCCCGCCCCACTTACTGGCTCCAAGACGCTGTTTTCCATGATTCCCAGGCCAAACATACTTGCCCAAACATACAGTCCCAGTCTCCTCTTCCCTGGCTCCCAGTTCCAGTCTTTCGCTTCCTTACCAATCTCCAGTCTCAGTTCCCTCTCCCCACAGGCTGTCAGTCTATTTCCCCTGATTCTGCCCACCTACATGATCTCTTGTCATGGCTGGCACGTGACTTTTGCATTTCGAGAGGCTGGGTGCAATTCTAATAGCTCCCTAGAAGTGGGAGGCCATGCCCCCTGCTCTTCTCCAAGGCCTGCCCCCACTTGACCTCCTCCCCCTGAGGCCCAGCCCAGGCTCCAACCTGCACTCCACCCCAGACTCCACTCATGCTCTCCCCCCACTCACCCCAGAAACTTGATATCTGTGGAGCTGCAGCGCTCTACTTGGAACCACAGTGGCAAAAGCATGTCAGACCACTGCTCGGATGAGCCAATGCCCAGTCCGGGCAGTTCCTCTGGCATAGCTGTACTACTGGGGCAGGCAGCAGGCTCCCCAGCAGCTGTCCCTGGTCATGCTAGTGTGTGCAAGTGGCTCACATGCCCCCGGACAGCAGTCTTGTCCATACAGAGGGTGACAGTCTCCTGTCCAGGAGCATGTGAGCCATTTGCACACATTAGCGTGACCAGGGACAGCTGCTGGAGAACCTGCTGCCTGCCTCAGTGGCTGGGGCTCGAGGTGGTAGAGCCATACCAGAGGAACTACCGGTGCAGGGCACAGGCCCCTGGGAGTAGCGGTCTGACATGCTCCTGCAGCTCCCGGTAGAGCTCCGCAGATATACATTTTGTATCTATACAGGGCTCTACTCTTCGTCCCCTCCCCACCGAGCACTTGTGCCTCTTCACCTTTCCCCCGAGCTCGACCCCTACCCGCCAGGGGAAGAAAGACATGAGCAACTGGGGGTTTGGGGGTGGGGCTCGGAGGAAGGGAAGGAACAGGCAGTGGGAAGAGGAGTAGCACAGGCGGGGCCATGGCACCAGAGCCCTTTCAGCAGTGGCGCTCCAAAGATGGCAGGCAGACATGCCTCCAAAGGGAGGTGTGCCTTGCCCTGTGTGGGGATACTTAACCTCCCCTGGCCTATTGTACCTGCTGCCCAGTCTCTTGTCCCCTCCACATTAAAATTAGGCATCTTCCTCCTCCATCCTCCTTGTGTCCAGAAGGTGGTTAATTGACAGAACTGAAGAGACAGGGTATCTTCTCCTAATTTCCATGCCCAAACCCAGACCTGGCATCACCTGGAACAGTCAGGAATGGCAATTGCAGGGAAAGTCCTACTCAGCAATTAATAAACTTTTTATAGTGAGTAATTGAACACCAGAACAATTTACCAGGGGTTCTGTATATTCCCCATCACTAGCAATTTTTAAATCAAGAGTGAATGTTTTTCTGGAAGATATGCTCTAGAAATTATTCCAGGGATTTTTTGGCCTGTGTTATACAGGAGGTCGAACTAGATAATCACAATGGTCCCTTCTGGCCTTGGACTGTATGAGTAAGTATATTGCAACCATGGGCTAGAGCATGCAAAATGCAGATGGAATCTTTGAAGATTTTAGCTGTGAAGATCTAGCAAGTATCTGCTCACATGTATGAACTTCAATTTTTCAAAGGATTACAGCTTGGCTAAATTTGGGTGCATTTTCACAGGGATGGTAAAGGCACTTTCTTGACATAAAGGCCAAAATTTGAAGTCCCTACTTCCTGCGGGAACAGAAGAGCTTCTCAAAGAAAAGGTCACCGGAATTTTGTCACATGGACAAAACAATGTATTTGTCTCTAGTCTCATTCATGGAAATAGCTGGACTGTTTTTGGGTGAAATTTCCAAAAAATCATTCTGATGCCGACATCCAGCATGGAAAATTTCAGCCCAAATGATTAACATTTGCCAAATGTTTAAGCACCTGAATGCAGGGTCATTCAGGAACTTATGCTGGGAAGTGTCAGGCAACCTGAACTAACAATGGAGCTAACTCAGTGTTCAACTTTGTCTTCCTGCTAACACAATAAGAACATAAGAACGGGCATGCTGGGTCAGACCAATGGTCCGTCAAGCCCAGTATCCTGTCCTCTGACAGTGGCCAATGGCTGGTGCCCCAAAGGGAATGAACAGACAGGTTATCATCCAGTAATCCATGCTCTGTCACCCAATCCCACCTTCTGGCAAACAGAGAATAGGGGCACCATCCCTACCCATCCTGGCTAATAGCCATTGATGGACCTATCTTCCATGAATCTATCTAACTCCCTTTTGAACCCTGTTATAATATTGGTCTTCATAACACCCTCTGGCAAGGATTTCCAGAGGTTGACAGTGCATTGCATGAAAAAATACTTAGTTGTGTTTGTTTTAGACCTGCTACCTATTAATTTCATTTGGTGGCCCCTTGTTCTTGTATTATGAGAAGGAAAAAATAACACTTACTTATTTACTTTCTCTATATCACTCATGATTTTATAGACCTCTATCATATCCTCGCCTTAGTTGCCTCTTTTCCAAGCTGAAAAATCCCAGTCCTATTACTCTTTCTTCATACGGAAGTGTTCTATATCCCTAATAATTTTTGTTGCCCTTTTCGGAACCTTTTCCTATTCCAATACATCTTTTTTGAAATGGGGTGACCACATCTGCATGCAGTATTCAAGATGCGTGTACCATGGATTTATATAGAGGCAATATGATATTTTCTGTCTTATTATCTACCCTTTCTTGATGATTCCCAACATTCTGTTCACTTTTTTGACTGCTGCTGCACACTGAGTGGATCGTTTCAAAGAACTATCCACAATGACTTCAAGATCGCTTTCTTCAGTGGTAACAGCTAATTTAGACCCTATCATTGAATATGTATAGTTAGGATTATGTTTTCCAATATGCATTACTTTGCATTTATCAACATTACATTTCATCTGCCATTTTGTTGCCCAGTCACTCAATCACATATACAACTCGTGTACAAAATTCACTTCTTTTTATCTTGAAACTTACAAACAACACTTGAAGAAATTCTTTTCTGTGGTTCATTTCTAGCATTTCAGGAAATGCTAATTAAACAATTTTAATCACTAAGTCATGCCACTTCATATTTTTGAAACACTTACAAGAGCTTGCCGATTTCTTTTTTCACTAAAGCAGCCAGCATAATCAAAACTAACATACAAAATCACTCCATCTTAATTTCAAATATTTAATCAGAATAATGTGTGTCTTGGGAAAAACAGATGCACTGCTATCTATAGAATGAGTTTCCAAATCCATGAAAAACCAGTTAGACTGAATGTGGTACATGGAGCATACAAAGTAGTGAACTTTCCTGAAATCTCATTATTGCAAGGCTTAAATATATATATTTTTTCTTCTGAGTTAAATTTCTGCCTCTCTGCATCTGCTGTTCACTAATTTTATCCAGTAATGAGATATCTGATATGCTGATATCAAGCTTCCATTTCTGTACATTCCTGCCAAAGCAATACCACCACCCTAAAATAGGTCTTTTTTGTCCTTTTTTATGTAATGTATTATTGTCCCAATATTTTAGTAATATCACTAGTACTGTCTCCTAGGTAAAAGATTAATTACTTGGCTGAGGTTCATAGGAATGGAGCTGAAACTAAATTACTAAGCCAACATATCAGCCCCTGCTTTTGCTATGTTATGAAGTACAACTGCTAAAGAGAAGAAACAAAGTATTAATTTACCTGTAGGATACAATGCTTACATCTCAGGAACAGTATCAATAACCCAATAGCTGTAAGAGTATTAGTGTTCAGCAAATGTATTCTATCATCAGCAAGCTACATCTTTATTTTCTTATCATATCAATGACCGTTACGGTAACTCCTTGCTTAACGTTGTAGTTATGTTCCTAAAAAATGCGACTTTAAGCGAACTGATGTTAAACAAATCCAATTTCCCCATAAGAATTAATGGAAATGGGGGGGAAGGGGCTAGGTGCCAGGGATTTTTTTCACCAGACAAAAGACTATACATACACACACACACAGAGTATAAGTTTTAAAAAACAATTTAATACTGTACACAGCAAAGATGATTGTGAAGCTTAGTTGAAGTGGTAAAGTCAGAGGGTGAAAGAGGGTGAGATATTTCGCAGGGAATGCCTTACTGCTAAATGATGAATTAGCACTCCACTGAGCCCTCAAGGGTTAACACATTCATGTAGCCTCACACTCTACAAGGCAATACACATGGAGCGAAGGGAGACTGCATGGCAGACAGACACAGAGACACACACCCTGTGTGTGAGAGAGAGATGCACATTGACCCTTTAAGTATGCTGACCCCACTCTAAGTACACTGCCTTTTTCACATAGATCAGCAAGTTGACCCAGCAGCTTCAGCCTCCTCCATCCTGAGCCCTGTCGTGTCTCCCCCACCCCTCACTCTATGGAGATGGGGTAAGCGGGGGAGGGGGAGGGACAGGAGCAAGGGGGAGGAGGACACCCTGACATTAGCCCCCCCCTCATCCCCCTGCAGCAAGCAGGAGGCTCCTGGGAGCAGCTCCAAGAGAGAGGGCAGGAGCAGCACATGGCAGTGGGGGGAGGGACAGCTGAACTTCCAGCAATTGCTAGCCTGCTGAGTAGCTGCCACACAGAGAACTTAGGGAAGCGGGGAGCTGATGGGGGGCTGCTGATCCACCTTGGTTCAAAGGCCCCCACCAGCTACCTCCAACGGGCTGCTCTTTCTGCAAGCAGTAGACAAATCAGGCATCTGCCAAACAATGTTATAAGGGAGCATTGTGCAACTTTGAAAGACCATGTTCCCTAATTGATCAGCAATGTAACAATGAAACAACATTAACTGGGATGACTTTACATGAGGAGTTACTGTAATTATATTTAGGTCATCTTATTTTTGCTACCCTTCAAAAATGGAAGTCCCCCACTCCCCCACTTCAAGTAGGTGTGAAGGGAAATAGATTCACAGCCAATCAAAACCAAAACCCAGATTCTTACTTCTAGTGTGGATTATCTTTGAAGTCTGGTTTTTACAATACTGTCTTTCAAATATATTAAAGATGCAGAAAATAGCTTTGCATAAGAATATAAGAATGGCCATAGTGGGTCTGACCAAAGGTGCATCTAGTCCAGTATCCTGTCTTCCAACGGTGACCAATGCCAGGTGCCCCAGAGGGAATGAACAGAGCGGTAATCATTAACTGATACATCCACTTTCACCCATTCCCACCTTCTGGCAAACAGAGGCTAGGGACCCTGTCCCTGCCTATCCTGGATAATAGCCATTGATGGACCTGTCCTCCATGAACTTAAGTTGTTCTTTTTTGAACCTTGTTATAGTCTTGACCTTTACAACATCCTCTGGCAAGAAGTTCTACAGGTTGACTGTGTGTTGTATGAAAAATACTTCCTTTTGTTTGTTTTAAACCAGCCACCTATTAATTTCATTTGGTGACCCCTAGTTCTTGTGTTATGAGAAGGAGTAAATAATGCTTCCTTATTTACTTTCTCCACACCAGTCATGATTTTATAGGCCTCTATCATATCCCCCCTTTGTTGTCTCTTTTCCAAGCTGAAAAGTCCCAGTCTTATTAATCTTTCCTCATATGCAAGATGTTCCATATCATTAATAATTTTTGTTTGCCTTTTCTTAACCTTTTCCAATTCCAATATATCTTTTTTGAGATGAGGACATGACATCTGCATGCAGTATTCAAGATTTGGACATACCATGGATTTATATTGAAGCAATATGATATTTTCTGTCTTATTATCTATTCCTTTCTTGATGATTCCCAATATTCTGTTCGCTGTTTTGACTGCTGCTGCACACTGAGTGGATGTTTTCAGAGAGCTATCCATAATTACTCCAAGATATCTTTCTTGAGTGGTAACAGCTAATTTAGACCCCATCATTTTATATGTATAGTTGGAATCATGTTTTCCAATGTGCATTACTTTGCATTTACCAACACTGAATTTCATCTGTCATTTTTTTGCCCAGTCACTGAGTTTTGTGAGACCTGTTTGTAGCTCTTTGCAGTCTGCTTGGGACTTACCTATCTTGAACAGTTTTGTATCATCTGCAAATTTTACCACCTCACTCTTTACCCCTTTTTCTAGATCGTTTATGAAAATATTGAATAGGACTGGTCCCAGTAGAGACCCCTCGGGACACCACTCCATTCTGAAAACTGACCATTTATTCCTACGCTTTGTTTCCTATCTTTTAACAGTTACCAATCAATGAGAGGACCTTCCCTATTATCCCATGTCTATTTACTTTGCTTAAGGGCCTTTCTGAAAATCTAACTACACTATATCTACTGTATCCCCCTTGTCCACATGCTTGTTGACCCCCTTCAAAGAATTCTAGTAGATTGGTGAGGTCTGATTTTCCTTTACAAAAACTATCTTGATTCTTCCCCAACAATTTATGTTCATCTATGTGTCTGACAATTTTGTTCTTTACTATAGTTTCAACCATCTTGCATGGTACTTTATATTTTACAGAGTAAATTAGAGAGATAGCTCTGACTGGGCAGTTGTATCAGAGAGCTAAAAAAGCTAGAGAAGTGAGACCACAAATGCATAAAGCATCTAACCAGCCTCAATTTTATTATCTGATTCTCCTTAGCTGTGGTCACTATTGACAGGTTGTGTCGATATGGTATATCTTAATATTGATCTGAACAAATCCAAATATACTTCAAGGGCAGCAGAGAAAAGTAGTATCAGAGAATATGCAGGAAGCTTTTATACATGGCATTATACTGCTATATACATTCTAAATTTATATTAACCTGTAATTTATACTCTACAGCAGCGGTTCTTAACCCACGGCCTGCCACCCATCCCCTGTGGTCCAGCTCAGCTGTGTGCTAATGGCCACGGGTACACCCAGGGTCCCAGGTTCCCATCTACCTGGAGGGATGGGTCTGGGCTGTCCCGCCACCTAGTTTGGGGGTTAGGCTCCCAGCCAGCCCTGTGGGTTTGGGAGGTCATGGGCCTGGGGCTCCCCGCTGGCCCCAGGTGGTCACAAGATCTGGACTCTGGGGCAGCCACCCAGCCCCATGGGGTCTGGGGCAGCTTCCTGGCCCTGCAAGCTCCAGAGGCCTGGGTAGTCATGTGGTGGGGGACTGGGCCAAGCAGCCATCCTGCCCTGCATGGCAAGGATCCCGGTGTCCAAGCTAGTCACCCAGCCCCACAAGCTCTGAGGGAGCTGAGCAGCAGGGGATGGGGCGGGATGGGGGTCAGGGTAGCCACTCAGACCCACAGGCTCTGAGGTCTGGTCTTCTTCACATGGCAGGGGTCCTAGTGTCTGGGGCAGTGGCCCATGCGGTGGGGGTCCAGAATCAGTGTCTGGGCTGCCACGGCCCTTCCACCCAGCCCCTCCAGCCCAGGTTACATATTGTGGGCCACATCCGTCATAATACGTTGAGAACCACTGCTCTATAGTCTACTAATCATAATAGCCTTGTAGTCTATTCCTCTTTTTGTAGCTGAAAAAGTTCAGGCTTCCATCCATGTCAGAGACATCACAATCTGTCTCATACAAGAGGCACAGAGTACGGATGAATGTAAGCCTTTTAAAAGTTAAGGTTTGTCTTTTCTGACAATCAGCTTAAGAGCCTTTTTTGTCTTCTGCTCCTTTAGGGCTTAGTATTTCAACCCCAAATTTCAATATCTCAAAAAATCTAGTGATAATCACCTTTTGTACACAGGTGGAGTTCTTGCCTTGCTCTGATCAGAATGCACACACAAACTGCATGTAGTTCGAGCTTAACTACTTCCTGGGTTTTGCTTTATCAGTAACTCAGATAGCAACAATAAAACATACATGTAAATATCATCTTCTTCAAACAGCAGGACCACCTCTGTGCCAATCAGTCGGACTCATAGCCTCTGAGAGAAACTCTTCAATCCCTGTGGTGTCCTTTTGGTATAAACAAGATGCACCTGCCACTTTGACGGAGCAGTAATTACACTGTTTCCCAAAGAACAGTTCCAGCACCAGAAATCATATAACAAAAAAGGGAAGACCTTACCCCCTAAAAACATTTGAGGCTCTAATCCTGTAAACACTTATCTTCAATGGGACAGCTATAAAGTTATTGGGGTGCATAAGTGTTTGCATATCAGGAACTTAGAGTCTGCCACCATATTGCACCTCTGTCTTCCAGTATGGTTAGCACCTCAACTGAGTTTAAAGGAGTTTTTCTTTACTAGTATTTTCCTCTCAGATGCTTGAGTTCTCACAGGATGGAATGTCTTTGATTCACTCATGTAGAAAATAGTTATATTTATCTGAAATTCCAAAGCAAAAGAGGGTTCGGTGCTAATGCTAAAATAATGTTCATTTAACAAATTGAAGTGGCTTTTTCCTTATCAAATTACCAGAAAACTGACTGTTTAAAATGTGTGATAAAGATTAATTATGCTGTGGCTGTTGAATTCTAGAGGCTGAGCTTGGAAGATACACTGAATGGCTGATGTAGGATACACTATATTGTATATCTGAAAGCAAGTAGATAAATCCCAGGCTGGTTGCAATCTAAGACTCTCCCTACTTGCCTGACTTCTTGCTAACACCCTATCGAACAGTGGGCACAGCTGCTTCCTATGCAGTTCATATCTGATGTTTCATATCGGACTCTAAATGGAAGGAGGAGATCCATTTATTTGAGTTTCAGTGGGGCTTGTGGGATGACGTCAAGGATGAACAGGCCCAAGTTGAGACCCTAACGGCTCTAGATGCCTTCATAGATCCTGTTATCCATATTGACAATTGTCCACATGAGTGATAGGAAAAAAAGAAGAGGCGTGTCACATCCCCACCCTCTGCTACCAGATCCTGCCCCACCAGATGACCCAGGTCATATTATCTCTAATAGTCGCAAGAGGAACCCATTCCAAAGTAATCCGGGAAATGAGCTAGCCCAAACTCAGTGAAAAGGGCTAGCCTGGCCATCCTAACAAAGAATTCCCTTGAAATTCAAACTGAGGTCCTCACTGGAACATGCACTGGTTCCTGTCAACTGGCACCACACCTGAAAGTATCAGTTGTCTCATGAATCCCAAGGAATCCCCAACCTCTCCCTTCTCAGCAGATCCTTTTTGACTTGGAGGCATAGGACAACTTTATCAATGAAGAAGCAGCCCAAGCACTACAGATTTCCCTGTAGCCAAGCCTGTTCCGGACCTAGTACAGATGATCAATGGATCCCTCTTATCCTCTGAGCCAGTGGCCATGCAAACTGTTCATCTCAAGGTTACTATTGAGGGACCCTACCATTCAGTGCCATACTTTCTTCTGATCCTGGGTATCTTGTGGCTGATCTTCCACAACACCTTTAGCCATTAGCATGAATTAAAAGTTGAATTTCTCAGAATTCTGCTAGCAGCATTGCTTGGCTCCAGGAAATGGACAACTAACAGTAGTTCCCCAGTGAACGCATACTAGGATAGCTTGCCCAGCAGAGCCATCCACTGATTCTGGTCTTTGACTTTCATCCAAATACAGTGACTACAAAGATGTCTTTAGAATGCAGACACCTTGTCCCTGCACAGGATCTATGATTGCCCAAATGAGCTACAACCAGGTGCAAACTTTCCATTCAGATGTATGTATGCCATGTTCGAGCCCAGACTAACTGTGTTGTGCACCTACCTTTAGGAGAACCTCACCAACTCTTTATTCGTAAATCCACTTCACCTGCTGGGGCACTAGCCCTCTTTGTTTTTCAAAAAAGGATGTAGGTTTCTGACTATGGGTAAACCATCAAGAACTGAATCAGGTTACCATTAGAAATGGATACATGTTACTACTAACCTTGAGCTATGTCCTGGGTGCACACAAAGCTAGGCCTCTGAATGCATACAATCTAGTATGTGTTAGAGATGGAGATGAATGGAAGACTGCCTTTTGAATCCATTATGCTTACTTTGAGTATCTTGTGATTCCTTTTGCTTTAATAAATGCACCTATGACTTTCCAATATTTTATTAATGATATGCTTCAGGCCATTTTAGACAGATATGTGGTAGCATACTTGGATAGCATACTTATTTTTTTCAGACACTGCTGAACAAAACACCATGCACATCCATTCCATCCTGAAGAGGCTATACCACCATGGCTCTGTGCTAAGGTAGAAAAATGTGCCTTTGATCAGTCCTCCATAGAATTCCTAGGGTTCATCCTATCTCCTTCTGTTATCAAAATGGACCCATGCAAGTTAAAGGCAGTCCTCAGGTGAGCAGTTCCATAGAATGTTCATGAATTGTAACACCAGGGATTCAGGAACTTCTTTTGGTAGTTCATCCCAAAGTTCTCAGAGTGGATAGCCCTTCTCACTACCCTGCTATGCAAAAACACCATGTCCCTCTGGTCACCGGAGGCCCAGCAAACCTTCAAGCAATTAAAATTTGTGTTTACCACTGCTCCCATATTAGTCCATCTCAACACCACGCAATCTTTCACCTTTAAAGATGATGCTTCCAACGTGGCAATCCGAACGGTGCTATCCCAGAAACAGGGTCTGCAACAATTACTACATCTCTGTACCTTTTATTCTAGGGAACTCACATCCACAGAGCAAAATCATAGAATTTGGGACAAAGAACTCCTTACAATTAAGACCAGCTTTGAAGAGTGGTGTCACTACCTAGAAGGAGCCTGGTACCCCATTCCAGTGTATAACAAACATAAGAACCATGAATATCTGCATAAGGCCAAGGCCCTCAACCAGTGACAATTTTGTTCGGCCTTCTTCTCACACTTTGTTTTCATATTCTATTGTCTAGGAACCAAAAATAGGAAGGCCAACACTTTATCTCAGAAGGGCAAATATTACACTGACCTAAAGGAATCGAACCTTAAAACCTTCTGCAGTCTTAAGTCTCATAATGTTCTGGGCCTGCCTCCCCACCAAAGATCTGCACACCCTCATACCATCAGCCTCAACTGACGGGATCCATCCTGATGAACAGGCTTCAAGTATATCATGACTTCCCCTCCCCCCCCTACTCTGAGGCAAGACATTTTGGCTCCTTTAAAACTCAACACCAACTCTCTCATGCTTTTTGGTGGCCTCACAGTGGAGACCTACTTGGCATCCTGCAATGTATGTGCCCATTGCAAAGTGCCACACAATAAATCTCTTGGACTCCTGCAACTCCTCAAGACTCCATCTGGTCCTTAGACAGTCATTGCTTTAGGCTTTGTAGTAAAACTACCCAAGTCCAATGAATTCATGACCATTCTGACAGTAGAAGACAACCTCACAAACATGGCATACTTCATCCCCTGCACTGGTCTACCTTCTTGCCAGAAAACTGCCTGTCTCTGAGTGGACCAAGTTGTCTGCCTCCATGGAACTTCCAGAACCCCTCATCTCTAACCATGGTGTACAATTTATTTCTCACTTCTGGCAAGAAACTCTTGATTTTGGGCATCTGCTCTTGCCTCTCTTCCACCTACCACCCTCAGACAAAATGATCAAGTGGTGATAACCAACCGGATTCTGGGGAAGCATCTTCAGTGCTACATAAACTTCCATCATATTGACTGGTCCTCAGGCAGACTTTGCATACAATAACACAGAACATGCTTCCACAGGGTAAAGTCCCCCCCACTATTTTTTCAGAACTATGGGTTCCATCCTCAGTTCTACCAAAAGCTACCCTCAACTCTGCAGCCCTAGACTGGATACAACAGATATGTAAAACTCAAGATAACCTAAAAGTTTACTCAAAGAAGACTAAGAGCTATAAACAATAAATAGACTGTTGACAACAGGTATGCCAGAAGATATGGTTGTTGATGAAACATCTACACTCCATCTCAGAAATTGAACTACCAATTCTTTGGCCCCTATTGAGTTGATTGGCAAATTAACCCAGTAACTTTTGAACTTGGACTTGCCCTATTCTTCCCAAATACACCCAGTTTGTCATATATCACTCCTGAAGCCCCACATTCAGGACCTATTCCCTCAAGGCTCCCAATCACCACTCATCACTGGAAAATGTTCAAGACCATGGTGAGTATATACTCCACGAGACCTTGATGTCAGAATCAGTTGGGATTGACTCTGATAGCTCATGGATTGGGAAGGGTCTAGTTTTCAGGACCACTCCTGGGAACCAATGAAGAATGTCCATGCTCCTGACCAGGTAAAAGGCCTTCCACAAAAAACACCCTGGAAAAACCAATGCACTGCAAGCCAGAGCATGCCTTGGGGCAGAGGATGATGTGAGGGATCATGCACCTCAAAGCCAGGTCAGTGGATCCCCAAATATGCTCAGACCATAACCCAGCCCCAGCAGTCACTCCAACTGGTGGAGAAGGTGCTAGTTAAGCTCCAGACCACAAAGAACCCCACCCACAAAACTCCTGGTTGGGGGAGACGTTCTGCCCCACAATTGGCTAAGATGCACTACTTAAGCTAGAAATACACACAAGAAGTTGTCTCAGCAAGTAGGTGAATCCCTACCTATTTGTCTGACTCCTGGTTCCTCCTTATCCCAACATCCCATCTGCTCCCAGTCTCTACTACTACGCTAGGGACTACTGTGCCCCTGACTCCATCTTTGATCCCTGGCTTGACTCCTAACTCTTTCTCTGGTTCTGTCCTTTGGCTTGGGAGCTGACCCTGGCCACAGCTCTAGTTCCAGGCGCCCAAATCTAACTATTAGGCATGATCACCCACACTCCTGTCTCTACACATAACAGATGTGGTAGACTGAGATGCAGCAATTGTCTATATTATATTGTACAGGGAAGGATGCAATGGACCAAAGTACTTTTGGACAACGGGGGAAGTACCACATTTAGGGAAAAGAGAGATTTATTTTTTAATGATAGCAGTTTGAAACAGCATAGTTTGGAAAGTTAGTAGTACTGGAGGAGAGATTAACAGGCAAAGTGCAGGTGAAGGGAGGATCAGAAGTATATAATAAATACAATTTATCATGTGTTTGAGTTATCAGCTAGACATCACCATCACATGTGGCATAGGGAAATATTAACAATTTTAAACCTATTATTTCAAAAGAAAGGTAAAGTGCTTGAAATTTGCAAACAAATTCAAGGGTTATCATACCACACAGCTTGGAAGAGTTTTGACTGGGCTTTATTTTGTATAAACCTTTTCTGGTGGAAAGTTTATGAGTTCTGCCTCAGTACCATCTTAGTACTGCCGATTCATTGCTCTTATGCTACCATCCACAAAGAGAAAAAACAGATTGTCGGTCAAAAATGTCTTATTTTAGATTAGCTAAAACAACAACAAAATAGAACAATAAAAGTCTCTATGAGAGAGCACAATGTGGGGGGTCTCCTCTATAACAGGCTGCACCAAAGCTGAGTAAAAATGGCTTCAGTCTCTGCAAACATACAGAGTTCTTTGAAATGTGAATCTGCAGTACACAGAGAACAAAAGTATCAAAGTCTGACAGCCACATAGACTAGAAATTCTGTTTCAATTGCTAGTTTTCTCAATAGTAGTATGTTTTTCAAATTTATTCATAAGTGTGGGCAGTGAATATTGACTTGGTTCCTGGGCACAATTTAATATTTGTTCTACAGTGTCAAATCTTTCCTTGAATACAGCTCCGTTATCTGTACAAATATCTTATATTTCTCTATCTGGGAGACAGGGGGTAGGGGTGGGCTCATGAGATAATAATGTTTCATTCTTATGAAAATCAAGGGATCAGCTTAAGCAGATTTACTTACGCCAATTTCTGTTCACTTACACAGGCTTCCCTTTAGGTATTTCCATCTGAATAAGCACTAACAATATGTCTGTGATATGTGCTAAAGCACAGTGAATGCTGAAAAATGGTGCAGTGTACACCACCTTCAGAAACTGAAATATCACAGTCTTCATTATGCAGTTAGGAATACAAAGGCTTGAAACATAAAGGTTCAAGTGCATTTCATTGTTGGATATGATTCTCTTATTTGAAAGTGCAGCACTCTGTGACTGTATCATCAAATACCTGCATATAACTTATCTAACAACCCAAAAGAAACTGCACTTTTGACGTCGTTTGAAATTGGTCTGGAAAATAAAAGCACTTTTGGGGGGAGTGATACCAAATAAATGCTCATAAAACAGATATCACTGTTATTCAGTCTGAAAATAAGAGAGTCTTTTGAAGGATGGATTGGAAGCATTAACCATGTGGATTTAATTTTTTTCCTGTCAAAATACAGTAATTTATTCAACTGTGTTAGAATTTTTAATCACAGGATAAATATAGTATCCTCCAAACTGATATGTTTGTTGACATGCTGATATTGAAACAACAGATTTGGAGATCTAACCAACAGTTATGACAATGAAGTATCAAAAAATAGAGACATTTGCAGAAAGAAAATGAAGCAGTTAAACCAACTTTCAAACATGCATCTGACGAAGTGGGTATTCACCCACGAAAGCTCATGCTCCAAAACGTCTGTTAGTCTATAAGGTGCCACAGGATTCTTTGCTGCTTTTACAGATCCAGACTAACATGGCTACCCCTCTGATACTTGACAACTTTCAAAAGCTAATGCTCTCCACATATTTGCTCACTAATCACTTTGGATTTCAATTCATCCTTTGCCTGTGAGTATGTTTAGTATAGAAAATTTACGTTTTCTCCCATTATTGTAAAATAATTACAATCTGTGATAATCTTTCCTTAGACCAGTCTCTTCATCATTGCAATTATAGCAGTAACATCAATTATTTCACAAATAAGAGTTTTCCTGAAGATGAAATAAATTGAACTAGATAAAATCTATACATTTTTATCATTACCAAAGACAGAATAAAATTATTGTAGCTAGAAATAAATTAAAAAAAACAAAAACAAAAATGGAAATGACATTATTAAGAGAGACTCAAAGTGGAATTGACAGAAAATATAACACACAACATGGTATATATAGCTAGACATGCATATAGCAGTATACTATTAGGTGCAGTGTGATCGAAAGACTTTATCAGCATGAGATTAGGATAATCATATTATTCACAAGTGGCAAAACAGGCTGAAGTAGACTTTTTCCAGCTGTGTTATTTAAATATGCTGAACACTGACAACCCAAAGCTGCAAAACAATTTTACAATCAAGATGCAGGGTACAAAGGGGCATTATGAAGAAAAGGAATCCTTTGATGAATTTCTCTCTTGCTAGAAGCATACTTTGCCAGGATCAAGTTTTAGCCATATATTCTTCTTCCAGGTGCAGATCTCTGCTGGCATTGGAAGAGATTACATCTGCTATAATAGGGATGTAGAGCTGGATATTACCAATGAATTTTTGGCATTTCAAATCTTGGCGTCTAACTGGATAGGGAATAGGACAGAGTCATTTGAGAAGATGAGGATTCTTGCAGCAGAGGACAGCTAGCTAATCACAACTCCTGACTTTCAGTCTTAAGTTTCTTGAAAGTGGGATAGGAGAATTTGGTGCTTAGTAGTACAGAATGCCAGAGAGATATAGCAGAGATGAGGATGGATGTAGTTCCCTTCTCAATGGGCAAAAAAAGGATCATCCTACCAGAGCAACATGTGCTGTCTTTGTACCATGTTCTGACCTGGACTGACTGAGAAGAGCCTAGAATACTATTAGCTGACAAGTATCATTGGAGGCTAAGGTTTGTTGTTGTTATAAAAGTAACAATGTACTGCTAGCTTCCAGATCAAATTGAAATTGAGTGCACATCATCAAGAGAGAGCACTGATTCAACTACATCTAACAATGAACAGTAACGCGTGACTTCATATGCTCATACACAAACAGGTCATATGTCATACTGAGACAAGATCTGAGATGCAATTTTCTGACACTTTTTTTGAATACTTGTTGTTGCTGCTAGTTCTAGATCACGCAGGAGGAGAGGCTATACACTCACTGTCCTGAGTAACATACAGCAGTGGTTTCACTATGTAATTACAAATGAACCAAATTCAAAATAAAAAAGTTCAACATCCTTGTGGGAGGGCTAGCACCAACAGCCACCAATGTTGTATTAAACTTGTGAAAAGGGGACTTTAAAACAGAAAGGAGGATGGTTTAAAGGAAGTTAAAACCATAGACTCAGCATGGAGGCTATTTAAGAATACCATAGAGTTGCAGAAGTCATATGTCTAAGGTACCTCTACACATGAAAAGAACAGTGGGGAAATAGTTTATTTATTTATTCAAGCCAACCAGGTATTCTTCAAGAAACTGAAATGTACTTCAAATGAAGTTAACAGAAAAGAACAAACTACAAATAAAATGAAGTTAGAAAGGCTAAGAGGGATTTTGAAGAGCAAACAATTGAAGATGTAAAAACAAAGGACACAAAATTATTTAATTATTTCAGAAGAAGGGAGTCTGCAAGGAACCAATGTACCTGCAGGACAATTTAAGGAGTAAAAGAGCCAATTAAGGAGGATAAGAACATGTAAAAAAGACATGGCTGTGAAGCCTGTGAGGAATCAGCTAACAAACGATGGCTAGATTGAGAGGATGTTGAGATAGTTAATTTTATCAATAAATTTTAAACTAGGATTGGGTAAACAAAACAAACAAACAACAAAAATAACCAAACAACCCCTTCCCCTCAAACTTTCAACTGCTGTATTACCATCATTTTTACAATAGCTGACCTATGGAACTATAAAATCCTGTTATCAATGTCCTTCACCTCTCTTCCCATTCCCTGTTGTTTAGTGTACTAACTTGCTGCATACTGTTTCAAATTAAGTTGCAAGCTATTCTGGACAAGGAACATGTTTTCCTATGTGTCTATATGGTGCTCAGCACAATAGGTCCCTGATCCTAATTGGGGCCTTTGGTTGCTACTGAAATACAGATAAATAAATATATTCGGACATATATACACACTATATATATATTTTCCAGCCTTCAGCACAGAAGACATTTCAGAGATGCGTATCCTATACCTATTCTTTCAGATAATGAAGATGAAGCCCTCTTGGAAATTGTGGTGTCAGAATCAAAAGGGGTAGAATAAATGATCAATTAAAAAGTTACACAAGACATCCATACACTCTGAAGGAACTTAAGAATGAAGAGAAGGGGAAGATCTTTGGTCTCTCTTTCTGTTATCTTTTCACATCTTCAGTGACACAAAGGGAACTTAAAGCTGCCCTGAAGCAAGAGCTAAAAACGCTGTTACACTAGGGGCTCAGTATCTTTGAAAAATCAGGCCAATGAATATTTGATAATTCAGAGGAAGGAGGTGTTAATTTTGTATGGGTCCTAAGAAACTTACTACTTAAAGTTTTTATGAATGGGGGAGGGAAGCAAAAATATTATGGTCAATGTGATGGTTGTATAATTAAGTTATCTACTAAAGAAAACTGAGCCCTTTCTAGTCGTACTGCAGCTCTGTCAGATTGCTCCAAAACATTCTGAAGAAAATCAATAACATATCAAGAACACAGTGATACCTGGCAGTTTAATTTCAGAAAGTCTGCAGATCAATAGCTTTAGAGAGGCTTACAGTTCTTCAGAATCTAAGTGTAATAAAACTAATGCCGGAGACTGTGTGTGTGAGATTAACATTAATTATTGGGACCTCTACAACATTGTATTTTAGTCACAGCCCATAATGTCACTTCGTAAGTAAGATTTAGAACAAGACATTTCTCATTCTTTTGATGATTATTTGATTTAATTTATTTTAGAGCCGTTCACTCCCCCCCTGTCCAGGGTTGTGCTGTCAACATTTCCATTAAAGCCCAAATATTAGAAGTGTATAATTTAACAACAAGATAACGACAGACTGAAACTTCACCTTCAGGATCTCTGATCAGGAATACATTATTTTTAATTCAATTTTCCTAAATTTCATTCACTTATTTTTAAGTAAATGCCAATAGATTAAAAAAATATGTTTAGGATTATTTGTTTGCTCTCAAACTCAAAAACTCTTTCAATTTTAAAAATTAATTTTTGCAAAATTTAGTTTACAAATCCCAAGTAGGGGGAGCGAGGCCTTTTGGATATTTCCAAATCAAAATAGCCAAGAGATAACTTGAGTTTAAAAACTGGTTAGTATTGATACAAAGTAATATTTTATGGTGATTTTTACAGTGGATGTATAATAGAAAATTTGATCTATTCTAAATACATACACACAATCAATACTTTCATGGGTGCAACAGCACCATTCTTGCTTATACTGTACACAAATATTTACAATAATGCACAAAATCCTGTATACAACATTGTCAAGATAGTAACTCACTCTTTACTGACTGACTTGTAATTTGAGTCAGTTCGCTGAATACTTGCCTTTTCTGTGTCTGCACAGGCAAGTCATAAAAGATTATGAGAATTTAAATGGACAAATCCTAGCCCCTATTCAAAGCCCAATTCAACAGACTTTGTTCACGGAATATAAGTGAGAGTTGGGGAATAGGAACTGGAAATGACCTCACCTCATGTTAAGCAGTGTGAGCTGCTGGCTGGGTTGTAGGAAAAGGTGTGTGGCTCCTTTAAGGCCAAATAATCAGAGAGTGACTTGCTGCAGCAGCTTCAGACCAGCTCAGTGTAGCTGACCCATCCCTGCCGCCAGAAGAAAGAGATATTGTTTAGTTCCAGGTTGGAACTCTTATATCTCTTATAACCAGAAGAAAGAGATATTGTTTAGTTCCAGGTTGGTGCAGAAAAAACCCCCTCTTTTACGTGGGCCATTTCATGCAACTTCCCACCCATGGAAGTGAAGGAATACTAGGTTTTGTCAGGATCTGCTGTGGATTTTGTGCTAGTAGCTCCTTTCTTGAGGGCCTGGGAAGAATTTTTCCCTCTCCACCTGATTGGCCAAGGTGAGGTGGAGGGGTGGGGTTCGCCTTCCCCACAGCGAGATGAGACAAACATGAAACTAGGGTTAGGCTTTTATGTCACAACTCATTATGTAAATGTGAGACGGCTGTCCAGGGCAGGTACCCTGTAAGAAAGAGATATGGTGATCAGATCAAATGGATTACTAAAGGATTTAAAGGAGGTGTTATTTAAAGAAGCACAAACAAGGGGCGGGGTTGGGACTCAAATGATGGTACGGAAGGGAACCAATCCCCCCATCTCTTTTATAGCCCCCCTTAGCCCTCATTCAAAGAGGGGGGGTGGTAGGGTTACCAGACAGCAAATGTGAAAAATCGGGACAGGGTGGGGAGTAATAGGAGCCTATATAAGAAAAAGATCCAAAAATCAGGACTTTCCATATAAAATCGGGACATCTGGTCATCCTAGGGAGTGGCAAGGTCTCAGCAGCAGGTTGGCTGGGGACCAGGATGGGCAAAGGGGGAGGAATGACAGCAAACCTCCCATCCCCCAGGAATTACCAGCACTGTACACTTGAGCATTGGCCTACTAAACCCAGGGTTGTGAGTTCAATCCTTGAGGGGGCCATTTGGGGATTTAGTTGGGGATTGGTCCTGCTTTGAGCAGGGGGTTTGGACTAGATAAGGTCCCTTCCAACTCTAATAATCTATCTATGATCTACTGGGTATTTCCTGCTATTTAGGAATAAAGTTGCAGCCTAATTAAACCACACGCAGTGTCTTTTATCCAATGACGTCATCCCCACTCCAACAGGAGCAAAGCATCAGAGCATATACTAATCTACTTACACAGCAAAGGGCTCATAATAGCAGATACTGCCCCTCCATTCCCCCCTTTATGGAATGGGCTTGGAATAAGAACTATATTAATCCAGTGTTGAGACTACACAATTTAAATGAAAAGTCAGTGAATTCAAACATGCTGCTAGATCCTCCAGTTGTTGGTTGCAAAAATTATAGCTCCAAATTGACAACATTGCCACCTCCTTCTGACCAATTCCCTACCCTCAAATAAATGGGGAGATGAGCCAGAGACTCCCTGAAATCAATGGGAACTTTGCTATTACAACCAGAGCTGGTTGAAACTCAGAATTGTCATCTTCTGGGAAATTTTGACAGTTTTGTAACATTTTCATGCTGAATAAGAACAAAACCTAATATTTTCAAAATTCCCCAATTTAAAAAAAAATGATTTTTTTTCTTTTGCAAAAAATTCAGTTTAATCAAAACAGCTTTTTCCATTAAAAAAAAAAAAGAAAGAAAGAAAATATCTGACCAGCTCTAATTACTAATATATTTTTGTGGATGGTGCTCAGGTACTGTAATGATGGGTGGTGGTATAAAACACATCTAATTATTTGTATTTATTTATTTCTGAGAGGTCAAAGAACATAGGCTCCTCTCTTCCTGGTTTCAGAAATAGGACTCTTCCCTTGCTATTGAGCAGAGCTGGTTGGGAACTTCCCATCAGAATGATTTTCCAATGAAAAATGCCCTTTGTGCAAAAACAACTCTAATTTTTTTTGTCAGGAGAACCAAAATGATAACTCCCTCACTGGTGACCTGGAAGACTCTTTTCAGTTTCACTTTCTGACAACTCCGCTAAGGAGGGAATCAGGAAGGGAGAGGCAGGGAGACAGACAGGAGGCTTGTAGTGGCCAGTTGGCAAGCTGAAAAATTTGATTTCTGTTTTTTCAGATGGATTTATTTTTTAAAAATGTCTTCCTGTGAAAAATTTACCATTTTTGTCTTTGGACCCCAATTCAGGAAGATTTTTGTTTCCTCAAAATGTGAAATTTTCCTCAGGAAGGAATTTTTATTTTCCAGACAGCTCAACTGACAACATGTCCAGAAGAATCTCCCTGAAGCTCCTTCATGGAAGCAGAATGGGAGGAGGCCAAGATGCAGAGGAGAGGAGCTTTTTAAGGACTAGATCTAGCAAAGCACTTACGTGCATGCTTAATTTAAAGCAGATGAGTAATACCATTGATTTCAGTGGAGCTGCTCACATTTTTTCAGTTAAGCACATGTTGAAGTTTTCAGCTGGATTGGTGCCTAAGAGGTGACAAGAAGGGGCACCAGGAGTCTGTCTGCAGAGAGTATGGTCAGGATCAAGCACCTCAAGCTCCACTGTTCATCAGTAGGTAGTGTGGGCACTCTTCTCCCTCTGGTTGCTCAGAGATGAACCATGCCATGGAGAGACAAAGGAAAAGGTCAGGGGTAGCCACTCACACAGGTTTTTGCCTTTCTCTCCCTCCCTCCCACTGCAGGTAGAGGGCTGCTGGCATCACTGTTCACTGCTCTTTAACCCTGCCACAGAGATCAGAGAGGAATGTGTAGCTTCATTGGATCAGCCCCCCTCTTTCCCCTCAGGCCTCCTACCCTTCTCCCTGTTCTGGACGGGCAGATGGATGCCTAACGGAGCAGAGGAAATTCTGGCCCCTTCAATGGGGCTATCTTGATTTACAGCAGCTTAGAATCTGGACCAAAATCTTTTCTTCTAATGAATTCTCTTCCAACTGTTCTATTATTCCAACTATTCAGTTAAAACTGTAAATACTCCCTACTGCCCCACAGTGAAAAATATATAGCTGTTTCTATGCTAGGATATTTTCCTAAAATGTCTCCTCAGTATCATCACTAGTGAGAAAGATAGGAATGATAATGGAGTCAGAGTTCCAGGTAGCAGTCTATGCTTTAAGTACTGTAGATGAAATCTTGGCCTTAATGAAGTCAATGGCAAAACTTCAGTAGGGTCAAAACTACATCTTGTAGGTTACCATATTGAGAGCAGGTAGGCCTACATGACACAATGGATATAATATGGAACTGAAATAACTAGCAGTGATAATGGAGAATTTTAGGAGGGAAACTGCTAGTGTACACAAAAACCTATATGAATTACTTCAGTATCTTTAAATTAAATTATCTTATATATCAACCTAAAACTGATTATATGTTTCAAATCAGTTTGTTGCTCATTATCACCAAGAATTATTTAATTATAATATGCTATACACACATATTTAACATTTGTATTTATATTATAATTTAATTTGTTCATGCTGTATCTATAGCTGTAAACACAAAAGGCATGTTGAAGGAGAACACCACTTTACTAGCTACTATAACACTGATTGTTTTAAACCATTCATGGCAGCCATCTGCCATAATAGTTCTTAAGTCTGTATAGAGCTTTCTTATGTTCAATTCAAACAAAGTTTACAAAACAGCTGAGTGAGCTGAGAGTAAAAAGGTGCTGAGCTGTTAGTGCCCCAGGATATACTTTGAGTACCACTAATATAATACTTTTTTTTATTTTTAACCAGAAATTAATAGGCTAATTTTCAAAGATTAGCCTATTTATATCTGAATTTGTTAAACATTGCAGTAGGCTGGAACCAATTAACTGAATTACTCCTAATTCCATATTATTAACGTCAGAAGTCCCATGTTTCTTTTGATGAAATTCTGTGAAAAGTGGGTCTGTATAAAGAATAGATTTCCTAGGGATCAAAGCAGGTGGTACAACTTTGTAATACAATGTTGTAATGGCTTGCACTAGCCAGAAGCCATTGTTTCACTTGCAAACATAATGGTCTTGTAAAACAACTGAGAGACTCATGAAAATTAGGGAAGACAAGACCATTCTGTCTACTGTATTCCCCTCCTTCTTGGAATTAGAGTGTTATATTTTCCCTTTGGCTAGGGTGTGAACATGTCATTGTCTGAATTTTGGGCAAACATTAGTGATACTATGCAAAAATCCCCAAATCAATTTACAATGAAGATCAGGAAAATAAATGTGCCACAAGAATCAGAGGCAATTGAGAATAAACCTTACTTCCCAAATGGCCAGGAAAATTGTCACAGAAATTAACATTAACCCTACAATGATTTTAGAGTCAAAATTTACCATGCTGGAAGCTAAAAAAGACAATAAATTAGAAAAGATGAACACTACAATTTCAGAAGTACAAGAGGCTGTCTGAGGGAAGGATGGATCAGTGCCTCGATGTTAAATGAACAAAGACAGATAATCAAGATACCGAATGGTAGAGCAAATAAAGCTACTGTCTGCCAAACTGGAAGAACGTGAGAACCATCGGAAAAAAAATTTAAGACTGACTGGACTCCCAGAAGGTACTAAGGAAACTAACCCACATCTTTCTCTGAACAATTGATTCCTGCTGTGATTAAAATAAGAAGTGAAAAATTGTTGGATTAAAATCAATGGGATAATTTTGTCACTACTCGCATGGTAGACCCATAGCCACTGTTACGAGAGTCCAACATTTTAAGACCAAAGTACCCTAGAAGAACTAAGAAATAGTCAGGTCCTAAAGTGAGGTGACAATAAGCCATTTATATTTCAAGATTAGTTACTCCATTTGTGCCCAGCACACAAGAATCACTTTCCTATATTCATCTCTAAAAACAGACAATACCCAAGCTCCACATCTCCACCAGCATCTAAAGATTTTTCATTAGCATTTCTTCAGCAAAGTATGGACCATGCAGCTACTATATAAGAAATATAGATGTGTTCCAGTAAATCCTTTTGATGTTTTATACATTTTCTCCCAACTAGACATACCTGGAGCCATAGGTGCTTGAACTAGGCATGCTGGGGAGTGCTGAAACACTCTCTGGCTTGAAGTGGTTTCCACTATATACAGGGTTTACAGTTTCATTCAATGTCTCTCAGCACCCCCATTATAAAAATTGTTCCAGCACTCCTCCCTGGAGCCCACCTATGGCCCTCACCAAGAGTGGTAATGGTGGACACCTCTTTCCTCTCACCCCCAAGAGTGGCAGCTAGTGAAGTGGTAGATTGCATCTCCCCAGCCCCTAAAGAACCAGGTTGGGCAGCAGGTCCATGTTCCTCCCTCCCAGTACTTACCCCAGCTGTGGGAGTGTCTCTTGAGTGATCTGGACCAACTGCATTCTCCTCCTGCCACACATTTAATCCTCTTCTGGACTGGTGTTAGCAGGACTCTCCAAAGAGGTGGGTCTTAATTGTTAACTTCCCATGGAGATGAGCTGGACACATCGTATGCATCTCAAAGCTATCATTTCAAACTCTCTGCAGACATAAACATTGCTGTATCAGTTACACTCAGTTCACTTTCAAACTCTTCTCTGCAACCAAAGCAGCTAATCACTTATTTTTATTTAAAAATACATCATAATATGAGATAGTGCATGGCTCCAAAAGTCAGGGCCCTGTGGCACAATAAGCATAGGAGGGGAAAATCTCTCTGGCTAGCTAGAGCTCAGATTAAAGGTAATTGATTAGTATGTCCAAGGGGTCTGTGACATCACTGTTTCACAGAAAACAGAGCATATGTCTATGCTGTAATGTAAGCCTGGCATTAGTGAGACTCGAGCCAGCTGACCCTGGGTTAGAGAATCCACGGTATGAGCATCTACACTGATTGTTAACCCTGCATTAAGAATTTTCTTACCTGGGTTGATCCTGGGATATTGGCATTCACACTTCAGCACACAACCTGAGTCAAACCAACTATACCACAGATTCCCTAGCACTCTCCTGAAATGTGGCCAATCTAGCCTTTTGACCGTGGTGCATTGTGGGAAAACTTGACTACCCAACCCCGTTTCAGGAAGTTTGAATGGTCCACCAACACATCCCACTGAACTGTCATTTTGGATGTGCTTCCAGCTACCAGAGCCAGAAACATGGAGAAAGCTACTTTTGAAGAATTCTCTTGCTTGTGTCAGGAAATGGCAGAGTTTGTGTAAGATGCTGATGGACATTCTGGCAGTGTTTTCTGACCCACCAAAGGCACCTGTCACAGCTTATGACACAGGAAAAAGGAGAGGAGAAAACCACCCAGGCATGGCCAGCTTGAACTGACTGATGTTGCTCATGACACTCACTGTAGCTACTGCTGCTGCCTCCTATGTAGAACAGCTGGAGCAGGGCCACAAGCACAGACAGGTGGCATCATATCATTATGCAGACCTGGGATGACCAGCAGTGGGTCCAGAATTTTTGCATGAAGAAAGCTACATATCTCAAGCTTTGAGAACAGCTTGTTATGACCCTACAGCATAAAGACACATGCATGAAGCCACTCTTGCTGATCCATAAGGAGGTTGCTATGACCATCTGGAAGCTGGCTACCCCAGAATGCTACAGGTCCACTGCCAACCAATTTAGGGTTGGAAAGTTGATTGTGGATACAGTGGTGGCAGAGGTTTCTGAGGCAATCAGGTGTTTGGTTTACTCCAAAGTGGTCAGCATAAAAGAATAATTGCTGGCTGTGAGACAATGGGATTTCCAAACTGCGCTGGGGCCATTATTGGGACTCGTGCCCATTGTTTAGCATTCTCAAGGAGCATGTGAGTACATAAACCACAAAAGGTACTGCTCCATTGTTATGCAGCTCTTCGTGGACCACAGAGGGTGATTTATGAACATCAGTGTGGGTTGCACTGGAAAGTTCATGATGCCAAGACTTTTTGCCCATCAGAAATCTACATTCTTGGATGGGCTGGGCACTATTCCCACCAAATGACATAGTCATAAATGGCATTACTGTCCAACCATTAGTCTAAGTTCACTGCATATCTGCTTTTGACTTGGCTTATGAAACCGTACCCTCATTTCAGAGGTCCTGGCAAAAAATGGTTTAATTACACTCTCAGCAGGGTGCAGAATGGTTGTTAAATGTATGTTTGACAGATTGAAATGCCATTGGTGGTGTCTATTGTAGCCTTTTATTTTATTTAAAGTGAATTTTGTACTGTGATATTATACCACCATGGGCTTGACTCTATTAGCTACAGTTTCAAGCTTACCAGAGCGAAAGTCACCTCTGCTATTTGTTTTAGAGTTAGAATCTCTAGGAACACATAAAGACCAAGGGTAGTGACCACACATATATTCACATTCCTCTAGCTGCAAATCCCTCTCTCTTTTGCACTGGATCTGCTTGTTGGCCCTGTCCGGAACTTCAACCATAAGTTGCTCTCAGAAATGCCTGCTCTTGGAAGCATCCATGAAGGGACGTTGGCTGCTGTGATGTGGGTGATCTGTGGAGGTAATGCACCCAGTAGACATCGAGGGGCTTGGATCGGGATAAGACACAGGGTTATTGTCTCAAATAGTTCACTGCAGGAGCACAGAAAAAATTCTTGTGGAATTTCAAGGACATGAAATGTTACTTTTAATAACTGAACTTCAGTATACTGTACGAAGGATGTTTCCGACCACAGAAGCTCCCTGGACAAAGGCTGGTTAATCACAGTGAAAAAATTGTAGACACAATGGTAAGTTAAAAATGCAAAGCTGTTTTTTGTTTTCTAAAAATTGCAAAACTACTTTAGTTGGGGGGGAATAAGGGCATTTTGGAGGAGATATCAGTTCTTGTGGTGCCTGACTGGCAAAAAGGAGATATTATTCCAAGCTGCTGATGGAAAACCCGCAGTTTATGCAACAGAAGTATTCACATGTATAGAATGAGACGTATATGAGTGAGTGGACTGGTCAGCTATCAAGCTGGCCCTGGACAATATGCCTTTCGCCAAAATGAAAGTACCTATCTGGAGTTCCTACTTCAAGAAAAGCTTGCAGCTATCTGCACCTGGGATTGGTTCAGAATTCATGAAGGAATCAACAGAATGCTGTGTTACCTTCCACATATTTTATCCTTTTATGGCTGTATGCAAACACGCAGTACTCCACAGCCTTCCTCCTCCCTGCCCCAGTACATTTCTGGACAAAATTTCAAACCCCAGTTGTATTTTCTCACCTATGGACTGCATGGGCTACCGAAACTGAAATGGACTAGATTTGTAAATGGAACACATTTCCAACTTCCCTAGCCCCACTCAGTTCACTGTTTCCAGGCAGCTTGATAGACTGCAGAATGGTTACAAAGTGGCATATTTACAGGCCTGGCTTATCATAATTTTTGCATTGGTTCTCAGAGCAGAAATCCCTCATTACTATCTTAATAAACATTTTAAAAAACCCATCATCAGACTCAGGGGTGGCTTCTGCTCTATCTGTGTCTGCTGCAGGCTCTGCAATGGGCTGTTTCTTCCGGGGTGGGGGTGGATGGGAATCAAACAGCTTCTTTGAGAATGAACCCAGAATGTTCTGGCTGCTGCTTCTGTCCAAAGCCTGCTCTGGAACTAATTTTAGCAACAGAGGGACTTCATTTTACCCACTCTGTGTCTGCTGCTAACTCCCATCAGTAACTTTGCTGGATTCTGGGCCCATCCCAGCTGACCAGGTCATCATGCACCATGGTTAGCTTCATGCTGGGCACAGTGCCCAGCACCCAGTGAAACATCTCATAAAATGGACTTGATTTCAGCGAGTTGCCCCAATACAGTTCTGGTTCCTGGTTTTCCAGTACTCACTCTTGAGCGATTTAATCCAACCCTGCTCTGGTCACCGGTCCAGTACATTTACAAAGCTGCCAGCTTCTTTGTGATTTGCTGCTATGCGTGGTCATTCCTGGTACTCTTACTCAAGTCTAGTTTTGCTGGCCTTGCACCAGACAACTTCCTAAATCAGGCTGCGCTCCCATGACCATGAAGCAGCACACTTTGCAAAAGGCTTACTCTGTTGAGTCTCCCTTGCAAACTCAAAAGGCTCTCTGATGATGAGTTTACAGCTCAGGAGTCAGAAGACAATGGAAGGATTAACGCTGATTCACTGAGCTGCTGCTAAAATAACAGGAGTACTTGTGGCACCTTAGAGACTAACAAATTTATTTCAGCATGAGTTTTCATGAGCTACAGCTCACTTCTTTGGTATGCCAATTGGCAATTCTTCCTTTTTCCATGCAGTCAAATGGAAACTCTTGGGAGGACAAAGGAAAGTTGGCCCATGGGATTGTGGTATACTTTTTGGAGGATTAATAGGACCCAAGTTGGGGATCTGCATCTACACTGAAAAACAATAGGATTTGGACCCAGGATCAGGGTTTGGCTTGGGGTCAGACCCTGTAGCTCCTGGGGTAGTGTGATCTGTGTGTAAATGGAAGGGGGCGATTAGACTTGAGCCCCAGGCTTACATTGCAGTGTATCATAGAATCATAGAATATCAGGGTTGGAAGGGACCTCAAGAAGTCATCTAGTCCAAACCCCTGCTCACAGCAGGACCAATCCCCAACTAAATCATCCCAGCCAGGGCTTTGTCAAACCTGACCTTAAAAACCTCTAAGGAAGGAGATTCCACCACCTCCCTAGGTAACCCATTCCAGTGCTTCACCACCCTCCTAGTGAAAACATTTTTCCTAATATCCAACCTAAACTTCCTCCATCTGCAAACCTGAGACCATTACTCTTGTTCTGTCATCAGGCACCAACGTGGAGAACAGAAGATCATCCTCTTTCGAACCCCCTTTCAGGTAGTTGAAAGCAGCTATACAATCCCCCCTCATGTCTTCTCTATCTGCAGACTAACAATCCAGTTCCCTCAAGGCCTCTCCTCATAATCAGGTGCTCGATTTGTGTTGCCCTCCACTGGACTCTTTCCAATTTTTCCACTCCTTCTTGTAGTGCGGGGGCCCAATACTTGGGGCATCAGCTAACTCAGATGAGGCCTCAACCAAGGTTCAATATCTTGGACGGGGATCGTCTCCCTTGTCTCGATGCACCTACTGTCCACCGCAACTGCCATAGCCCCTCTCCTGGCAAAGGGACACTGTTGACTCATATCCAGCCTCTATCCCAGAGTCCTTTTTCGACTGCTCAGCCATTCGTGTCCCTAGTCTGTAGCAGTGAATGGTATTCTGCTGTCCTAAGTGCAGGACTCTGCACTTGTCCTTGTTGAACCTCACCAGGTTTCTTTTGGCCCAATCCTCTAATTTATCTAGGTCCCTCTGTATCCTATCCCTATTCTCCAGCGTATCTACCACTTCCCCCAGTTTTGTGTCATCTGCAAACTTGCTGAGAGTGCAGTCCATGCCATCCTTAGGATCATTAATGAAGATATTGAATAAAACCGGCCCTAGGACCGACCCTTGGGGCACTCCGCTTGAAACCGGCTGCCAACTAGACATGCAGCCGTTGATCACTATCCATTGAGCCCGATGATCTAGCCAGCTTTCTATCCATCTCATAGTCCATTCATCCACCCCATACTTCTTTAACTTGCTGGCAAGAATACTGTGGGAGACCGTATCAAAAGTTTTGCTACAGTCAAGCAATAACACATCCACTGCTTTCCCCTCATCCACAGACCCAGTTGTCTCCTCATAGAAGGCAATTAGGTTAGTTATGCATGACTTGTCCTTGGTGAATCCATACTGACTGTTCCTGATCACTTTCCTCTCCTCTAAGTGCTTCAGAATTGATTCCTTAAGGACCTGCTCCATGATTTTTCCAGGGGCTGAGGTGAGGCTGACTGGCCTGTAGTTCCCCGGATTCTCCTTCTTCCTTTTTTTAAAGATGGGCACTACAATAGCCTTTTTCCAGTTATCTGGGACCTCCCCAGATCACCATGAGTTTTCAAAGATAACGCCAATGGTTCTGCAATCACATCCGCCAACTCCTTTAGCACCTCAGATGCAGCACATCCGGGCCCATGGATTTGTGTTCGTCCATGTTTTCTAAATAATCTCAAACCACTTCTTTCTCCACAGAAGGCTGGTCACCTTCTCCCCATACTGTGCTGCCCAGTGCATGCAGCAGTCTGGGAGCTGACCTTGTTTGTGAAGACCGAGGTAAAAAAATAATCGAGTACATTAGCTTTTTCCACATCCTCTGTCACTAGTTTTCCTTCCTCATTCAGTAAGGGGCCCATACTTTCCTTGACTTTCTTCTTGTTGCTAACATGCCTGAAGAAACCCATCTTGTTACACTTAAGATCTCTTGCTAGCTGCAACTCCAAGTGTGATTTGGCCTTCCTGATTTCACTCCTGCATGCCTGAGCAATATTTTTATACTCCTCCCTGGTCATTTGTCCAATCTTCCACTTCTTATAAGCTTCTTTTTTGTGTTTAAGATCAGGGTAGACATACCCTCTAGAGTTACATCTACTGCTGAGAACAAAGGGCTGTGGCCAAAAGGTTAACTTCATGGAGGAATAAAACACAGATGCAAAAAGCTGATTTACTTTTTGGTTTGATTTTAAAGTTATTAGGGTGACTTAAAAACATAAATGTTAACGTATGAGAGGTTTCAGAAAAAATCAAAAAACAGCTTAATTGGCCATTTTTAATACCCTACTTCTCTAATCCATAGTTTGAGGCAAGATAAAGGAAAAAAGAAGGGGGAAAAGACTAAACTGATTTTCAGAGAAAAGCCATTTCACGCTGCAGTGCCAATCATAGCAACCACTTCATGGACATAGAAGTGTACATGTAAGGGATTGGGGGGAAACACAATGGGAAAGTGTCTATGGTGTCTGATCCTATCTCCAACTCCCAGCTAATTCCCAGCTCTACTCGTATTTGAGATCTGGAAACAAACCAAAAGTCTCACAGATGCTCGTTCATTCACCCCTTTCTTGTTGACCTTGATTAATTTATAAGAACTGAATCAATAGCTTACCACTATGCCATTTATTCAGTTTCATACTATTCCCATGGGCTGATGAAGAGAATGCAATTTTTGAAAGCTTCTACTTGATTTTTATAAGTTAGTCCAATAATTATTATCAACAAACTTCCAAAATTTGGTGCATCTAATTTTCAATCCACATTTAGAAACTGATTTAAGAAAGATTACTAGTAAATATCCACAAAATTGGAAATGAATTAGGTTCTGTTCAAGATCTGATTATTATTAATTCTTTTATGGTACTCACAAGTTTGTTTGGGGGCCACAGAACAATGTAGGGTGGAAAGACGGGTACTGTGCTTCAGTGAAAACTTATAATGAATAGGTTCCTAACAACACATGGGCAGTGGGTGTAAAATGCAGACCTTATTCCCCACTACAGCACACTCTTATAGTGTACAGTGGGAATGGATTAATTCATGACAGTTTGCCTAGCTTTGCTAGGCTGATTGACAAGATCAGTACTAAGGGCATGTAGCTGTGATCTTTAACACTCTTCCTGCTGAAACCTAGACAATGTTAAACCAGCTGATTGCAGATAACCCCCATAATAAAGGCTGAAATTAAAGTGTGTGTAGGGGGTGGGGGAGAAGCAAAATTGTAGGATATTAATTTTAGGGGTTTCCCCATTCTCTCCTTGCTCATTTTCTTTTTTGTTATTTTTCCTATTTTCTTCCCCCACTCAGGGCCGGCTTTAGGCCAATTCCACCAATTCCCCTGAATCGTGCCCTGCGCCCAGTGAGAATCTCTTCCCTGGCTAGAGGCGCCTTTTTAATTTTTACTCACCTGGCGGCGCTCCGGGTCTTCGGCAGCACTTCGGAGGTGGGTCGTTCGCTTGTTCTGGATCTTCGGTGGCACTTTGGCGGCAGGTTCTTGAGTGCCACTGAAGATCTGGAGCAAGTGAAGGACCCGCTGCCGAAGTGCCGCCAAAGACTCGGAGCACCGCCTGGTGAGTACAAGCCCCATGTGTTTTTTTTTATGTGGTGTTTTTTTTTTTTTTTGTCTTCTTTGCCGGGGCCCCGTCAAAACTGTTCAAATTGGGCCCTGTGCTTCCTAAAGCTGGCCCTGCCCCCACTTTCAGTCTGTCTCTATTCCTACTGTCAGTCCTCTTGTTTCCTCTGCTTAATTACTTTCTTTTTCTCTTCAGCCTGTCTGCATCTATTTCCCTCCATCTTCCCAGCTCCCACATCTCTTCCCCCTCCATTTCATTCTTTCTTTGTCTTGTCAAACAATATTTTCTTGTTGTTCATATGAAATATCCATCATATTCCTCTCCCTAGCTCTCTCCTAAACTCCACCTTCCCAGCACCCATGCTGAAAATCCTTCCTGGGATTCCTATCCATTTAATTTTTCCTTTTTGGCCTCGTTTCTTCTCCTTTCTGCTGTTCTCAAAGCCCCCAGTTGAGGGGGGAGTCAGGTTCAGTGTGTGGCCAGGGAATACATAGAAGATAATTCTGATTGACTCAGTATTATCTGCTGTGAGAAAATCTATTTGAGTTTGACAAAAAGAGCAGTCATCACTCTCACCCAATTCAGGCACATTTAGCAGACTCTCATATCCTGCATCCCTTGAACTTCTGACAGACTTGCTTTAATGGGACTGAGGAGCCCAGTACCCTCCCCTCCTTGATATTTCCCTAACCATGTCTAGTTTTAACTTCCCTCCACTTATGCTAGTCAAGAGAAGAGGGGACAGGGAGAGAATTTACCATTTTGAAGATCATCATTAAGGGGGTTTGTTCCTTCTTTTGCTGTCTTCTGCCACAGCTGTAGTGAGGTTGGCAAGGGAAATCTACCAGGCTAATGCATTTAGTTGCTGAAAACAAGGGTGATAAAAACACTCTTTTCCTTGTGTGAGGGAAGCTGAATTCTTACTGCTCTTCTTTAATATGTCAAATTGAAGAGGATCAATTTATATTCAGTTCCTGTTTTCATAATTGTGTGACTAGGAGGAAGATAACACGCCAGGAGCAAACACAGAAATATATACTTAAGCATTTATGGACAAAAATGTTCAGCATTTAAAGCTACTTTATGCAAACATTTCTTTTAGATAAGGAGTAACAGTTACGAAAGCCAACAGTTAAAACAACTCCAAAGCATAAACAAAAATTACCATGAGAAATGCAATTCTGTACCAGCTGGCATCTAATGTGTAGGCTGTTATTAGTATATTAAACAACTGAGCAGACATTCTCTGAACTGTGGAAAGTACAAAAAACTTTTTGGTAGTGTTAATGCACATCAGAACTTCTAGATTAATGAGAAATGTTAAAATTTTGCAAAATGGATGTCTGGAGTGCATGTTGGAAAAAAAGAGGAGGTGGAAACCAATAGAGTCAGCCATTACTTAGGATAATTATTGACATCCATCTTTCAAAACATGCTAAGCTTTTTGCTTCTTACACATTTTACCATTTGTTGCTGCATTCCAAGAATCCCCCAAGCAATTCATGATTCACAAATGTACACCTTCAATTCCAAGACATTTGTTTCACTTTGCATAATAATCACTTTCGTTTTAACAGCTTATGATACCTCATTTGTGCATTTTCATTAAAGAAAGACACTTGTCTCTAAAATATCATCAAAATATGCAGCACACAGTAAGAAAATGAAACTCTTGTGGTAATGAATTATTTGCAAGAATGTTTCCAACATCACACACATCCACATCCACATTAATGAGCCATATAAACAAAATAATGTTAAGGGCATGAATGTTAGGCAGCTATTCTCTAGGTGTATTCTTATGTTTTTTGTATCATAAGCAATGGCACCGAAGAAACTCATGATTATGATCATGGCTATATATTGCTTGGGAATAGTTGCTATGTATAGGGATGTGATAAATCACTAATTTACATGCATTCTAGACACAGATCATCACATTTGGCAGGCATTTGTATCCAGTAGAATCCTGATCTCAACCCACATAAAAAGAACATGAAATGCACCAAGGTACGGAGGCCATCCTGCACCACTTCAGTCCTGCAGTAGTGGGGCATAGCAAGACCTACCAGCCAAGGGATCCTCCTCACTTTCTGTCTCTATGTTGGTCTGTGGGATGAGGGACAGCCAAAAGCAGACTGGTTAAGGATTCTCCATATTCACAACAGTGTGAATCCGGTGGCCAGAGATCATATACATGTAGCACTGGGAGGCTAGGCTAACACAGATTGATGCTGATAGCATTTACAAAATGTTGGTTACATAATTAAAGGCCAGGCTTTAAAAAAAGGCATATACTGTCAGTTGACTACATAAACGCTAAGGTGCTTAAATATATATCTCTGCAGTTTATATTTTTATTATTATTTTAAAATAGGCTTTCTGATGAACTTCAAAACTCAAGTTTATTTATTCAATGAACCAGTTAATTAAGAAAAAAAGCAGAAAATTACTAATACCACCATGAACAAGTCAAAATATAGTCTGCCATGCCCAGAAAGGACAATGAAACCTACTGCTCCTTAATGGGCCACTTTACCTTGAATGGTATCTTACAGTATGTTGTAACTACCTATGCTAAACAATCTGTTTCACCTTTTATTAGTTGTGACACTGAGTACCTTTCTCAGATCAGATGAAGAGCCCTGTGTAGCTTGAAAACTTCTCTCTTTCACCAACAGAAGTAAAAAATATTACTTTACTCACCTTGTCTTTCTAACAAAACCCAAGGTATATTATCCAATCCCAATGAAAATGAAGCCACAGAGATATAAGAGAAATAGATGGACAGCCTTCACTACAAAATAGCCTTAAACAAGTGGCCATAAATACAGGAAATATAAGCAGGCAAATAGACAGCAGAGATTAAGAAGAAAACAATGAGAATAGGATAAGTGGAGAATCTTGGTTCAAATTTAGTGGATAATAGATTGCTGTTAAAAGCTAAAAGCAGGAAGAGTTAGGGAACAATTATGGGTGAAATCCTGGCCCCACTGAAGACATTGACAAAGCCCCCACTGACTTCAGTGGATCCAGGATTTCACACTAAAAGAAACAGAACTACAGCAGAAGACGCAAGTGACTCCACTGTAAGCATACAATATAGTGATTATTGTGCACTCAAAACTGCCTTTGACTTCAAGAGATTTTTTGAGTGTGTAAGGAAAGTAGAACTGGGCTCCAGTTAACTTAGATTCACAACTCACTTCACAGATTATTTAGTTTCAGGTCCTGCAGTCAGACATCCAAGTAGTGGCTACTCATGGGGGTAGTCTCCTTATACTGCAGTGGATGGGATTGTTCATATGCATTGGAGTTTGTGGTATGGGCCTTCATTAAGCATATGCACAGCAGTGTCTGTCTAAAGAAAATCCAACAAGTACATTAGCATAGTAATTATTGTTGTTCAGATTTTAACACTCAATCTAGGCTATTTACAATTACCTGCTCAATAAATGCAGTATGTTCCCACACAAGATAGTTAATATTCATACTGATTTCTTGATTAGAACTACACTGTAGATCCCATCATATTTTGTTTATGTAAATTTGAATATAATAATAAATAATAATAGTGACAATCTTCTGAGAAAGAGTGATATATCAAACCACAGAAGAAAGACCTTATCTCTCCCATCAAACCCAGGTGATTAACCTGAGGATCTTCTGTTAAATGCTAACCTGAGTTATGCATGTATATCCTCTGCACATCGATGAAAGAAGAGACCCAAAAGTGTTTGACTTAATTAATCTTTTGCTCAGCCCTTCACTATAAAAAAAATCTAAAATCTACTGCAAAAGGACTGAGTAGTTGGTATCTCTGTACAGTTACAAGATGAATTACAATGGCTAATACCCAAAATATTAAATTGAGTACTAATCTAATAGCAGAGTCTGGAATGAGGCCAGTACATAGTCCAGGTTATTTTCTATCAAAGTCCTAATTTGGCAGTGGAGAAAGAAACAAATATTACTTCGGGTCCCATATGGATTAAAATCATACACCATGTACAGTACTCTATTTAAAGGTAAATTTAAGAATAAAGAAGTGACAATCTAGATCCTTACAATTTGATGTTAGGTCCTGCTCCTGCAAACAATTATACATAAACTTAACTTTGTATACTATTATAAGGGTTTCAGTGGCCCATAGTCCACGACGCTCACTCTTAAGGAAATATGACTCTCAACGACTTCATGGAGCCTCTACAATTTCAAAGACTTCTTGAGGAATGGGAAGGGCAAATGGAGGCGTGATTGTCTTACTTATCATCATCATCATCATCATCATGTTCCTGTTACACCTCTGGCATGTAGGGCAATGACGAAGCTCCTCTATTCCTGTCTGTTTCTGGCAAGTCTTCCAGTGGTTCCCCAGCTGTACCCCAGGTTTTTCAGGTCGGCTTCAACAACTCTTCACCATGTTGATTTCAGGCAGCCTCATTTTTGCTTGCCTTCAAGTGTCCATCTTATTGTTACTCTGGTGATTGAATCAGTTTCCATCCAAAGCACATGATCAAACCATCTCCAACACCTCCTGGCAATGATGGTGCTCAGATCCTCTTGGCTGCACTGTGTCAGTAGATCTTGGTTTGAGATTGTTCTGGGCCAAAAGATACGGAGGATTTTTCCGAGGCCGGTTGTATGGACTGAAGACAGTTTGGACATGTCATACTTTCTCATTCCCCAGCATTCTGCATTATAAAGTGATGTTGAAAGTACGCAGCTCTGATAAACCTTGAGTTTGGTTGAGTATCGTATTCTGATGATTTCCAGACTGTATTTAAGTTCCTGAAGATGTTCTGGCTTTATTGACATTGTTTCAGATGTCCTGGCTTGTTCCCAGGACCGGCGCCAGGGTTTCTGGCGCCCTAGGCGCTGGGGCATTTCACCGCCCCGCGTGCGGGTCTCACAGCTCTGGTGGAGCTGCTGCAGGCATGCCTGCGGCAGGTCCACCGGAGCCGCGGGACCAGCAGACCGTCCACAGAAATGCCTGTGGCAGGTCCACCGGAGCCGCGGGACCAGCAGACCGTCCGCAGAAATGCCTGCGGGAGGTCCACCGGAGCCGCGAGACCAGTAGACCCTCTGCAGGTACGACTGCGGCAGCTCCACCGGAGCCGCCCGCCGCCCCCCCGGCAAAATGCCCCCCCCCATAATGCTGGCGCTGCAGTCGCCTAAATGAAAGCGTCGGCCATGCTTGTTCCACTGTCCTGGCTGACAGTGCTGCCCAAGTATGTGTATGTTTCTACACTGATGGAACATAATCTTTTATCCATACTGGTGATGGTGAGCAATATTAAAGGTCATGATATCTGTCTTACTGCAGTTGATTTTCTGTCCAGTGTGCTGGCTGAATGCATTGAGTCTACTTTTTTTCTTGTATATGGTGTTGGGTATGTGATAGGAGAGCAACATCATCTGGGAAGTCTAAGTCTTCAAGGGATGAGGAGAGTGTTCATTTAATGCCTCTAGGCATGTCTTCTGTTGTACGCTGTGTTACTCAGTCGATGGCAATCTGGAGAGGACTGCAGACATGACATACCCCTGACATACTCCTCTTTTGACTTCAAAACTGAGCTCACTGTGATCAACACTGAATGTAAAGTTGAAATAGAAGCTTTTGATGACATTGATTATTCAGAAAATAATTTCATATGCCCGCAGAATGCACCATAGGCTATCAAAAGCTATCAAAAATGCTATCAAAAGCCTTCTCAAAGTCTATGAAATTTATGTAGAGTTGCTGTTGCCATTCTAAGCACTGTTCTATTATGTTTCATAGATTGCAGATCTAGTCTGTGCATCCACATCCTTTCCAAAACCAGCTTGCTCTTTTCTGAGAACTCATCAACTGCCTCTGAAATACACTGGACTATGATCTTACACAATACTTTGCTTGGCACAGATAAACATGTGATACCACACCAGTTATTCCAATCACTGAAAGTTCCTTTCTTTGGTATCTTCACTATGGCCCCATTGGTCCACTCATCTGACACTTTTTCCCTTTCCCAGATTGAGGTAAATAGAGGGGCCAGGATATATGCTGTTAATTTAGGATTTACCTTGAACAATTCTGCATTCAAGTTATCCTTGGCAGGAGCTTTTCAAATTTTTAAGGATTTGTTGGCTTGAATGATCTCTTCCTTAGTTGGGGTGGCTGTGTTGATATCAAAATCTTCTGCCTCCTGCATGTTTGCTTCCTCTTTAGATGGCTTCCTATTCAACAATTCTTTGAAATGTTCTGTCCAAAGCATTTCTTGTTCTTTTTCAGTTGTTACTAAGTGTCCTTATTTGATCCTGATGAAAGTGTTTGTTGGTTTCTGCCATTTATCACCGATAAGCTGTGTCATTTTGTAGACGGCTCCTTGTTCACCACAAGCAGCTGCATCCTCTGTTTGTGTTGCCAGATTATCAATTTAATGTCATTTGTCTCCTGTCACAAAGCGTTTGACATCCCAGTGTGCCTTGCTATACTGCTTGTGATATTCGTCCTTTAGCTTCTGGAATTTTCTGTCTAAAACTTTTTTCTTCTCATCCGCATTCATCAAGGTCTGCAAGTACTTGAAACCTGTTCTTTAACTGCAGAATGAAGACTTTCTGTATTTCAAGGGACTTTTAGCTTATCAATATCATAACATCTATGTTCATTGTTTGGTGGACCCACACATCTCAGTTTTAGCTTAATGGAGGCTGTCACAACGTGATGGTTGCTGCCAACATCCGCACCCCTTCTCACTTTCATATCTGTCAGTGACTGTCACCATTTGCCATTGATCATTATATGGTCAATCTGGTTCTTATCTCTGCCACTTGGAGAACGTCATGTCAGCTTGTGAATTTCACAATGTTCAAATAGGGTTCTGCCAAAGACTAGGACATTCAGATTACAGAAATCAACAAGCCTTTCTCTGTTTTTATTCATAGTGCCACATCCATGATTTTCCATTGCTCTGTAGTTGTTTGTGTTGTCCTTACCGACTTCGGCATTCAAGTCTCCCATGACAATAGGTTGTGGTGTAGTACTTTCTCTAACTCCACCTGTTGTGTAAAGTAAAATTTGTCCTTTACTTCTTCATCACTGTCATTTGTCAGAGCAGAACACTGAATCAAGGTGATATTATTATGTTTCCTTCTCAGTCTGGCTCTCATAAGTCTGATGATGATGGATTTCTGTTCAAGCAGGGAATGCTCCACTCCCTTCTTCAAAAGGATGGCAACATCCTCATGGTGTTGTCCATCATCCCATCCAGAAAACAGCAAAGATTCTCCTGAGGCTGTCGTTAATCTTCCTGATCCCGTCCATCTGCTCTCACTGACACCCAGGATGTGTAAGCTGTAGTGTCTCATCTCTGCTGTGACCTGAGCTAGCTTTCCTGCTTCATACATTGTCCATACATTCCAAAAAACAAGTTTGGTTTTCGTCTGGTGCTGAGCACTTCAGTCTCCATGCCAGTGGCTTCATTTCAGCTTTCACCACTGGCAGTCATACTGGTCATTGACTCCTGAAGGTCACACAGTAATCGTCCATTTCTTCATCGTTATTTCCGAAACATAGTTCGTTTTTTTATGGGAAAGGATCATTAGCCCTGTGCCTAACCCTCAACCTGGAGGACCAGGGTATCTGTTTTGTCTGGCCCCTCCCCATCAGACCAGGCCGGCATGGTTGACCCTACCAGAAGCAAAAAGCCCCAACTGATACAGACTCTGGAGATTGTTAGAGCATGCAAGCTGTCTCATCACGACAAGGCATGGACACCAGAGGACAGGTTTTTCTTACTACAAAAGTAATAATTATTCATCATACCTTTCACATATGATCATCTGAGGCCACTAATGGTGTGTGGAAGTTACTAATACAATCTGATGCCATTAATATGCATCAATTTGAATTATTTATTTTGAGTCGAATATGGGGATTATGGGACAATATGAGAACAATGCTGAAACAGAAATAAATAACCTATTGCGCTTAGATCAATATCCTTATCAAGTTAACATTGATGACTCTCTGAAGCATATGCAACCCGTGGCTTATGCAGAACTCAAGTCAATGGGAATTGGAGCACAGCATACTAGGAAAATGGACTCCGTATATATTTTGAAAGAGGTGACAAGCTGAAGTTTTCATAATAGGAAAACAAATAAAGAAAAATTCAATACTTGTCAATCTGCCCTTCAACTATGACTGGCAAAAAGGCCATGATTGTTAAGGATATCTGAAGAAGAAGTTGCCTCTATGTCATGCCGAAGTAAAGATACATAATTTCCCTACCAGCATGGTGACTGAATGAATTTGAAGTGTGCTAACTATTTAAAAAATTACATAAGGAAAAAAGAATTCAAAATTTAGGAGGCAAAAAACAATTGAACCTGATCCAGTTGAAATAATAGAAAGTAAACCAACAGCAAATTTGATCTATTGAATTTTCCCAAACAAGCAAAGAAAGAGTCATAGAACGCATAAAAAATGGGGTGGGATTTTTTACAAAAAGTACAACAGTTGCTTCTCTGATAATTAAGTAGGTTACTGCAGTGAAGTGTCTTATTTCTGTTTTTATCTCACTTTTTAGTTCCCATTCCACCCTTCACCAACATCCAAATGGGACAATTTTTTTTAGTGCTTCTTCCTTCAGTTCATTGAAGTTTTGTTCTTTTTAGAATTATTCTTTGCCCACTACTGTATTTTGAGATCTTTCTCAAGTGGCATGCTCAGATGGGTTCATGGAGCTGAGCCAATAATGACAATGGTGCGAAATTATCAGAAAACTTCCATCATGTCGACAGGGCCAAAAGGTACAATTGAACAGTATAAGGGGTAGTGTGGTCTAGTTCAGTGTTTCTCAACCCATGAATGTGTGCCCAAGGTGGCTTGAGAGAGTTAGTAACCCTAACCCATCAGTGCAGAAAAACAAAATCCTGCAGAACTAGGACAAAGCAGCAGCAAAGGAAGGAGAAACCACTTTTATACCTTCCAAACATCTGCACCTCACCCTGCTCCCACGTAAGGTGCTACTTTCAGAACCGATTCCCTTGACCATGATCTTTCAAGTTGGCTTCATAAACACTTTTTGCAAAAATATATTCCTGCATGATTCCACACACTTTCTCTTTACACACACATTTTTACAACCAAAATCTTTCTTGTTTGGATGTTCACAGAAAGCTAATAAAAGGCCTCATAAATATCACTAAAGAGGAGATGAGAGGTTATATTTGGACTACATATTGTGAGTACTTTTTCCGCAGCGTTCACTCATCTCTTATACCAAATAAGTACTAGATTGACAAATGCCAGTCACCAGATTACAGAGGAGGAAATCATTACAGAACAAGAAATAACAGACATAGAAGAAAACAACCCTCAGTGCTGGACATCCCACATATGACTACCATTTCTAGCACTGGTGCTAGTATCACATATCCTCCATATTGATGAGCTAGAGTTAGATTGCTGCTTTGGTAATGGGATTAATGCTTTGATTTTGTGCTGGGTGACCCTTGTTCCCCTTGAAAAGGGAATTCCGTGGATACAGAAGAAGTGGCTGGATTTGTCCCACTGTGTGTTCTGAAATTTTGCTGGCTAAGCCTTAGGCACCAAACTCACATAGAATAAACAAATATCAAATCTATATATAAACCAATAATATATCACTCTTCTCCCCAGTAATGTACCACAGATGTTTCAGAGAACAAAATGATTTTTCACAACAGGTCATATGTGTAATACATAAAAGCAGAGCTGTTGCTGGTAAATGTGCTTTTGGCTGCACAGAAGCTATTCTCACTTACACTTTCCTGATAACTTGATAACTTAAAGAGACACTGTCAGCCTGTGCACCCTGCTTCTGCCTGAAAGTGTGGTGTGTATACTGTAAACTATAGCATGTATAGTCAGAGGTGCTGGAACAATGGGTGCTGGCTTTAAGTGGTAATAACAATCCTAATACATGGTTTCTGCCTCCAGCACCCCCACTATAAAAATTGTTCCAGCTCCACTGTATAGTTACATATAACACCTACAGTGTTGTAAATGAAAGAAGCGGGTTTCACTTTTCCTGCTGTGTAGTCAAATTCTCCTTTGCTGAAAAGGTTGTTATAAAAATTAACAGGGAAGGAGAGAAAACACTTATGCAACTTTTAAAGTAAATTTTAAAAAATATTAGCACATACTGTTTAAAGCCTTCTCTAACAGAAAATGTGTTTCTTTTATAACTAGTCAATTAAAAGAAAAACAAGATGGAAGGGTCCCTTTATATCAAAAAGGTCTCAAGATAATCAAAAAATGGTTTGTGTTCTGTTGAAAGACTGTCCCTGGTTGCTCTGTGCAGCATGGAGATTGATAACATCCACTTTCCTCCAGCCTCACAAACCTTCTCCCTGTTACTGGCCATGGCACGCTTGCATGGCAGCATGTGCTTGTTTTAAGCCTCTCGGAGTTTCCTGAAGAAAGACATTATTCACTTGTCAGTCACTATAGCATCTTCTACACTAGATGCCTGCTTGAAGTATATAATGGTAATAGGCAGCACATACAGACCACCTACTTGAAAAGGTGCAATCCACAAGTCTCTCTTGAACTGCCAGTACTGTTGCCTTTCTGTGTTAGAAAGAAACAAGTGTTATCTTGATTACTAGCCCTAGCCTGTGCAAAATCCTCAATCCCTGAGACACTACAAACATATCCAAAGCTGTGCTCCAAGCTATCCCCAAAGGTACTTTCCCTGCATAACTGCTACTGCCTTTCTTCTCCATGCTGTTCGCTGAAATCTACCCTTAATATAATTTATGGAGATATACCTATCTCATAGAACTGGAAGGGACCAAAAGTCATCAAGTCCAGTCCCCTGCCTTCACCAGCAGGATCAAGTACTGATTTTGACCCAGATCCCTAAATGGCCCCCTCAAGGATTAAACTCACAACTCTGGTTTTAAGCAGGCCAATGCTCAAACCACTGAGATATCCCACTGCCCTTGCGTAAGTTACATAAGGAGGGAGAGTCTTTGTGTGCATATCCACCCCTCCCCTGACCCACAAGAGCAAATCACAATATGACCCTTAGTGTTAAGAAGGTTTACAACAGAAACAATTAAAGTAAACCACTTTAAGTATAGAAGGCACCTACTTTATGATTCTCTCTCTCTCTCTCTCTCTCAGGCTTTCCCCACATGAAGAATAGTGGCAAAAATATGCATCTTAAAATATTTTATATAAAATAATCTCACCTACTTGAGTCCATTCTCAGGAACAGCATCTTTCTGATACTACCCCACTGAAGGCAAGTAAGACAGAGACTCAGGCCCCTTCCTACTATTTTCTCTGAGTCATGTTCCTGACTACCAAACTGAGTTGGAGCTTGCCCTCTCTGTCTCAAGGTCATGGACAGTGGGTGAACCCCCACTTTGGAGAGGCTAACCCGCTGGCCCTACCCCTTCTGCCCTTCCCTCCCCCCACCACTGGAGGATCCTGATCCTCCCCCCGTGTGCAGCTGAGCGCCAGGCTAAGCCGCTGGCCCCAGTGCCAGTCCGACCCTCTGGCCCAAACCCCAGGCTGGCCTAAGCCGCCCAGGGCAACCACAGTCCCAGGCTGCTGGCTGGAGCTGAGCCCCCACTAGCTTCAGAGGAGAGGGGAAGGGAGGTGGGACCTGAGTGGGGGAGAACATGAGGGCCATGGCCTGGGCTAGGGGAGGCTTAGGCTGCCCTGGCCTTTGATACCCACTGCCCATGCTCAAGGTCCCTGTGACTTTCAGATATGAAATTCTAGATTTAGTGGCTTTGTATAATAGAAAGGCTTGGCACCGACTGATTTCTTAGAAAATTGCATAATTGAATGTTTCTGGCCTTTAGTTTCCTAAAGATGTTTGATCAAGAATTAGGTTTAATTAAATTATTGCCAGCCCTGTATAGTATTTAACAAACTTTCATCTTTTATGGCATCCAATTAAAATAGTATTCTTTTTGCACCTGAGCAAATATTTCTCATTCATGAAAAGCCAGGTATCACCAGGACTTTACTCTGAAATCCGCCCCCCCACACACTTTTTTTTATCATTTGAGACCTAGCCATTTTTATATAATGAACTTTTAGCTTTCTCTTTTGAATGTAATTGGATCTTTGAACACCCAGATCATTACACAAGTTCCAAATCAGATTCTTTGTGGAGGTGTATTGTTCCTAAATTCTGAGTATTAATAGGTATTGCTGACTCACTTTAAACACACAACCTGTTGTTATAGTAAGATGGAACTTGAACAAAAGTTACCACTATTACATTGACTGATTTATTTCATTTTATGATAAATATATCTAAAACTAGTCTCTCTCATATGAGTAAAGACATAATTTCCCAGATACTTAGGGTCAAACAAGACTAAATGGCAATCGCCTCAGTCTAAAGTGATAGTATCACGGGGCAACAAGCAAAATTGTTCCAGAGCATGAAATGACATATATATTAGGCACCTAGTGATCTTTGAAGATTTGGGCCTTAAAGACCAGAATCATTTTAACACATACACACACAAAAAGATTTGGGACATATTCTCCTATTACTGTAAGATCATTTAATGGGAATTTTGAAGCACATAAAAGAAAAGGGAGAACACATCTATATTTTTTTCTGCCCAATTAATCTCTTTCTTTCCCAGTACAAAAGCCAAAGCTGACCTTTTGAAACAAAAATACAAAGGTGATAGGTTTGATGAGTTGGGATTGGATTTGTACTGATGATCTCAGGACAGGGAATGAAACTAACAAAAATTACAGGCAGTTTACATAATGAAGTTGTTAGAATACATATAATTGTGGTGTAATTATCCAATATTTACAAGAGAATTAATTAGTAGAGGATTCATCTTCTATGACAAGCAGAACAACATCAAGTGAAATACCATGTATCTATTATACTATAGTCACTTGCGCACATAGTGTTTTGATGATCCTCTAGTGATGGTTCTAATTATGGTATTAACTGCTATACAAGATGCCCTTTGGCCTACTCTACCCAGAATCCTTAAGTAGAAGTTGGCTTGATGTGTTTTGGCAATGGAAAAAATGAAGTATGGTGAATTATTAGCAGCAAAATGTAAGGTCTTGTTTATCTTTATAATACATGTGTGAGCATAGTTTAAAAAAATGTCAAGTGAAAGAGTCAAGTCAGCTTTTATGTTGATGCCAGACAAATTGAAGCCACAAATATCATTACATATACAGTACAATTGAAACATCTTACTGATCTTACATGGAATACACATGCTCTGGCTTAGATTTAAATCTGAGTATGTGAAAACTCAAAGTTATGTAAGAAAATAGATATGGAGATAACACCTCATCTAACTCAGAAGGTCAAAAGATTTCACTGTGATCATCTAGTCTAACTTCCTGGACAACACAGGCCAAAAGACTTCCCTAAATGAATACATCTTACATGCACAGCCATTTGCAAACTATGAACTATGAGGCACTGGCTGGTGGTCTGCAGAGAGCTCAGTCACATGGTGATGACCTTCTCCATTTTCCCAGCTGCTTCTGTCATTGTGAAGACAAAGTCTGATGGCCAGTAAAAGCAGCTGGAAGCAAGGAGGAACCAGTCTAATGCAAAGATAGGAAAAACAGGAGCTACGATCAGAGACCTAATCTAACAGGGACTGGAACTGCCAGCCACCATTGTGAGAGGAATGTTCAGAACAGCAATGGAGAGGGGAATGAGGCAGCCGAGAAATATGACCAAAGGAGAAGGTAACCAAGGATCAAGGAAGCAGAAGAAGGAGGAGCACCATTCAAAATCAAAGAATGTAAATGGAAAAAGGAGAAGAGAACCAAATAGGAAAAAAGTATGTAAAAAGAAACAGGGGGAAAGACAGGGGAATGTGAAAGTAAAAGTAAAAGTATACAGCATAAGAACATAAGATCCAAAGGTCCATCTAGCCCAGTGTCCTGTTTTCCAACAGTGACCAATGGCAGGTGTCCCAGAAGGAATGACCAGAACAGGTAATCATGAAGTGATCAATTCCCTGTCTCCCATTCCTAGATTCTGGAAAACAGAGGTTAGGGACACCATCCCTGCCCATCCCGGCTAATAGCCATCAGTGGACCTATCCATGAATGTATTTAGTTCTTTTTTGAACAGCATGATTAACTTTTTCAAAAAGGATTTAACACTTATTGCTCTGAAGTCAATACAAATACATTAGACCACTTCCCAGTTGCTACTCTATGTTGTCAGTGCCTGATTTACTTGCCCCAGGGATGTTATGTGTTTGCAAATGGGAATAGAGCGGTCTATGAGAGAAGGGGACTGACTCTAATTTCACTTACTGGGTGCAAATCAACAGTAACACCACCAAAGTCAGTGGAGCTAGAGGAATGTAAAGCAAGTGCCCGTGAAAGGAGGACAAAAGCCAATCTATTAAGAAGTTGTCAGCACTATAAAAATTTTTTATAACCTATGCCCTAATGGCCATATATTGTTGAGTAATTTTTTGAAAGAAGTTCACATTCTACAAATACAAATTTGGGAATTTGTACCCAGGTCCCTGCCATTTATATTTATATCCAAACAATATTTTAGGAGATTGCAAAATAATTTATAAGGTTAGCTATTGTTCTAACAGGAAAAGAGCTTCATGTATAACATTTCACCCACATACTATGAGAGTGACTCTTGAATAATTTTGTGAAAACCAATCAAAGAGTAATAAAACTTTCAGTTTGCAAATACATTTGTAGGTCCTTAATAATCTAGCACACTTGTCAAAATAGGCTCTGACTTCCAGACCTCCCACTATGATATAATTAACTTGAATGAGCTTCTCTCCATCATGAAGACAAAGGTGGGAAAAGTGATGTAACAGCAATCCATCTAATGCAGGTTTTGTACAACCTCTTTCTTATGACTGGCTTCACACACTGATTAATAGACACTTTTCACTTCAGACTTTAATTAAAAACTATAAAAACAGTCAGCTGTAGGCCATGCATGTGTTGGTGACAAAAAAATAGTGCCATTTTATAGTAGGATGGTCAAGCACTGAACAAATTTAGTGTGAAACCATGTTAAGTAGATCCATATGCCTGAATTAAGCGTAATTCTGAGATCTACTTGGTTTCAACGGGAATACTCAAATTGAAAGTCAGGTAAAAATGGCTTTAATTCAGAGGATACCTACTGAATTTCAAAGTGAGTGAAAACATCAAAATAAGACAACTTTGTAAGTATAGCATTGAGCCTTCAAGTTGTGTTGTAAATATGAATTGCTAAATTGTGTTGTATCTGAAGATTAGTTTGCTATAGATTAGAACTGTGCTAATAATTTAAAACAAATAATTGATCCAGGCACAAATTGTCTGTGAATAGAGTGCAATTTTCTTTAATGTATCTATTGTTTAAAATTATTCACTACATAATTTCAGTGAATAATTCTTGATTTGTAGCTCGCATGATGTCTGTTATGAGCATTCAGTATTTGAAATTCAATCTGTCTTGAACAGAGACATAGATCATACAGTATTTTTCTGTTACCTGACTGGATCAGAATAACTCTTAGAATCAGCATTCCAGTACAAATGAAATTATACATTTAAAAATTGCTTTACATGAATATTTTGTAATAGTCATTTAAAATGTGTTTTCTCCCTCCAGTAAACTCATTTGTTAGATTATTTGTAGAAAAAAAACACAAGAGCATGAACACAATCAAAGCAATTTTATTTATGAATTCTAACACATATTTGTCGGAAATGTTTAACAATATTCAGACATCTCTGGTGTAAGTTAAAGAAATGATGACATATACACTGCTATGGATTCTACAGAAATCCAAGTAAGTTGATATTATTTTCCATTATACCACACTGAATATTTAAAAACAATTGCATCATAACATAAACCTTCATCAAATTTTATGATGCATATATTTATTCAAAATAGTTTCAGGACTCAGTATGATGACAATGTGCCATACATTCTGTAGTTTGACTTGATAACAGAATAGGAAGTGCTGTCCTGGGTTTCCATCTGTATTCAGTCTAACCTAGATATTTTAAAGGGCCTTTTGTGTTGTAACTGAAGTATCTGCAAGCACTGTACAATAGTTTGTTAGCTACTGGTGCCACAGTAACTAAGATTTTATGGTAATCCTTGTTGAAAGCATTAATATGCAACATGTACATATTTGGGTTGAGCAAGTGTCATAGGTTTGACCCCCACTCTGAACTTTAGGGTACAGATGTAGGGCCCTGCATGAGAACCCCTAAGCTTAATTACCAGCTTAGATCTGGTTGCTGCCACCACCCAAATTGTTTAAAACAGCTGTTTATGAGTCATTTGGGAAACTCTATCTTTCCCCACCCCCAATTCCTCCCTCCCAAGTATTGTAACCCTTCCCTGGGTAACCTTGGGAGACTTCTCCACCAATTTCCTGGTGAACACCGATCCAAACCCCTTGGATCTTAAAACAAGGAAAAAATCAATCAGGTTCGTAAAACGAAGACTTTTAATTAAGGAAAAGGGGTAAAAGAAATATCTCTGCAAGATTAGCATACAAGCTACTCTCACAGACAACAGATTCAAAACAGAGAGGATGTTCCCCTGGGCAAAAACCTTAGTTACACAAAAGAAAACCCAATTTGATTAACCCTCTAATGCAAAAAGTCAAAGTCACAAAAGAAAATAAACATAAGCTAATTTATTCCTTCTCTAATACTCACTGCCCTGATAAGAGGCTGATTCCTGGATCTTTTCTCTCCAGCACACAGTTTAATGAACTGACTGAACAAAGGACTCTTCCCTCCTTCCTGGGTGAAACATTTTGTCCTCCCATTGGTTCCTCTGGTCAGGTTTCAGCGAGGCTAGGTGAACTTCTTAACCCTTTACTGTCTGTTTATGACAGCAAGTATTCGTTTTTTCTGTTCGTGGGCCAAAATAAAAAATCTGAAAAAATCCATTTTGATATGAACTGAAATCATTTTAACCTGAAAGTTTTCTAGCAAAACAAAAACTCAGAAAAGTTTATTTTGAATCAAGGTAGAATGTTGAGAGCTGAGAGAAAAGATTTTTTTTTTGTTTAGTTTCTGATTTGACTCAGCTTTTAAGAGTGTTTTTCACCCTTTTTGGGTGTTTTTTTTTAAATTGGCCAAATATCAGATCAAACCACTGTTTCAAAATATTTTGAAACAAAATGTTTTAAAAAAGTGTTGAAAGCATTAACATAAAACATTTCAACTCTCTTCACTCCCACTCCCAAAACTGAAACATTTTGTCAAATTTGACAAACTGGGACTCAAATTTTTCCAGATTCAAATGTTGTTGTTGTTTTTTTTTAATGAAAAACTATGAGTCAAAAATATTTTGGCCAGCTATAGTGCATATTGCCAAAGAAAAATACAGTTAAAAATGTCATGAGCCTATGTACACTCAGCAAAGAATAATCTATCCCACGAGTTCAGATTCTTCCTGTTCAGAAGATGGGACAGTCAGATGATTAGGAAAATACCCCAAACACCTTTCTGCTTCATTCAGGATAAAAGGACTGAACTAACTTTCCAAAATCCAATTTAAAAGTATGTTAATATTTCATGATCCCTCCCTTGTTTATATATCTTTGTAAGGAAAATAGTTTTGATTTCGTATCAGAGACAAAATAATTTTGTTTTACAGGTAGAGGTTTCTTTGTAGAAACCTTTCATCAGAGTCAAGTAAGAACGCTGACTATGTTACGGATTGAGTTTGCCCTCTGTTTGCCCATATTAATGTAAATTAGATTATTATAATTGGTCCCTATGCAATCATTACCATTTAATTTAGTGAGTAATTTATCTTTATCCATAATAATAAGAGCCAAAGAAGGTCATCTTGTGTTGACTGTACTACCTTTTGTGTTATAAAATTATCAGCTTTATTTTTAGAAACTTTTATGCAGTTCTACTACTTACTGTCTCCCAAACTGGCTTAGGATCAGGCCCTTAGTATTGTGCAGTCTGTAGGATTCATTGCTGATAGCAATACAGAAGCCAGAAAGGAAGGAAAAGGACATATTAGTGTAAAATGAGAAATTTCTAGCTCAAGAGTATATTTTCTAGCAAATTTCACATGACCCAGAGTCAAAATACCTATTACTCAGTGCTATCTCTAAAACACCTGCAAGCAGGCAGCTGAGTAATCTTACCTGCCAATTTCCCAAACAGTGGTCCAGTAGTCAAACTATAGTTACCTCAGAATGATTGCCTGCAACAAGATAAATTATTTCTCTCATAGATGAAAAAAGAAATAAAGAATCACGAGGAAGACAGTAGTGTCATTCCTGTTGTTTGTTACTTACCAAGTGTCCTATTAAGAAAGATATTAAGCATGTGCTTCACTAGGCATAGGCGACCTACTGAAGTCAATGTGACTACTCTGTTACTTAAAAGAAGGTTCTTCCCGGGAGTGACATAAGACACATGCTCATGGACTTTGCTGAACTGGGGCCTAAATCTCCAACAGAACTTAAAGAGTTTTCAGAACAGATTTTGGAAAGATATTCTATACAGCCTTAGTCATAAACGTTGGCCAAATGCTGACTTTAAAAAAAAACAACAAAAAAAACCACAGCACAGCATTCTGGTAGGATAATCTTTAATGAAAATGTTTTTTCTCTGGTCTAAGTAACTGTAAAGCATTGTACAGTAGCTGAAGGCAGGTACACATTTCCTTCATCGTCAGGTGCAGTTAACTAACACCAGTGATTATCAGCAATAGAGATGGTTCAACAGTAAAAAAAAAAATAACAAAAACAAAAAGAGTTCACAAGGGTTTGCGCAACAAAACCTGCCAACATTTACAACAAATATTATCAGCAATGAAGAGTTTTTGATCAGCTCTAATCATTAGAGCTGCCATTTCAATTTGTAATGCCAGCTGGCCTGTCTGCCAGAGTGTTTAATAGTGAAGATCTAGATGGGCTTATCTGCTGGCTCTCTATCTGTGAAGCTGGAGGAGTCTTTGTTTAATCAAAAATTATTATTTATACAGCACCATGTGTGCAAGGTACTTTAAAAAGCCAACTAAAACATCCATTGTTCTATGCTTTTAATTAAAAACAGAATGTAATGCAGAATATCCAGTATCACCTTCACTTTGACCTGATGCTGCACACAGGTTTCTTAGATGGTTATTTTTTCGTTTCCTAATATATCTTAATGTTGAACTTAATGCTCCTGCAAGATGCAGTCTTAGAGACTGAATTCAGAAAATAAGCTCAGCATAACAACTCTCCAATGCATCTCAGTTGTGACCTCGAAGGATAACCTCATGTGAAATAAAGTAATTCTCTTTTGTCTTTTTTTTTTCCCCAATCCTTGGTCCCTCTACTGAGGATGGTAATAAGGACAGCAACTGTGACATTGTTTGTTTGGTATTTGTGTTGTGATCATATTTCCACCAGGCTGTGAACACCAGTTCATTTCAGATATCATAAACCACTTAACAGACATTACATGATGATGGCCCCTTTCAGCCATTAGCTATATAGGCTGGGTTCAAAGCAGTGATTTAGAGGTTACAGGATCTGTATACCCTTGCTGATCCCCTATGTTTTGTGAATTTCAAACCAGCAGTTTGTTGATGAGAAAAGCGTATTGGCATATGGGGGTAGACAAACCTTTTGGCCTGAGGGCCACATCTGGTTATGGAAATTGTATGGCGGGCCATGAATGCTCATGAAATTGGAGTTGGCGTGAAGGATGGAGTGAGGGCTCTGGCTGGGAGTGAAGCCTCTGGTGTGGGTCTGGGGATGAGGGATTGGGGTGCAGTAGGGTGCTCTGAGCTGGGATCAAGGGGCTCAGAGGGCAGGAGGGGGATCAGGATTGGGGTAGGGGGTTGGGGCATAGGGGGAGTGAGGGCTCCAGCTGGGGGTGCAGGCTTTGGCGTGGAGCTGGGGATGAGAGGTTTGGGGTGCAGGAGAGTGCTCTGGGCTGGGATCAAGGGGTTGGGTGGTGGATGAAGGGGGGGAAGGGGGTTAGGGTGCATGTGTGGTGATGGCTCTAGCTGGGGGTGTGAGCTCTGGGGTAGAGCTAAGGATGAGGGATTTCAGGTGCAGGAAGGTGCTCCAGGCTGTGGGGTTTGGAGTGCAAATTGGGGCTCTGGGCTGGGGCAAGGGATTGGGGTGGGGGGGGGAATAAGGACTCCAGCTGGGGGTGCAGACTCTGGGGTGGGGCTGGGATGAGGAGTTCAGAGGGCAGGAGGGGGATCAGGGTTGGGGCAGGGGGTTGGGGCTTGGGAGGGGCTCAGAGCAGTACTTACCTCAAGCAGCTTCTGGAAGCAGCAGCATGCCCCTTTCTGGGTCCTATGCAGAGATGCAGACAGGCGGCTCTACATGCTGCCCCGTCTGCAGGCGCTGCCCCTGCAACTCCCATTGGCTGGGAACTGTGGCCAATGGGAGCTGTGGGAGGCAGAGCTTGGGGTTGGGGCAGTGCACGGAGCCTTCTGGCTGCCCCTAAATGTAGGAGTCAGAGGAGGGACATGCCACTGCTTCGGCTGGACCACGGGAGCAGGACAAGCCCCAGACTCTGCTCCCCAGTGGGAGCTCAAGGGCCAAATTAAATCAGCTGGCAGGCCAGATGTGGCCCGCAAGCCGTAGTTTGCCCATCCCATAGTGGATCACACAAAAACCTTTGGTGAGTTGTGATTTCTGATTTTTTTAACCAAAGGACTCTATAGAGTAAGAGCAAGTAATGGTAATGAATAAGATAATTACCACTGAGCTGGAACATACCTGCAGATTTCAATCTCCCAACTAAATAAATAGTAAATATTCCATTTTAGGAGTTCTGGTGTAGGGAATAGGGTCTCTGAGATGCATGCTGCTTTCTGCCTAATTGTCTCTGCCCAGTCACTTCAATAGCTAGAGTTACTCCATAGCACAGTTCAGTGATCACTCTCACACTCACCGTTTTTATTATTTTCACTCTTGTCCTATTCTTCTAAAACAATTCTGAGGTTGCCTGCTCTTCCCTCAGGGGACATCTCTGTTTTCAGGCTACATAGCCCTTCTGTTACATCTAAAAGAGAATAATTGCCCATACTTAGAAACACAAGTTTCTCCCTCTGCTTCCTTGATATGCGTGCAGGGCCCATCCAGCAATAACATAGTACAGCCACCTATTCAACTAATGGATAAATCTGCAATATTCCAGCCCTATTATGTAGGATTCAGATTGATTTGGCAAGATGATTATATTAGTTGTTGTCTCTGTCTTAGAGGATTAGCCTTTAAAATGAAAGTGCTACCTTATATGCTCTAATGCCTGCATATTAGGATTGCTAACTTTGTAATATTTAAAAATGGGACATTCCAGAAGGAGTGCCAGATCCTCCCCATCCAACTTCTTCCCCCTGAGATCCCACCTCTGCCCCACCTCTTCCCCCAAGGCCCCGCTCCTGCCCAGTCTCATGCTCAAGGCTTCACCCCTCATTCAATCCTCTTTCCCCTACCCCCTCATCGCTTGCTGATTTTCCCCTCTCTCCAGCCTTCACCTCTTCCCAGGTCAAAAGAGGTACTCTCCTGTGGAGCTGGGGCTGGGAGTTGCAGCCGCCCGATAAAGGTAGGAGGGGACCCCGGCTGAGTAGGGCGTGACGTGAGTAATGACCCAAAGCCTTCCTGCCTCCTCCATCCACAGTAACCAGACTTTGGGTGTCAGGTCCCCTTTTTTACTAGATTTTCTGGTCAAAAACCAGACACCTGGCAACCCTACTATAGATACTGCCTGTTGTCCTTACGAGAAAGAATATTTGAAGAAATAGAGTGGGCTTTCTCATGATTCATTTGGCACAGAAATCCACCTCATATTGCCTGTATCACATATGTCACAGATTGTTCCCCTTCCTTAGCAGAGATTAGAACTGTGTGAATATCTTAAAAGAAAATTCATGATTATTCAGTCAAATGAAAGCTGTGAATTCATCTCACCAATGACAAGCACTTTCACTTGCTTTTCATGAACATTTCATTTTAGGAATCTCTTCCTTTCCTGCAGATTTTGGGCATGAAGTACTCTTGTCCCTCCATTGCCTGCTCCCACATTGCCTACTCCCATTCCTGTTCCTGGAGTATCTTGGCCTGTGTCTGTGGTATCTTCTTTTCCCACCACACAGATAAGAGCAACAGTGTATCCTGTTCAATCACAGTGTCCAGAATGGGACCCAGCCAAGATGTTTGTGGCTTCACCTGGGGCTGGTGGAAGGAAGTTAGCAAGGTGGTGTTGTAATGGGTGGTACATGACAGCCATCTCTGACACGGAGGTGTGCATTGGGGCCTTGGAGTGCCTCTTCTGGAGGTGGCACAATAGGACACTCCTCTTGGAGTCTCTCACTATCTGAATGGGAGCCTCTTTCTTCTTGGTGATGGCATGCAGCCACAACCGGCTGCCCTGTCACCACTGCCAAAGACTCCCAAGCACTGGTGCAATGCTGACTACTGGCCTAGTGAGAGCGTGCTTCCTCTACATTTCAGAGTAGCAGCCGTGTTAGTCTGTATCTGCAAAAAGAGCAGGAGTACTTGTGGCACCTTAGAGACTAACAAATTTATTTCAGCATAAGCTTTCGTGAGCTACCAAAGAAGTGACCTGTAGCTCTGTCATAAACAGATAGCTAAGGGTTAATGTTTCTTTTACCTGTAAAGGGTTAACAAAGGGAACAAAACACCTGACCAGAGGACCAATCAGAAAACCCGGTATTCTTCACAGCTCAGGGAGGGAAATGTTTTGGGTCTTGGTCTTTTGTCTGTTCTCGGCTATGAGAGGCCTTCTTCTATCTTCACGCTCTAATCTTCAGTTTCAAGTGTTGAGTACAAGTCATCAAACAAAGGCTTTAATATGTTTTTGTTTGTATTTACATGTGTGAGTTTGCTGGAATGTTTAAATTGTATCTCTTTTTGAATAAAGGGCTGTTTATTCCTTTTTTCTTTTAAGCAATTGAATCCGTTTATTGCACTTGAGTACAGAGAAATATGTTTGATGTCTTTTTTCTTTCTTTTTTTATATAAAGCTTTCTTTTTAAAAACCTGTTGAGTTTTTCTCTGGTTAAGGCTAAGGAAGAAGGAGGGGGAATCTCTTGTGTTAGCTTTGACTAGGTTTGAATCTGCATAGCCTCAGGGGAAGCTAAATTGCTGTCTCTGTTTTGCATTCAAGGAGTTAAGTATAGTATCGCCAGGATAACGCAGGGAGGGGGAGCTGGGAATGAGATAAAGAGGAGACAAGGGGAGGGGGTTTGCTTCCCTTTGTGGTAAGACTCAGGGCTTCTGAGTCTTGGGGTTCCCCAAGGAAGGGTTTGGGGAGACCAGAGGGAGCCAAAACCTGGAATTTTTGGCTGGTGGCAGTGAGATCAAATCTGAGCTGGTAATTAAGCTTAGAGGGGTTCATGCTAACTTCTCAGGTTATGAACGCTAAGGTTCAAATCTGAGTAAGAAGTTACGACAAGCTCACAAAAGCTTATGCTGAAATAAATTTGTTACTCTCTAAGGTCTCCAAGGTGCCACAAGTACTCCTGTTCTTTTTCCTCCACATTGTGTCCCTACCCTCATGATCCCACCTCACTCCTCATCATCTCCCTAGTCCTAGTCCTAAGGGGAGGGGGACATTTATTAATTTATTTGTCTTTTGTGTTGACCATGCATCAGTGAGCTGTCCGACTCTTACCCTGATCAATTGACAGTGATCATGGACACAACGAAAATTGAATTCAAAATGGACACTTATTGGACTTCCTGGTATGGGTGGAAAAAGTCAAAATGCTTAATTTTGTACAAGTCAGATTGTTTCATTTAGAAAATGTTGTTTCAACATTTTCAAATCAAACTATGTCAGATTGTTTTGTCTTGTGAAATATTTTGATATTTCCATATTTTATCTCTATTTGGAATGAAAATAAATGTCAAAATACTGGAATTTCATGTGGGATGAAAAAAATCTATTTTGGGTCCAGTGCTAATCATTTCTTTTGCTGTGTGTGCCTTGTTGAGGTATTACTCATAAATTATACAAGCATTTAGGTCATATTTAACTTAATTAACTTAATACAAAGTGTTAGTCTTTCTTATAGTGAAGTTAATGGATAATACATTAATAATTACAATAAATTTTGTTATGAGAGGAAATCATAGTATAGGAATGCAATGTTATGTAGTCCATGTTAACATGGAGCTATATCCAGCATGTTTTGTTTTATTGTTTTACTTTAGAGGTTCATTGCCTATACTATCAGGAAGAGGGGCTTTAATGGATATTTAGAAGTAGTTCTTGTGTTAGGACACAGTGAGTACGGGATCTCTTCTGTGAAGCTACAGTATTCTACTCCCAAAGTGGATGATTTTCAAGTGGGATCATAAAGGTATTATCTTTAATGTACCTATCTCTTATATAGCTATTTTTATCCATAGATCTTAATGCACTTTAATCCCTCTTCTCACATTCTCTTTTAGGCTATGACTACATTACAAATGAGGGCTATGATTTCCCATGCTCACGGACACATTAGTGTTAATCAACATAGCCGTGTAGCTGCAGGAGTACAGGTGGTGGCAGTGAAGGCATGGCTGAGATGAGCTGAGTAGAAGTTCATTTGAAACTGCTCAGTATGCTGGGTATGGATTTTTGCCCATAGTACAAGATCAATCAGAAATGTGAAAAAAATCCATATTTTCATTCTTTTTCTAGGTGGAGTCTATTAAATAGAACATGCAAATGTATGTTAGTACTGTCAGCTTGCCTGACTTGGATTTAATTTCCTTCAACTGATGCTGCACCATAGAGATTCTGGGCTATGAAATACTTAAAAATTATGATTGCCATGGTAACTACCAGCTACTATTGTACCAGTTCCACCAGTAACACTGTTTCATTAAAGATATTTCAGGGCTTGCACTGCAGCAGAAGAAAGAAAACATCTCTCGCCATAATCGGTACAAAAATTTTCACTGTGCTGGATTTCTGAATTCATATTTTGGTAGCTATAGATTTGTGAAACGCTATGGTCTATGTACACTATTATATATACATATATAGTTATAGTGTTTCATGTATCTATATACATACATTATATCAACAATATCATCCATACAATGCAAGCCGTTAGTTCAGGTGCATCAGTTTTAATAAAGGCTTTTAACAGCCTTGGTATGGTAGTAGTCAGCAATCTGGTTGATAAATACACAGCAAATGACAAATTCATATGTGCTGGCCCTCGTCAACAACAGAGACAAATGTTATTACAATGTTTTGGACTCTACGCAGTTTTGTCTGTCTGGGGAAAGGCTGATGTAAATGGCATGTGAGACTGCAATATAGAGGTATAAACTGCCCTCTATGTGAAGAAAGTGTGAGCTACATCATGCACAACAGAAAAGGTGGGAGGTTTATAAGGTTCAGAGTGAAATGGATTTTATTAAGCTGCCAAATCTATTAAACTGCTTAAATATAAAAACGAGTGTGCTATTGAAATCCCAGTAGGATTTCTGTTCAGCTAGATCAGGGATTTTTTTTTTCCAGTGGATAATGTACTTGCACGTGTTAAGTATCCTGACTGAATTCATTTTTCATCTTTTTGAGAAGGGGTTTAGAATCTACAAGAATGTTTCATGTTAATCACAGAGCTGAATTTACAAATAAAGAGTTAATAAATATTACTACATACTCCAGTCTGTCAATTTACACTCTAGTTATTTATAAAAATAGGTTTGTGAAAAGCTGAGTAAGTAATGGTGCTTTTTTATATTCAGACCATCAATAATAATTACTTTTCTGATCTGGTTGGAAAATGTTTTGGGTTACTTTTATTTTATATATTTATTTATTTTACTTTTTGGCAAAAAAACCAAAATTTTTGGCAGTTTTACCTTTTTAGTTCTGGAATTTATTTTATTTTACTTTTTGGCAAAATAATCCAAAGCCAGACATTTTTGGGTATAAATTAAAATATGTTGGCCAAAAACTTTTGGTTTAAATCAGAAAAATATTGATTTTGAAATACAGCCATAGTCCCTCATGGGGGTCATAGTTCAAGTGCCTCAATTACCCATTGTTACCAGGCCTCATTCCTCTATCAGCCAGGCATCCTAGCATTTCTTGTGATTCACCAGCTGAGTCACTGTGGTGCAGCCACAGAAGCCAATTCACAGAGAAGAATGAGCATATGAGGAACCTGAATTACAACTTTTTTGAGACACTGTGGCAGCATTTCCAAACCAAATTTTCAATTTTGGGGGTGACAAAGGACAAAACAGAGTTTCTAAGGTTTTTTTGTTTTTTTTTTAATCTAAATGAACCATTTCCTGACAAAGTTTGATCTCAGTGACCAATATCAAATATCTATGAACTGCTGGGGCTTATCTATTTTAGATGGCATCCCAACCTAGTTCAAAACAATCAAAAGCCTATAAGTGCTCAAGATGTATTTACCCATGATTAGGATTTTCACTCCACATGCATCCACCATCCATTGTAAGTTGGTCAAGTAGAGTAATAGTAAACTTTCAAATTGGCTGTGAACAGTTCCCCTCAGGTGCCACTAAAAGCTCCTCTCCTAAAAGCCTATGATTAACAAATTAGAGGGTAAATATCATCTCCAGAGTGTTGGCAAGACAACTGGTGCTTCAGAAAAAGAAACAACTTCTAAAATTCTCACAGCTGCTTTCAGGAAAAGTAAAAAAGAGAAAAATCTCTTGTTATATTTTTTTTCCAGGCAGAAAAAAGCAGCCATATACAATTTGAGCTAGTTTAAAATAAAACAAATAACCCCAACCCCAAGAAAGAGCAAAAGCAAAGTGTCTAGGAGGGAATCCAAGAGGTAGTGTTATTCTGTTAAGGTGAGGCATCAAATCTTCCTCACAAAATGGCAGCCTGACAGATGTCTTTGGAAATTTAAAAACAAAGTAATAAAAGATAAAAGCCAAACACCATTGTACTTCAACCTTCTTCCAATATTATAAGTAATTAGTGTTGCTGAAACTTCCAGCTTTTCAAAACAAATCAATCTAGAGTATAATATTAAAGAGAGTAAACAATAAATCCATATAATCCAGTTACCCAGCATCATAGGATCGCTCTATGCTAGACTTCATCAAAATGGAAAGGTAATAGTTTGAATAAATTACAAATGTATTAGGCTAGATCCTTGGGTATGACTAAAATGCACATAGGTGTGCTAAAGTGGTTTACAGTCTCCTTTCAATCCCTGAACCCTGGTACCCCTCTGTGTGTGGCAGATCACCTTCACTATGTTATAGAAGCTTAAGGACTATTCTAAATCAAACTGGCCTTTAATAATCATTGTGGCCAGAAACACAGCCTAGGATTGGCATGGTATAGTGGCATCCTGGTCTCGTCCCCTTTCTGTAGCCTCACCCCTTTTTTTTCCACAATGCCAACAGCAGGGAGAGTGGGCAGTGTAGGAGACTCTATGTTGGCTCTATATCACAACAAACTCACTCTTAAACTGAGGTGGTCCTCTCTGGGCCTATCTAGCCCATTGTTTTGAGAAACCTCATAAGGAAGTACTTCCTCTTGCAACAGTTTCTCCTATAGAAGCCAGGTATTGAAGGAGAAGAAAGTAAAACTCGTCCCCATGGTACCATAAAGGAATCACCTAGGACACTATCAACATCAGCAAAAACTTAGCTGGACACCTCAACAGTTATGTAATTTCAAGTGATTCAAGGGTAATTCTTCCTCAAAGTCCTGCTCCAAATTTTGATCAATGGGTACCGCATCAAAAGAGAAAGCGTGGATAAATAATTTTATTGAAAAAAACAAACAATGCAGTGCTTACAGCATTTAACTGACTGTAGAAATTTATAGTCACTCATTATTGGTTATAAGATTTAACTAAATTGAGGTCTCAGATTAGGCCCTCATTCAGCAAGATATTTGAACACAATAAGTTTAGGAGTGACTTCAGTGGGATTACTCAGATACTTAAAGTAGGTGTAAGTACTTTTCGGAATCAGGCCTTCAGCTGAGATGTAAACCCACAAAACTGAACTCTGTAAACAGCATTAGTGTACTTAGCCATGATTTCTAAATCATTGCTATATCTGCAGATTGCATTGAAATTCCATACTCAAATTTCACAGTAAATTATTTATTAAAAACAACCAACAAAACCAAACTTATTTATAAACAGATTTCATTACTTAACTGTGGTTGCTGGATTGCATAAACTCTGTGGCCTGATAAAAATACTACAGCAGCCAGAGTCAGAAGACATCATGCAGCACTGACAACAGTAATAGCAGAGACCACTAGGTGGTCAGGAATGTTTCATTTCATACCCTACAGTTAATATATTCTGCAGTGGTTCCACAAAGTCAGTCTTATAATTTTAAAATTCTTAATAATAAAGGAGGCTTACTCTTTTCTAGTGATTTTGAAAGTTCTGTATTACCCGAGCCTCAAATTGTTGGGCACCTTCTGACACCAATTCCATTCCCATTGTACTACTTTGACAGCATAAAATCATTAGTTAAAAATAAATTATAAACCAGAAAGAAAAGTATAGAAGAGAAACACTGCAAAAGTTTTCCTATGTCTTTATTTTTAACTTTTAACTTTATAAACAGAACTCGGAAAATACAACAAATAGTGAATGGACAAACTCCAGGCTAAAATTAGATAAAACTACAAATAAACACATTTGTAAAAATTACCATCTGCTCACGTACAATTCACAAAGAGAACAAAGGCTAAATTTATAAATCAGATAAATTAACTAAACTAATTAATTCAGAAAGCCCTATTTCTAAGTATGCAAGTACTTCATCCTGTAGAGGCAGAATAATACTAAGTCAGATTTCAGAGCAGCAGCCGTATTAGCAGTGGTGTATTATTGCCTAGGCCAACAAGGCCTAAGCCTAGGGCGGCAAATTTGCAGGAGTGCCCGTGACCCCTCCCCAACTCTGCCCCTTCCCCCAATCCCCAGCCTGCCTCTTCCCCCAGGCATGCTGCGCTTCCCTCCTTCCACCTCCCTCCCAGGCTTGCCGTGCGAAAACGCTGGGAGGGAGGGAGAAGCGAGTAGCAGTGTGCTTGAAGGAGGCAGAGCAGAGGTGAGCTGGGGCCCGTGGGTACAGGGAGTAACCTGGGGGGGCCGGGAACTGCTCCCTGTCCCAGTTCACCTCCGCTCCACCACTGCCATCCCCTGAGGGCGCCGCAACTCCCCTTCTCCCCCCTCCCTCTCAGGCTTGCCGCGGGGGAGTAGAGGTGAGCTGGTGGGGCGTGGCAATTTTTTGAGGGTCTAGGGGCGCCAAATTTGTTAATCTGCTGCTGTGTATTAGTCTGTGTCAGCAAAAAGAACAGGAGTACTCAAATGCTCAAATAAATTTGTTAGTCTCTAAGGTGCCACAAGTACTCCTGTTCCTTTTACTAAGAAGTCAGTAGCTTCATAGGTCTTTACAGTTCTGCCTGTGCTGGACACCTTGACCAACTGAAAATTCATCCTAACAGCTAATCAAGAATTCAGATTCCCCTGCTTCAGGAATCTGATCCTGCACCACTGAGGTCAATGGGAGTTTTGCCAATGAATTCAGTGGAAGTTGGCTTGGACCCCCAAATCACAGGCCTCTGCCACTGGAGCTAAAGGAGAATCTTCAAAACAGTATGTAGCCTATGAATCCCAGCCGAGAAGTTCTGACTCCAACAAGTAGAGGGAAATAATATAATTCACATTGGCCAGTTCCTTACATATAAAAAATAGAAACCACATTGAAAGAACAATCCAAGAAAGTCAATGGTTTGAGAGTAAATTTAAGGAATATATTCACAGGGAAACAAGGGATTAAGACATTATAAGGCACTGTTTAATAAATGTGTTTCCTTACTGTAATGCAGTGATGACAAAGCCATTTGTCTTTTGATTAATAAATTAGAAGAAAGGAAAGACTTTTAAAAGAGTGTTTTGAACTTGAATGTTTTCTAGTGTCTCAGGATAAACACACTGGGCATTTCCCATCATTGAATTAATTATCTTTTCATTGCACTGACAGTGAAGCAAATATTAAATGAATAATAAATCATAAATAAAGAATAGAAGAAAAATATTTTTGCTTTTCAATGCCAGGAAACACTTGGGTCAGTTCCACTCTTCAACCACTGACTGCCACAGATTTATGGTTCCCTGTTGCAGTGTGCCGGCAGCAAGTCCATTTATCTGCTCATTAACAAACAGAAATTACAGGACCAGAAGAATGCAGAATGCTATCGAATGTATATGTAAGCTAGCTTTGCAGAGTTTTAAGGTGCTGAGTTATAACAGCAAGGCAAGTGATTAGGTTGGACACCTGGTTCAGCTGCTTTCATTTCATTATGTCAGAAAGAAGAGATGCTAACTTAATTGGTGCATGCGACCATATAACTAGAGCTGCAAGAAACATTTGTAACAAAATCCCACAACCTGGTGAATTTAAACCACACAAAATTTACCTGATTTTAGGTTTAATGACAAATCTAAGACTCTAACTAGGTTTATGATGTCGACCTGAGCCCTCTCAGCAGTCCATATCTGAACATGGATATAGCATCTGAACCAAAGTGGCAGACAGTTGGTCATTAACATAGGTCCTTAGGGAATGGAAATGTATTCATCTCCATTATTTTTGCCTTCTTCCCATAAAAAGTTTACACCATATTACACTATGACAGCTTTACAATATCTTTTATTGCATCTTTTACTGTACTCAGATTGTTCATTGAAACCCTTGACGAGTCTTAGCTTGCTACTCCTGAGATGACCCTTCCATTTAAAATATACAATGGATGGGATCCTCTGTATTTTGTCAATCAGAAGTTTATGTAATGTAAAGTTCTCCTCTTTGGCAAATTTTATCCTTATTCACATGAAAGCCACCAATGATTGTTTGGGGCATGACAGTACTGAACCAAACACTTTTTGGAAGTAATGAATGAGCTACAGAAATCTGCAATAGTATCAAGGCTAACGGGCTGGGTATTTTCACACCAGCCTCTCTCTCTCTCTTTCTGTTCTTTGCTTTTATTTTGTTTTACTGAGATTTATGACCATGGCAGAGCTGTAATACCACATAACATCTGAAGTTAGTTATAATCATGCCTATTTTCAGTCCCAGGTTCCTCTATTCTAAAAAGGAAGGGGAAAAAAGAGTCAGGAGCAAGTGCTGCAGACAACATTCCAGCAACTGAGAAAAAAGCATCACAACTGGCATCATTTAGGAAGCGAAGTTCTTCCCACAGCTCTCATTATGGTATCTGTGCTCCCCTAATTCCAAGATAAACAACCTAGTTTCAGAGACAGGGAGACAATCATATAGTGCAGACATTCTTACCATTTTTGAGGCAGCCCTGCCAAATGTTGTCTGCACACTTCACTGCCCAATAAACTCCAGGCTACCATTATTGCACCACGATGAGTATGGCCACTCAAAGGATTTGGGAAAGGGTTAGTTAGATGACACTTTGGACAGTTCCCAAATGTAACCTTTTTCCTGTATATAGACAAAGCAAGTACTGAAATCTTTATGTTCCCTCTTGCCTACTCAGTCTCTTTTCCAAAAGTCACACCCAGCTGCCCTTTTCTTTTCAACTCTAGTACTCCCTTTACATCAATTCATGTGTCCAAGACTATTTTGGTAGAAGCTTACTCTTTTCATAGATTCATAGATGCTAGGACTAGAAGGGACCTCGAGAGGTCATCGAGTCCAGTCCCCTGCCCTCATGGCAGGACCAAATACTGTCTAGACCATCCCTGATAGACATTTATCTAACCTACTCTTAAATATCTCCAGAGATGGAGATTCCACA
>NC_133769.1:267525614-267568003 GCF_003597395.2 Chelonoidis abingdonii
TTAATAACAACTCTCTGAGTATGGTTAGCCAGCCAGTTATGCACCCACCTTATAGTAGCCCCATCTAAATTGTATTTGCCTAGTTTATTGATAAGAATATCATGCGAGACTGTATCAAATGCCTTACTAAAGTCTAGGTATACCACATCCACAGCTTCCATTTTAATAAATGGGCACCTGAGGTTCCCCTTTATATCTGTGACATCCCCAAATCAAAGTCCAATACTGTCTGACAGTGACTTGGAAAAAGATGCCTGATGCTTCAAGGTGCTGAGCACCCTTTAATTCTATTTAAATGAGTAGGTGCTCAGAGCACTTTGTAGAAGTAGTATCTACAGGGGGGCTGGAACAATTTTTATACTGGGGGTGCTGAAAGCCATTAAATCACACTGTAAAACCTGTATATAATGGAAAGCACTTCAAGCCAGGGGATGTAGCAGCACCCCCCAGACCCTTAGTTCCAGCACCTACGCATATCTATATCTAATATTGTGCCAGTGGAAAAGGATTAATGAGAGTCCTTTCTCCCCTTGTTTTTCACGGCAGGAATTTCACTACTCTCTTAAAATTCATTGAAAACTTGTCTGCTCCTGATAGGTCATATAAGTGAAGACATCTACACTGCTGACGCTGTGATCTCAATTTTGAGGTGTCATTATAGGCTGTACAAATCCACCATTCAAATGCTGATATTGGCACATCAGCACGTAAAACTGGCATTTATATGCATATGTTTTGGTGAATATTTTTAGTTAAGTTTACTCACCAAACCAGTAATCATGAGCATTCATGCCAGAAGCAAGATCCAAAGATGTATGTGTCTCCATTCAAAGAAAAAGAAACCTACCCATATATCCGATCTAAACTGCTCAATTTGTGAATACTAAATATTCACAATTTGTTCACGAACAACCTACAGACCAACAGCTATTTCCATACTCAGATTTAAAATAATTTCAAATAACAAAAATGTAAGAAAATTTGTTTTCAGATATTTTGTGAACAGCAAAATAGTGACATTAAATTAATAAATTATTAATTGTGTTTCCAGTCACTGACAAACCCTGTTCATTAAGTGTGTGTCACAAGTTTGGGTTCATTGATGGAATATGGGCATCAAAAGATAGATGCCATTATCGATTCTAGGACCACAGCTATTATGGTGAAAAATAAGGATTGCCAAATTAGTGTTACATGTTACTTTATGAATTAAGTGGCATTTGACACAAATTCATGGCAACAATATAGTTTTAAAATAGATATTTTAGATTGCTAACATTAATATTGTAGATCATATGCCTAAAACTAAATACAACATTGTATTACACAGATTTTGATCTAAATGAGTGGAAGAAAGCTGTAAGTTGTGTGCAAGAGAGCGAGATGAGGAAGTGGCGGTTCAAGGGATAAAAAAACCCACAGATTTAACAATGAAACTATTAATGTTTGGTCATTTTTTCAGATACTATGTTGCAAGATGTACTGTTTAAAATGACTAGCTTCAGAATGTGTCCAGGCTATAATCAAATTCGGTGAAAGCTGTGAATACTGCTGAGGTAAAGCACAAAGGACAAAGTACTCAGTACTTACCTTTCCCTATCCTCATTTGTAAAACACTGACCTACTATTATTTATTATTTGTTTTATGGTAGAGCTTAGGAGCCAATTGAAAATGGGGCTTCACTTTGTACAAACATTGAGTAACAGACAGTCCCTTTTACAGGTGAAGGGATGGGATTTAATATATTAGTAGAATGAGTGAATGTGTTGATCAAACATACCAACTGAACTCTCTTCTCAGTTACACCTGTTTCACTCCATTGACTCCAATGGTGTTGCTGTGGTACAGCTTTTGAGCAAAGCTGGTCTGTAGCCTCCATAGCACAGAATGCAGGCCCAGCTGTGCCTCAAAACCACAAAACCTCACCCATATCCTGCAAGAGTCTCCTCATGGTTGGAAACATAGGTCCTACATGGGAACTTATCCCAGACTCCTCAGGGCAGGGTCTTGGATTTCCCTGACATATTTGACATCCAGCAATTATCTGGAGAGGGGCTGTACATGCTGGTAAAGATCCTTCTGCACCAAGCAATCATGAGAAGGAAAAGATAATGATTATGAGAAATCCTCAGGTTTTGTCAGAATCCCCTGTGGGCATTATACTAATTGCTTTTTTTGCAAAGGATGATAAGTAATTTTTTTCCTTCACCACCAGACTGGCCAAGGCAAGGTAGGTTGTTGTTGGGCTAGTTTTGTTTGTTGGGGGTTTTTTTTTGCCTTCCCCACAGTAGTTTGTGGGCTTATTTGGGGCAAATGTGAAATGGGGGTTAGGCTACGATGTTGCAACTCATTATGTAAGCATGGGGCAGATGTCCAGTGCAGCTACCCCATAGGGAACAGATACAGTGATCAGCAAAAATGGATTGGGAAAGGCTTTAAAGGAGGTATTTTATAAAGAAGCAGAAATGGAGGAGTTTGAGTGTTCTATTACTGGTATGGCAGGGAGCATCTCCCTCTTCTTTAAACACCTCTCACACTTAACCCTCATTTGAGTGGTGGGGGTGGTGAGGTCCCAGCAGCGGGTTGGCTGGAGACTAAGATGGGCAAAGGGGGAATAGCCGACAGTAGCTTCCCCCACTACATATATATAAATGATTATGGAATTACCTGCACCGTATACTTATCTGCTGGGTATTCCCTGACATTTAGGACTAAAGTTGCAGCCTGATTAACCACATCCAGTGGTTAAGCTGTGCTTCTTTCAGCATAGCTAGACAAGGACCTCATGGTAAGATAAGAGGATGAGCCGAGGGGTCACTTGCTGAGGAAGAACTCATTTATGAGGTTCCTCATCCCCAGATGGCTTCCTGTAGGGTTGATATGGAGCAGAATGGACATGGAGCCCCTGTGGAATGGCTATGGGCCTTCTTCATCTCCATACCCCTCAGTCTGGGTTTGATTATGGTTTGAAACTGGGTTATACAGGAGTAAATGTCTATCATGCCTGCTTTTCCCACATAAGCAGGGATCAGACCTGAGGACAGAATTTGATCAATAGAATATAAGCTTTTGCCTCTTTAAAATAACATCAGATATTTATCAGGGAACTGGCAAAAGGTTTTATCTGAGTTACATTTCATATATATAGAAGAATAAAAAAAATCTTGACCCAAAGAGTACAAACAAAAAGCAGTCATGTCACAACCTATCAAAACTTACAAAGTAATTCAGATTGTAGTTAAGTTACTGTTGTCATTTTGGATTCAAAGTAATCAAACAAAATACATTTTCTTTTAAATATCTCAAACTAAAGATTTTCAAATTCAATTTTTAGGTTACACGTACACAAGGGATTGACAACCTTTGGGGGCTGCGGGAAGTGACGCAGACTGACGGATGTGCTGCCCACCGGTTCACGCAGCCCCCATTAGCCTAGAACAGTGAACTGTGGCCAGTGGGAGCTGTGATCAGCTGAACCCGTGGATGCTGCAGGTAAACAAACCATCCCGGAACACCAGCGGATTTTCCTGATGGACCATGTGCCAAAGGCTGCTGATCACTGAGCTACACTATGAGCTAGGGGTGCAGTTCTGCTGGTCATGTACACCTACTCGTCATACCCATGTACACATACTCAATGAAAGCTACCATATGTGTATATGAGCAGGGGAATAACACCTTCATAGTGTGGATGTAGCCTTAGTGTAGAAGTGGAAACTAAGAGGCTGCCACACTCCTAGTGAATGACTCTAATTATTGTGCACTATATTCGCCAAAGGGTTGGGTTATATTCCAAGCATAGATTGAATCCTATCAAGGCTCTCAGCCTCAGTGATATCTTGTGGCAATGAGTTCCACAGGTTAATTGTGTGTTCTGTAAAAAGTTTATTTTTATCAATTTTTAATGTTATTGCCTTTCAGATTCAAGGAATATATTCTTGCTCTTGTATTATGACAAACAAACAAAAAAGTCTGTTGGGTACAAGTGAATTATTACTGACTGTACAAAACCAGTTTATTTTTACAAAGAATAACTGTCCCTGGTTCAGTTTATTTTCTTTTATTCATAAGTATCCTATTTGTCTCCCTTCAATGTACTTTTAGCAATACCCAGGCCTTTGTAATCTCATATAATAGGAAGGTACCCAAGAATAATACCAAGCTGCTCTCTTTTAGTGCTGTTAGCTAGACTTTTTGTTCCTTTTCTTGGCACTTGAACAGTTACTGAATAGGAGATTCTGTCGTGGTTAATTGACATAGATTCCATTATTTCAACAATTGAATTACTGTTAAGCACTGTGTTGCTAAGCTTTGTGGTATGTCAGTCTTTCATTATCATCCGTAGGCCTGGTATATTGCTTAAAATATAGGATTTGTTCAACCCTGAATGATAGGAATACATTTGGCTAAAATTATTTAATACAGATTCTATTAGGGATTGGAAAAAATAATTTACAGAATCCTTAGCTCTTTGACTACATAATAAGATATTACAGGAACAATTGTTAGACTTTTATGAAAAGACCTCAAAATCTTTTACCATTTATAAAAGCTTTCATAAGAAAATAATTCAATTTTCATGACTCTGATCAATTCAAAGTAATAGAATAATACATTGTTTTGGGGTAAAAAAAATCTTATTTTTACATTAAATAATCTCAGAAGAATTAATTTTGCCCTGGACAAAGGTTATATATTTTATGAAGTACATTAACTGACTTCTTTATCACCGTAGAGTTCAGAAAATAGAACCATGAGTAGGAATACTATTTCTTCAATGAAGAATCTTTGCAAAGGCTGAATGGCAGGGATCAGATAAAAACACAGGCTTTAAGCTGCTGAGCATTTTAATTAATATGAGTAGATAAATATTTGACTATCTCTAAATGCTCATTTCTCTAGTAGGGCATTAGGTATATTATAATATATAGGATAACTGATTCATTTTCATGATCATCATCTGGAATTTCCCCAAATAAAAAAAAGATTACAGTGAGATATGCTTTATTTGACATATTCTCCCTATGGAACAATTAATTTGGGGAATTTAATGGAGTGTTTTTCACTGACAGAGCTGTGCAATGTTTTTCCATTCTCCTATTAAAATATTCTAATTAAATCAGTCATCCTAGTCCCATCTGTTATATAGAGCTCTCATGTGGGGTGGCTGCTGGATTCTCTCCAGGGTAGCCTCTGAATTTACCTCCCTTCATGGCTGGTTGGATGTCATACACAGCAGAATCTTGTTCTCTGTTAGAAATTATTTCTAATATATATTTTGGTGTTACATCACACACAAAAGAAATCCCAGGAGAATCAGCCCATCATGAAAAGCATTAACTTCACAAGATGAACAGAATCATAGCTCCCTGATTGTTTTCTGTAGCAGAAAAGATGGTTTACATTCTTTTGAAAGGGTGGAAAGGGAATTTCATGTATGAGAAAAGGAGGTAACTAATTAGTTATTAGAGCATACTTTGAGCCCCCATCTCTTCTTTGTCAAAGAAGGGGCTTCTTTACAATTATTGCTGCAGATGTAATATATCAAAGAAATGTTAACTGAGCAGGTTAAGGTTTATTTCCAACCCCATCAGGCTATCTCATATAAGAAACCAAATTCTTGCAAAACCATTCAATTGCATCGGAAGTCTGGTTAGCACCATACTAGGTATTTTGGGTGAAATCTTAGTCCCACTCAAGTCAATGGAAGTTTTACCAATGATTTCATGGAGCCAGGATTTCACTTTCTAAGTACAATTGATATGAAACTAGAAGCTAAACTGTGTTATATATGCCACACAATCCATGCAATAAATACTCTTCAAATGTTTCAAAATGCTATTTAACTAGGGTAAATCAGTTCTGATTCAATACAGTTTTTTAAGGATTTTCATATAATTTTATATTGTCGAGTTAGGCACACACTGGTGCTGAGGCGATGCCTGGAGGGGGAATCATGTGGGGACATGTAATCCCTTCTGATTTCTGCCAGAGTTTATATTTTTACTGTTTTTATGTTGGCAGTGTGTTCAGCTATCAAGAGTTATGCATCACCACAGCTCAAATGACTTACAATGGATTGCAGAATGAGTCTGTGGTACATACGTTATACCTGTAAAGCACTGAACAAATATACAGAGCTGTGGGTGATTTTTAAAAACAAAATCAACCACCATCAGATTTCAGTGCACTTGAACTATATGTCTCAAATCTCCATGACAGGTCTTTAGGAAATGCCAACAAACAGTCTCAGTATAGCTGTGTGAATAAAACATTAATATTTGCCATAGGGTGAACTGTAACACCTCCAGAGTTTGAAATTTCACGCTGTCTATACTGGAGGACCAGATAAATTTCACCCCAACTCAAGCAGAGTTTGAAATTTCAAAAGTTGTGTACAGTTCTTCTGTAGTCAAAAGTAGAGATGTAACTCCCATGTAGATAATTTTTATATATGAGGTTGTGTGTGTTCTTCCTTATTTTATTCACATACTGGCTCAGACCTGTATACTTGCATCAGGCTTTCCTTTTTCAATGCATCATGTAGAACAAATTACAAAAGGAGTTCAAGCCCCCTATGCACTTATACATACCATCATAAGACTGATTTCTTTCAAGATAACCCTTTTCAAATTATGTAACTTCTCCTTTTCCTTTATGGCACGGCCCAGGGACCTATGAGAAGGAACTGTGCCAGGAAGAGCAGGACTTGTTTTCCACTAGACTTTTGGCTCCAATTGAAATATATAGTTCACATGTAAACAAAAATGGTGCATCAGGTGATTTGAGTTCTATGAGTTGAATGCAGATTCTCCTCATGCATGCGTATGCATTCTGTAGGTTTGGTTTTGGTTGGTTTACCACTTTTATCACCCTTTCCCCTGAAAGAATCCAAGGTCCAGTTGCTTAATCACGATATGTCCTTCCTCACAACTCTCCTCCCTTTTTTTTAAAAAAGCAATCCACTTATGCAGTCAGGGGATAGAATTATGTTTCTAAATTAATCAATCACACACAGATAATATATCATAAATCACAATATATGCAATGAACATAATTTGTGATCCATCCAGAGGGTGAAATTTAGTAGAATGAAATGTCCATCAATTAATTTTGAAATATCAACAAATCTATAAAAAACCATACAGAATGGAAAAGATAATATATGTCAAATATATAGATCAAATAAATAGCTCACTATGAATAGTTTATGCGGCTGAAATGGAGACTTCATATTCATATATATTTATATATACAGAGAGAGGTAGAATATATATTACACATACTATATAAGCACACGTATATAGAGAGATGTTTGCTATCAGTTTTAAGAGGTATGACGCAACTGCCTCTGTAAAACTTCAATTATTTTTTATCTAATTTGAAATCATAGGGCTTATGACTGCTGTTTCTTTGTTAAAATTCAGCAAATATTTTAAAAAGATCTGTTTAATCTTCTTGCATGGATGAATCTGGCTTAAAAGATTTTAAATATTTCATAATAATGACTATTTCACTATTAGATTTATTTAAAGTATCCGTGGCTATTAATTGAAAAGAAAGGTTTTAAGCACTTTATGAAACATTATGGGAAAGTGGAACATTTCATATTTTTCCATTTCCTTAGTATTCTTCTGGGCTTTTGAGTCTGAATGTTGGTTTTGTTCCCTAACTCTTTCTCAATGCGGGGTTTGTGTTTTTTTCTCAATTATCACTATTATTATCACTGCATAATTAACGATTAATGATTAAAGTCTACAATTTTATTCTTGTTTGTCTTGTGTGTTTTTGATTGGCTTTGTAGCCTCAGCAGCTTCATCAGAGATCAAAAGTCTTTGCATTTTTTAGCCAGATGGTGTAGTTTCCACGTTCAGTGGGAGAGCCACCTAAGAAAGGCCAGCTGGATGAATTTCAGAATAAGATGCAAAGAATAGGAAACCACATCTTCAATACAGAGACTTGATGAATATGAACACAACCATAAAAGGCAGGAGGTGAAGGGACTCAGGCATATAATATGAGCTCTAATATTTAATATAATTTTGGTGATTCAAAAGGTATGTATGGTACTACAAAGTGACTGAAAAACAGCTTTTCTTAAGACAGTATTGTAGAATGGAACATAAGAGGTATTTCATAATGAAAAAACAGTTCAACTACTTAACTGGCTTTTCATAGAACAACAGAAATTAGAGATGAAAAAGATCCATTAGATCATTGACTCATTTCATTACTATTGGAGGATCGATCCATCCTTGATATTTCCATGTAGAATATAATTTACATTCTAGTACTTTCCTACATGTCTGGACATGTTCAGACACTACTCTTAAAGTTTAGACCACATGCAAATGGATCTCACCTCCAAGAAGATTTTCCTAAATTCATCCTAAAATCTATGTTTCTTAGGTTCAGCTCATTGTTTTTACATACATCCACTTATCCAATGCTATATAATTTTTTCTTCATCTGCAGTGTTCATCTCACATATTTTTAGTTAGTGATTTCTTTTCCAGCTGTAACTTAGCCAGACTATTTCTATTTAACTGTCCTAGGGCCTGATCCAAATCCCACTGACATCAATGGATTGACTCCGCTGACTTCCAATGAGATTTGGAACAGACCCTTAATTTTTCCTTGTCTCTCCACTGCTCTGCACCCTACACAGTCACTTGCAACTCTTCAAGGAGAGTGCAGTGTGGGTATAATATAGCATCAAATGAGAGTGCCAACATTTTACACCCCCTTTGCACAGAAGTCAATGGCTGCACAAGGTTCTGGGCCATGGGCCACTATTTTATTTATTTATATAGGCATATACAATGTTCTATTGTTTGTTTGTTTTGAAAATTCATATAAAACTATTTATGGCCATAATAGGCACTTACCTAGGCATCTTAGATGATCCCAGCAAGGACTTGATGCCATTGGAATGGGGACATTGCCAGCTTACTAAAGGGAACCAGTCTTTGCTTCTAGCCCTGAAGGGCGCAAGGCAATGAACTTTAAAACTGTGACATTTTTAGGTACAGAAAAGGTATTTTTGATCATTTTTACAGGCTTTTATGACTCCTTCTGAGTTCTGCACAGTGAGGCTCCCATTAACCACACTGCTTGGCTTCACAGGTGGAAGAAATAGCCCCAATAAAAATGTGAAAACAGTCAAACTTTTTCAGAAATATTTTAGACTATAACATATGTGGCATGCACAGAATACGTTAGTACGGTGTATGCTATAAAGGTTTTATGAGCACTAATTTGGGTTGATCTGCAAAATTCACTCAAGGCTTCATCACCTTTGGGTGATATGTCTGTCTCAAACTCTAATTGCTGAAACTTTTATACCACACCATTCTGTACTTCATACATGTATCATTAACAATTTTAGAACAGAAATGGGATGTGTCAGACTGACAACATACTATAATATTGTGGACAAACCTCACTGAATTAAGTTAAACTTTAAAGAATTAAGTTTAACATTTTTGGAATTCATTGTATTAGAAATGCAAATGTTTATTTAGTATTATGTAGTATTGTGAGACTATATATGTAGCTTCTTTAGCAGGAAAACAAGATTAATACAACCTCTGGCAGGTATCACGAACTTCAACGTTCTGAAGAATTCCTATGAAGTGGATTTCTTAGGAAGTACTTTGACGTAAGGGGGAACTCAAATTCTCCCCTCCAAAGCCCAGCTTTTGAAGGTACGCTCTGGGGAGAGAGACCCATTGTGTACTAAGTACCTACTTTGGAAAACTCCAGCTCAGAGTTCCCTGATCTGCATAAGGATGAACTCAACATGTCAGGAATGTGGTTTTTCTGAGTGGAAGTTGTGATGAACTGGTAACCACAAGGAATCTCCTTGCACTGAGGTTGAAGGACTTCTGCTTGAATCCATGTCAGGATTGCAGTGAACTCTGGTAAGCTTTTTAGCCCATGTGTAGATTCTTGTATTTTTAATATGTTTTCTCTGTAATGCTTTGTGCCTTCAGAATAAAATGGGCTTGTACAGGAAGTGTTATGTGGTAGGAATTATCCCTGTTAACTGTCTCTGAAAAGAAAGCAAGCAGGTGTCTTTGGGCATCCCATCGGTGGTGGGAAATACAAAGTGAAGGCAGGGCATTGTGCAGCCTGAAGATACCATGGTCAGAAAGGAGAGAGAAGTATGTCTCCACCCAATAGAGGCAACAGTTGGGGAGCTGGAAGCCTGAACATGGGTGCCTGGCCTGAACTGCTGGTGGAGAATACAGATGCAGTTGCCCTGAATCATGGAAGTAATTCTTTCAAAACTGATTTACCTGTTAGAATGCAGTACTTTACAAATAGTAGAACTGAATATGAAAAATACAATAGCATGCTTAGACAGCAGACGTCCATGGCGCCAAATGTCCATGACCACGCTCTACAACTTTATTCCAGGCAGCTAGGACCTTCACAGGATTATTATTGATCTGGTGCAATGAGGTTAATCATGGGTGACCACATCACTCCTAGTCCATGAGCAGATAGTGACCCCTCTTGATCTCAAGTCTGATCTTCAGAGTTCAATGTGCAGGGACTTTGTATTTGAGAAGGGCAACTTGATGAATAAGGAAGGGCCAGTCTACAATGGCCAGTGATGATTTCAATCCTTTAAAGGCCAGTTCTCAGTGATATCTTCCTATTTCTGATAAAGTCAAACCATCTTATAAAGAATAGTTGCTGCTTGCAACTCCTATGAAATACCTCCAGCCTCCTGATGTCTTGTCTAAGCAATCTTCATATATCAGATCCATATAGGAGGATCAGAAGTAAATCTGTACTTTTGTATATAGTTTTGCCTTCTTTTGGCTCCAGATCCTTTTCAGGTCCCTTATGGCTAAACCAGTTCTCCTTAGGATGTTTGGCTGGCTGTGCCTGTCTGATGACAGTTTACTGCCTAGAGAGATAAAGCCATCCACTGTTTCCATGGTTTGCCCAGCGGACTAGATCACTTGTATCACAACTTTTATGCCAACACTCTGGATTTTTGTTTTTGCCCAATAAAACCTTAGTTCAAGGGCAGCTGCCTCATACTGGAAGCTCTCTGATGCATCTTTGAGATCAATTGCATCCTGACCAAAGAGGATGACATGATCTGCATAATCTAGATAGGTGAAGAAATTGAACCAACAGTTACACCAATATTTGTGGAGACACATTTGAGGAGCCAATCCACTGAATGGCATAACAGGGCTGAGGCCAGGACACATCACTGCTTTACCCCAGATCTAGTGTGAAAACTGTCAGATCTATGGCCAATGAAGCCATGCCCCAGCATGTCATTATGCAGGTCTTGAATTAGCCTCAGGAGGATGTCAGGAACACTGCTGTCTTCTATCAGCAGAATCAATGGCTGCCTTTAGGTACATATACGCTGCTGTCAAAGGCTGTTTGAATCACGATGGATATCAGATAACAGACAAATATGAGAACAAGGATAGGTCCATTGTAGATTGCCCAGCAATTGCTCTGGGTGATTGCATTTCACAATGCGAGGTTGGAGTCAGGTGAATAGGACATGAGTGAAGCCATTTCCAGGAAGAGAGCACAGACTTATGGGCCTATAGCTATTGTACTCAGTATGTAGGCCTTTCCCCTAACAGAGTGGGACAATGATCATTTCCTTTCACTCCACTGGTACCTTCCCAGCAGTCCAAGCCCAAACAAAAATTTGGTGTCATGCAACACTTATGGGTACTATGGCACACCTAAGAAGATCAGGCATTATGTCGCTGGGTCCAGGAGCTTGTCCACTTCTAAGTTTCTTTATGGCAGATCAAACCTCTTCCAGTGTAGGTGCATCTATACAAGTTTGGGGGTCAAGGATTGCACTACTGCTAATGAATTCAGATCTGGACATGGAGTCACTTCATGATAGTTAAGTTCAGACTCAATATTCTTTCCATCTTTGCAGGACTTCTTCTTTGGTTAAGCATGTTTTACCATCAGCCTCACTTATCAGCAGAGACCCAGTTTTGGATCAACATGATTTAATAGCTGGGAATGGAGGTCATAATTTATTAAATCTTATTCCCTCTTCTGCTTCTTTTGCCAAATTCTCACAATAAGTTTTGTCACAGTTCAAGGCAACTGCACCTGTATTTCCCTTTAGTGATTCAACAAGGACTCCTTGTCTTGGCTTTCACCTCCCCTCAGATGCATATCTCCATCCAAGAGAGGCAGCATTCTCCTTTCTGACTGGAATATTCTCCAGATGCAACATTCCCTTGCCTTTACTTTGTTATTCCCAGAACAGACAGGATGCTCTGCCACACCTGCTTATTTTCAAAGATAGATAATAGTGTGATTGCTACAGGTATAAGTTACTATGAGGCTCTTTCTAAGCAAGCCTATTTTATTCTTAAGTTTCAAAGAATTACAGAGAGAAAAACATTAAAAACAATAAAAGAACCTACATGGATGCTAATAAGCTTACCAGAGTTCACCTAACTCTCACATAGGTGCAGTCTTTTAATATCCCAGACTAGAGGCAACCTTGTAGTTACAAGTTCATAAGAGCTTCTGCTCCGAACAAGCATACTCATAACATGTTCAGTTCATTTTTTGTATAGTTCAGAGGTCTCTGATCCAGAGTTTCCAGAATCAGGTAGTTAGTATACAAAGAGTCTACCTCCCCAGGGCATATTTTCAAAAGCTTGCTTTGGAGGGGGATAATTTGTATTCCTTTAATTTCCTTAGGAAATCCAATTCACATGTATTGTTCCAAAAAGACCTTTGAACTTCTTAATACCTTCCAAAGATTTAATTAATCTTGTCTTCCTGCTAAGGAAGTTCCATTTAGTCTCACAATAGTACATAAACATTTGCATTTGTAATATAATGAACTCTAAAGAATTTAATCCTAATTCATTCATTTAATTCAGTAAAGTTTATTTGACTTTCATAAGGTTTGTTCAGGATATAGCAGGATATGGTCAGTTTGTCAAATCTCCCCTCTACACAAATGTGTGTAACTGGAGTGCTGACTGGCACCCACAAGCAGAAGTCAGCAACATTCAGTACGCAGCCCATCAAGGTAATCCACTGCTGGGTTTCAAGACATTTTGTTAATGTTGACCATCGACAGGTATGGCCCCCCCACAGATCCCAGTGGCCGTGGTTTGCCATTCCTGGGCAATGGCCCCATAGCCAAATTCCTGTCTTTGTTCCATCGCTCCTGAGGTTAGAGCTCAGGGATTCTGGTGGCCTCACCTCAGCTTCTTTGGAGAAGGAGGAAGAATATTGAACCTGAACAGGGTGGCTTTTTGTTCCCCACTGAGTCAAGGTGAAGAATTTATCAACCTTCAAATAGGTCAAGACAATCTGAATTGATGACTCACCTGGGCATGGAAGAGAGAGCCATTACTAAGTAAATTAGATCTGTGACAAGTTATTAGAAAAGGAAAGAGAGGGAAGAGAAATCAGAGCTGAGAACAGAGACCTGGCTGATGTACTTGTATCTTAAAATGTGTACGCAGCAAGGTTAATGATAAGGCAACCTGAGAATACAGTCAGAAGCTTTGCCATTTATTTTTGTCTTAGTTAATTCTTTTTAGGGCTGTCAAGCAATTCATCACAATTAATCACATGATTAAAAATAATTATGATTAATCGAACTGTTAAGCAATAATAGAATACCATTTATTTAAATATTGTTGGATGTTTTCTCCATTTTCAAATATATTGATTTCAATTACAACATAGAACACAAAGTGTAAAGTGCTCACTTTACGGTTATTTATATTACAAATATTTCAGGTGATGTTGTAAATAAGAAACCGGAAGCATTCTCTCTCATAAATGTAAACAAACTTGTTTGTCTTAGTGATTGGTTGAACAAGAAGTAGATCTGAATGAACTTGGAAGCTCTAAAATTTTACATTGTTTTGTTTCTGAGTGAAGTTACGTAACAAAAAAAAATCTACATTTGTAAGTTGCACATTCACAATAAAGAGATTGCATTATGGTATTAGATGAAGTGAATTAAAAAAACTATTTTTTTATCATTTTTACAGTGCAAATATTTGCAATAAAAATAATAATATAAAGTGAGCACTACACACTTTCTATTCTGTGTTGTAATTGAAATCCATATATTTGAAAATGTAGAAAAATATCCCAAAATATTTAATACGTTTCAATTGATATTCTATTGTTTAACAGTGTGATTAAAACTGTGATTTATCGTGATTAATATTTTTTGAGTTAATCATGTGAGTTAATTGCGATGAGTCGACAGCCCTAATTCTTTTTAATTTTGAATATACCTTGTTTTCTCTATTTTAGAGTTATTGGCTGATTATGGTTCTCAAAGTCCCTGTACAAAGCTGCAGTTATTACCCATACCAGGTCCAGGAAAGATTACCTTTATTTCAAACTGATGTTATCTTTGGAAATAACTTTTTTCCCTAGCAATGGAGGCCTGCACCAGAAATTCTGCCCCTCTTGCCTGGAACTTTATATTGATTTACATCAGAGAATACCGAATGAGGAGCCACAATGTATCTCTTGAAGAATTACCTGAGAACATGAAATGACACAGGAATACACAAGGGGAGACAACTGCTTTTCCAAGGAGAAGAAATGGTAGCATGGAGAACATTAACATGGAGATTTTGATTAGGTATAATTTAGCGTATATTATGAAAACTAGCATCTCTTGGGTACTGCACATTGAATGAGGAGGACTTCATTAAACTCATTATTATTGTACTGGCTCTAAGAAAAGTACTGCAATACTTCAGCAAAAATGAATGTTATCAAAATGTCTAAATATAAATATGTAATAATTTTTATTTCAAAGAATCATTATCTAAAGCATTTGTGAAATCTGATGTTTTTCAAAGCTTTCAGTTTTGGAAAAATTCCTCCTATTTCATGGAACCTTTTCCCTTCTTTCTACCTACTCATCAACTCTTATTTTTCCCGTTTGAGAGCATTTTCCCCAAGTGAAATGTGTGAATACTATAGCACACACTGTTCTGTTCTAATGTATATAATTTATATTCATTATTATTATTTATGTATAATCTGGGTACTTTCCTCCAATGGTGAAATTACATGACAAACATAATGAAAATAAATATAAGATGTTTCATGACCTTTTGCAGAAATCCGACATGGTGTATATCTTCTAAAAGAAAATATTTAGTATTAGACTAATTGGTAATACACAAAACATACGTGATAGTCAACGTTGATGTGATAAATTCATGATCACATAGTGCTTCCTAAATGGACAAACACTGCATGTCAGATAACCCAAATAATGAGCATAACAGAACATGAAATCCTGGTCCCATTAAAGTCTATGGCAAAACTCCTGTGGACTTTAACTGGACCTGTATGTGATCTCTGGACTGTAAATAAGCTAATATAGGAGTCATTTGGCTATGATTCAGATTTGCTTCTTTATAATGAGTATGAATTTTACATTCCAATATATATACAGTTTAAAAATAATTGGAAAAAAATTCAGCATTCTCAAGTTTTTCAGCAAAGTACTGAAACATAAACACCATACTCTGTGTGAGAATATTTCCTGAAGGCTTCAGAACCACTAAAGAATCCATACTTTAAATTGTTTTCTACAGTTGTAACACTGCAACTGTGGCATGAGATTTCTTCGTTGTAGGTTCATTTAGGCGAGAAGGGCAGAAACAATTAATGAGCCTGTTGCATACCAAAATGGAGCATTTTTAAAATGTAAAAACCCTATAAAAATAGATCAGTTACACACACACCATGAATACCTTCCCTGAAGACAAGGGGCAAGTGCCTTGTAATGCAAACCCTGCACTTGGTTTCTCTGTCTCTATCTTTCCCTCCCTCTCTTGTGTCTTAATATAAGATTTCAAGGAGTTTTAAGATTTAGATTGCCTTCTGTGTTAATCCTTTATTAGCCCTTCCCCTTGAGCTCATTCATCCTCAATGACAGGTTGTACAGTCACAATGCCCAGGATTTAAAAGAAACAAGGTCCAAAGTTTAGGCTGCTAAATCTGAATTCAAGTGCCCCAAAACGGGTCTGATTTTCGAAAGTACTGAGCACCCACCATCTCCCATGGACTTCCATCCGTAGGAACTGCTGGGTGCCCAGCTGCCACTGTGGCTAGTGACAAAATGATTCGTAGACCTGCATGTAAGAAGCAGAGGTCAATATTCACAATGAAACGGAATATTTTTATCCAAGGGCCCATTATTAAACAGTTTAGAGACCATGGATATTTTTTTTTTTTTATGATTGTGAGATTATCCATCTACCCGCAACGCCCAATTTACCTGTTTAAAGAGAGTAGATCCTTTCTTCCCAGGCAGGGACTTCTTCCAAGGAGTGGCAGCTAGCAGGTTTCTTTGGAGTACGAGGGGGAAAATGTTGAGGAAAGGGATAGACTATGGGAACACCATGTAATTAGCAGAAATTAGTTTTCTTGGGGATGCCCCTCTCAAACATACTGAGAACATGGGACTGGTATTGGACTTTAGGATGTGGGAAAGCTCTTATGGACATTTTCACTACACCTTAAAATCAGGACCAGCCATCAGAGAAGGAAGGAATAATAAATCCTGGATTCTTCTGTGCCTTACAAGACATATTAGGGACAACAGGCTTTTATCCACTATGCTAAATGTCACCTGGCTTCTGTCATGACAATGTAGCTAACTATGTATGTCTCTCTCTTCCTGATGCTAATGCTGACTGTCTCACCCCCACAATTGCTGGCTTTTTCTCCTCGAACTTGGAGCAAGTCAATTTCTGTCACCTGCCAGCTGGCTTCCTTGCAGCCTCTTCTCACCCCAGAGCAGGTCCTTCATATTCTGGACTATTTTTTAGGCAATAAGACATGAAGGAGGTATGGAATGCCTATTTCTGGTCATTTGACCAAACAATAACTAATGATAATACCAAAAAAATTCCCCCAAAAGTTATTATGCATCTATATTTAAACAGGGGGTTGTAATGGAAATGGTCATACAAATTTAACACTAATGGAACAGATCAGTGTCCAGCCATAACTACATTAGGAAATACTATGTTTAAGATTGCAGGAAATTTCAAATGATAACTTATTTTCAAATTTTTCATAACTTTCTGGAAAAAAACACTTTTCAGATAGAACTTTGCATGCTTTGTTTCTTGTAAACGTGAATTTTTGAGATATGTTTGAGCCAAATGCCTTCAAGCAGTCTATAAATTAAGGCTGTGGTGAAAAATATGCTTCCTTTACAAAGTACTCTAATCACATATAGGCCTTGATTATGCAATGAGCTCTGCAAAGATGGAGGACTCTATTCATGTGGCACTTACTTATTGCAGGGCCAGGTCTTGCAGTAGTCCTGCCTCTGTCCCACACCCCTCCTTGCTGGCTTTGACTTAGGCTGGACACCTGCTCCAACCACTAGGTTAGACTGCTCTCATCTCAGGTGGCTGACAGTTGCTTTGCCAGGTTATTAAAAAACAAACAAAAAAACAAAAAAACACACACACAACCAAATAGAACCTGATATTGATTTAACTAAGTTTTTCCCTTTGAAAACTGAGTACTCTGCATGCATAGCACAAAGTTTTCAGCTATGCTGAATCACATGACAAAGCTGCTACAGCCTAGGAAATGTGCACTTTTCCTGAATGCTTGAGACCTGAAACCTTCCCATTCTCCTGCCAGCTCACTAGAACCCTTCTGTTTATTTGACATAAGTTGATATTTTCAGTTCAGATATCCCTGGCTCTCTGGGGAAGCATGTAAGTGACTTGTGAAAATCTCATGCTTGGACAAAATATTACTGATATATTTTTAAAAAGAAATTACAAAATATGCATTAGGCCAGTTGACGTTGCTGCAAGAACCTTCCATTTTAAATTTCCATTAATATTTTTCATGAGAATTGGATTATTATTTTATACGCTGAAATAATTTGTACAGTGGGGCTGCTGAGAGCCATTAAAGCAAACTGCAAACCCTATATATGATGGAAAACCACTTCAAGCCACGGAGTGCTGCTGCACCCCAGCAATCCTAGTTCCAGGAACTATGTTACATGATATATGGCATATAGTGTAGACAATTATTCTGCCTGCAAAACCTACCTTTTTCAACGCACCAGCTTCACTTTATGGTGAATAAACTTTTTTTTTCTTGTCTTCACTGCTTTATTGAAGAATGCACTGGAAAGAAAACATGCACAGTTTCACATGGCAAGAAAAAGTTAATTTCCTATTAAATATAAAATGTTGTTTCCCTAACCTGCTAATACTGTATGTGGAAACTTAAAGATACCATCTTCAGAAAAAAAATACTTTTTGCCTTTGTTCGCTGAGATTAATTCCACTAAACTAATGAGACTTTCAGTATGATCCTTATTAAGTAAAGTTGATTTCAGGGACTCTATTTATAAATATTTAGGAATCAAAACCATCATATTAAACCTTGAAAAGTGACTCTACAGAACTATTGTCTGACAGTGACCTAATTAGAGTCATTTGCATAATAATGAGACTTTGAAAGAGATAAGTGATAGCATGCTTGTAATAGATAATTAATTTGTGTTTCAAAATAAGCCATGGATATTTAACCACAATTCATATGACATGTTGAATTAAGGGAGTTGTGCAAGTTATTTTATAACAATAAACAACAGTTACAGCTTTTCAGTTCCACTTAAACTCCCATTCAACATATTGCTTTCTATGCTGAAAAGGTAAAGGCTGCTCACTAAGGTTTTGATTCTGAAATTCATTTGCCAAAGGGTATAACTGGGAAATAAAATACTTCTTCACATCATAAAAGCAGCATAATCTACTTCATATATTGTCCTTCATTTAGTATGATTGGTGCATGGCTCTCTTCTCCTTCCAGTCACTTACACCTTCTCTCCATTCCTATATTGTTCTCTTTGAGTCCATAACATGAGGGCACAACATAATATGCCTTACCCACAACCACCTGCCCTCTGAGTTACCATTCCCACTTGTAATAACTCAATAGTTTGGGTACATATGGATTCATTAAAATCTTTTCTTAGGCTTTGATTCACAAGGATGACCAAATTTAAGATTGACTTTGAGTTGAGGATGTGAATACATCCAAAAAAAAAATCAAAGTGCTGCTACTTCCAAACCACTGACTTTCAACTCATTTCACATTAAAAAAAAACATGTGAAAGCACAAGACTAGACTCTTTCTATGCAAAATCATAAAGTAGCTAAAACTCACCAAACACTGGTTAATGTTTGCACGCTTCATTGAGCAATTTGGTAATGGCCGAATTGTGGGTTTGAACCACATGTTTCAGGTTTCATAATTAAAGCTTCACACAGCTCTGGTGCAGAACTCTGTCAAGATCAACAAAAATCTATTGCAGTGTGTCACATTCCAGGGTACAGTCCAGACCAGTGAGAGGTTCTGTCACCATCTGCCCCATTATCCTGGATGCCTCACAATGCTTGGCGGTGGTAACTCCAAACCTGGCCTAAAGGAATGCAGGTCACACCCTGAGTGCCTGTGTGTAGTTACAGCCATGGCCCAGCAGCTCTGACCCCAGCATCCTGTCAGCAACACCCCAGTCACACTCTGGCTTCCAACAGCCTCAGTGACTACTTGCAGGGTGGCCCTGATACACCACCAGTCCTGAATTTTCCCCCAAACTCATGTTCTGCATTTTCCAGCCCTCTCCTGTCCAGTTCAGATATTAGAGGTCTGTTGCCCCTTTAATGTATCAATATTCATGAATTTGCTACTTTAACTGGGGTTACCAAACAGTTCAGTTTAACCACAACACTGGATTAGTTTTGATTAAAAAATATTAAAACAAAAGAAAATAGGATTTTAAGTGAGTATATGTATAACGTATTAAAATCTGAAATGATTACAAGAGTAATAAAGATCAAATGCTTTCTAATAGCTAAAACTTAACAAGCTCGACTTGGTTCAAGGTAAAATCCTTACCTCAGATTCCCAGCAATATGGCTGATCTAATTCTCTTTTGCTTCACTAAACCTGTTCAACAACTTTTCCATAGTCAGGACTCTGTGGGTTTAAACACATGGTAACAACATAATACAGTGAGAATTAATAACTTTATATACAATGTTGCTACATACATTTCACCATGATATTATTGACGAGCAAGTTATTGGTTTTCATATGATACCTCATGAGTATATTTTGCACAAGGATTACTACAATCGCATGTAGGGTGTGAACACAGAGGTTATTTTGGTCACATAATGTAAATTATTAACGTTTAAAAAGTATTTCTGTTGGTACACAAAAGGCACATTCAAGTGTCAGGCTAGCCTCTTTTCAAGTTCACCACTTAGCTGATGATAATGACACTATAAAACTGCTTTAAATAGGATCCTCCATATTTTCATTAGTGCTATATACAGAGAGAAACTGACATTTATGCTATTTTTAATAAGGCAAATATATTAGAGATGCATTAAGATATTGTTTTTGGCTTCCCAATTTTTGCATATGAAAACTTAATAAGAATTCATCCGAAAGTAAGTTTTATTTCTCAACTAAGCCAATGACTACAGATTTACATTGGGGACAAAAAGGGACCCAATATTAATTTCTGAAAACACCACAACTATAATTCAGAAGCATTTAACCATTAGCAAACATTCAGCCCATACTGAGCCCTGCAGTATGAAAGTGCAAAAAATGAATGTCCCTTAACTTACCACTCCCCTTTCCCTCTGCTGCACCCCACTGACAGCTGGAGGTCCTTGGTTAGTAAGGACCCAGAGTTCAGAAGTGTATTTATGAGGGTTCACCTCCCACCCCTGGTGTTGAGTAATGTATCTGCTGCTGCCACCTCTGCAACTGGCTCACAGCTACCATTGTCTCTCTGCCATTGCTTTCTCTCTCTGCTGATGCTGGCTGCCACCGTTTGCTGCTCCCGCACTGTCATGGTCTGAGGTTCCACCACTTATGCCAGTTCTTAGTGATTTCACGTCTCAATGATTTCAGCAGGTAGTAACGGGTGGCTCCAAGCACAGGCACGCCAAGCGCGTGCCTGGGATTGGAAGCCACGAGGGGGCACTCCGCCAGTCGCCGTGAGGGCGGCAGGAAGGTTGCCTTCAGTGGCATGCCTGCGGAGGGTCCGCTGGTCCCACGGTTTCGGTGGACCACCCGCAGGCTGCCGCCAAAGGCAGCTTGCCTGCTGTGCTTGGGGTAGCAAAATATCTAGAACTGCCCCTGAGTAGAAAGGATCCTCACAGCTAGTGTAATCTCTGAGTTGTATTTCACTGTCCCCACAAAAGGTCTAAGGCTTAGTCCCTAGCAGGGGCGGCTCTAGGAATTTTGCTGCCCTAAGTACGGCAGGCAGGCTGCCTTCCGCGGCTTGCCTGCGGAGCGTCCGCTGGTCCCGCGGCTTCTGTGGACCTCCCACAAGCGTGCTACGGGAGGTCCGCCGAAGCCGCGGGACCAGGGGACCCTCTGCAAGCAAGCCACCGAGGGCAGCCTGCCTGCCGCCCTTGTGGTGCCGGCAGAGCCTCCCCCACACGCGGCTTGCCACCCCAAGCACGCTCTTTGTGTACTGGGGCCTGAAGCCGGCCCTGGCCCCTAGACCTGTTCAGTAGTGATGTCAACTCTAGGAATCTCTAACTAAAAACAAGGATTTTCAGTTGAATCTAATCAGCTCTATCATTAAACACTGGAGGAAGCAAATCAAATGGTGTCTAAAACTCTTTAACCAAAGCCAACGCTCCCAAAGAGGAATATCCATCCTCGCCTTCTCTCCCTTTCACTGGGATTTGGCATCCCTATCCCCTGCTTAGCAAGTGAGGTTCACTTTAAGGTGGCCCCCTTGATCAGGACATGCTAAGTACAGTGCTGCTCCCCTTCACTCACACAATAAGGATAACAATATTTCATTACCCTTACATTCAAGTACTAGAGTGATTTGCAACCCAAACCAGCCAAAATTGATTATTTTGGCAAAACAGCTCCATTTACTGTGCACCTAGGCAGGGTAGGTGTGGCTTTGCAGATACGGTCTGCTCCAGAAGTTTCTTCCCACATCCAGGTACAGTGCTACCATTAAGGCAAACTAGGCGGTTGCCTAGGGCGCCAAGATTTTGGGATGCCAAAAAGCAGTTTTTTACAGAGTTCCTGGGCTAGGCTGCTGGCAGCGCGTGACACGTGTGGCTCAGACTCCCTCTCCCACCACAGCGGCCGCTCCATGCAATTATTGTCATTGCCGGCAGGGGCGCCAGCGGCTGGGTAGTGCTCTGCTTAGTGCTCACGTGGCACAAGCCCGGCGATGGGAGCGACAGCAGGGTTTCGGCTAAGCCTCCACCAGAGGTGAAATTAAGGTGGTAAGGTCCGGTACGGCATACCGGCAAGAGCCAATATGCTGTGCCGGACCGCTCCAGCTTCTGCGGCCAGGATTAAAAGGGCTCTGAGCTCCCCGCAGTGGTGGGCAGCTCCAAGCACTTTAAATTCCGGCCCCAGCCCCAGAGCCCTATAAATCCCAGCTGGAGCTGCGGTGGGGATTTAAAGGGCCCGGAGCTCCATGGTGGCCGCTGCCCAGGGCCCTTTAATTTGCCCATGAGCCCCGGGGGCTCTGTCATAGTATTCTTTCCTCAATCTGAGCCTTAGAGTCCAAAAATGAGGCATGAATTCCTCTAAGCTTAATTACCAGCTTAGATCTGACATGCTGCCACCAATCAGGGCTCTGAGTGCCTGATAAACTCTGGTCTCCCCAAAACCTTCCCTGGGGACCCCCAAGACCCAGACCCCCTGGATCTTAATATAAGGAAAGTAAACTCTTTCCCTCACTAGTGGCCTCTCTTAGGCTTTCCCTCCCTGGGTTACCCTAGAAGATCACTGGGATTAACTCCTTGAATCTTAAAACAGAGGCTTTTCACCTCACCCAGAGGTAACACAGACTTCAAGTTCCATGAATCTCAACAAAGGATTCCCCCTTCCCCTCCTTCTTTCTCCCTGTCTCCCACCACTTCTCTGGTAAGTACAGACTCAATTCCCTGAGCCTCAACTGGGGAAAATCAAACAGGTCTTTAGGAAGTTTTTAATAAAGAAAGAAACATAAGAAATCCTCTGTAAATACAAGTGTAATATTACAGGGTCTTTCGCTATAGACACCAAAGAGAAAAGCCCCCCCAGCAAAATACAATTTAACTTCCAGCAAACTACACACCTGCAAATAAAGAAAAACAATTTAAAAGACTATAACCGCCTTTCTACTTAATACTCACTGTTCTGAATTTATAGAGAGACTGTAGCAGGAGATTGGCAAGAAACCTGTTGCACGCCATTAAGTCACTTCCAGGACTCAGAGAGAACAAAGCAAAACCCAAAAACCACAAACAAAGGCTTCCCTCCACTGAGATTTGAAAGTATCTTGTTTCCTGATTGGTCCTCCGGTCAGGTGCTGTAGGTCACTGTTTGTTAACCCTTTACAGGTGAAAGAGACATTAACCCTTAGCTATCTGTTTATGACAGGCTCCCAGCCACCTTTGCAGCTTGGAGCCCCGGGTTGATTTAAATGTATACATATATAATGTATGTGATTATTTGGGGGGGAAGGGGTGCAAGGTGGAAGGTTCGCAAAATATCCTTGCACTGGCCCTGCCCACATCATCACTAGATGTCAGGGCAGAGCTCATTCAGGCCTCTTTAAATATACTTACACTGCAATTAGCCTACCTGGTAATAATAACTAAGTAAAGGTGTTTGTCTTTTGTTTTCTCTTCATGGGCGTATTGAAACTCAGCCAAAGTCAACATAGGTAAGAATGTGAAAGAAGAAGGGAGAAGAAGTGATTGCTGGACTAGAGGAATAGAGTTAAGAGGGGCAAGGTACTGGGAGAGAAGTACAAGAGAGAAGGAGGATTGTTCTATTAACCTCCTTGGGACTACTCCCATGGTTAAAGTTAAGCAAGTGTTAAATGCATTGGTGGATCAGGGCCTTCAGTTGTAAGCTTTTCAAGGCAGGAAACTTGCATCTCTTTACATCCATAAATAAATATTTAAAATTCTAAATAAACTTCATTAAGCTTTATTCTTTTATAAAAGTAAAACAGTAAGATTTAAGTAAAAATCACAGGAATTCTTCCTTATGTGGTTGTGATGATGTGGTTCTGGCGGGACCCAACTGAGAGTGCCAATTCAGGACCAATTGCTTAAACAGGGCAGTCACGGCCCAAGGCCGGGGTTTTTCCACCTCTGAGGCAAACCAAACCAGCCAGACAAAAAGGACTTTGGTTTTACCCCACTGTCTAACCACAAGTCACACAAGCAATTTCCTTAGACACCCCAGTCTCCCAGTATCACCACCAGTGCCATCCGTCCTGGGGATGAACAGTTATGAAAACCAACACCCCAGTAAAAGAAAAAGGTTCTCTCGATCCCAAAGGACCAAGCCCCAGACCCAGGTCTACAAACACATCAGATCTTACTCACAAATCACGCTGTTGCCAATCCTTTAGAATCTAAAATCTAAAGGTTTATTCATAAAGGGGAAAAGATAGAGATGAGAGCTAGAATTGGTTAAATGGAATCAATTACATACAGTAATGGCAAAGTTCTTGGTTCAGGCTTGTAGCAGTGATGGAGTAAACTGCAGGTTCAAATCAAGTCTCTGGAGTACATCCCCCACTGGGATGGGTCATCAGTCCCTTGTGTAGAGCTTCAGCTTGTAGCAAAGTCCCTCCAGAGGTAAAAAGCAGGATTGAAGACAAGATGGAGATAAGGCATCCGCCTTATATAGGCTTTTCCAGGTTTAAGAACACTTCTTTGTTCTTACTGTGGAAAATTACAACAAAATGGAGTTTGGAGTCACATGGGCAAGTCCCTGCACACTCTGCTGAGTCACAAGGCGTAACTACTTTCTCTCAATGGGTCAATAGTGTAGCTGATGGTCCTTAATGGGCCATCAAGCAGGCTAAGCAGAGCTAACATCAACTTGTCTGGGGTGTTTCCCAGAACTGCAGCACCAATTTGAAATACAGACAGTATACAGCCAATATTCATAACTTCAATTACAAAATGATACAGACATACAGACAGTATAATCATAACCAGTAACCCATAACCTGGTCTTAGGGACCTTATATGATCCCCATTACATAGGATTTGGTGCCACTACAGGACCTTGGTTGCAACCCATGTTGTATATGGTACCAGTTTATATCAATAACATCACAGTGGTTACTACAGGTGATAGACTAGTCTTTTGTCTAAAGTACAGGCTAGGGTCTACCTTTTAAGAAGTCACTAAAACTTTGAGCAACTCACTAATACTCTGGCAGCATAAGGAACCCTTGCGAACAGATGCGAGTGCAGGACTGGGGCCTAAATTCTTTGTGCATGTGTTGCCCTATACATAAAATAAAAATAAAACCTAAGATAGAGTTGTATTTTCTCACAAGGGCTACTGTGAGGCTCAGTTCCATTATGTTAATAAAACACTATGAGAATCTTGGAGGAAAGGTGCTATGTTGAAAGAAAAGGTATATCATGTGTGTTGTGTTTCCATAATTCATAATGAAAATGATGAAGCATAAAGTAAGTACCAACTTATCCACTGCAACTGGCTAAAGAACAACAAAGAGTTTACAATGATTTATTGAAATTCTTCTGTTAGAATGTCTTCCTCTTCCAGACCATTAATCTCTGTTTCATATAAAGATGAAGCTATGCTTTGGTTTATTTTCATAAAGTTAAGTCACTCTGCAGTAAGACAGTGCTGTTAACAATTACAATATGCCTAGCACTGCTAAAAATAGACATAATTGCAGTTGTACAAATCAAATAACAAAAGGCCACCCTAGACAGAGAGTTCTAAACTTTTTATTTACCTTCTAGGTGACTAAAAAGGTCACCACTGAACACTGACATTAACAGGCATTTACAGAATGAGCTGTCTACTATTGTAGCCAGAAAAGTACATATCTGACTAATAGCATGATCAGGGAGCTCTGAAGAAAACAGAAGTGAAGCTAACTAAAAAAGGTTATTGAGAGTAAGCAAGTAGGGCCTGGATATTTTTTTTTTTTTAAAGAGCCTAAAGTTAGGCTCCTCAATCCATATTTAGGCCAAAAGTAAGTAATTCCAATTTGTAAAATTTTGGCACTTTTGGAAATTAGCCCATTTATTTAGGTGCCTAAATATAGATTTATGAAACTGACTTCAGGCATATTTTTAAAAAGCAATCATTGTCAGTTTATCCACTGGTGAAAAAAAAAAAAAACGTGTGGAGCCACATTCCCCACCTTCTGCATGGCTAAAAGAAATACACTGACAATAACTATGAAACAGTTGCCAAGATTTTTCCCTATACGTAGAAGAGGAAATAATTGTGGTACCTGATTGATATCTGTTAGCAAAGGTTGACTTTTAACCACCAACTGGTGTGGCGGGGTGGTGGTGGAGGAGAAGTGATTTCTGGTCTGGTCATTCCCCAAATCTTCAGGCTCCACAGCAGCTCCCAGGGCAGGGGCTTAACATCCTCTTCACCCCTCAACCCAAGTCCTGCCCCCATCCCCTAAGCACCCTCCCTGACTAAGCCACTTCCCTGTCTGGTTCACAGAAGCCCCTGAAGGCAGGTTCCCTGGGCCCTAGTGCGCAATGCATCCTTAGTGCTTAACCCCTTCCTGCCTGTGCTGTAGCCGGGGGTGACAGGAGGCAGCAGGGTTATGTTGGTGGCCAGCAGCAGCCTGGAGGTGTTTGCTGCTTTTTTGACACTGTGTGGGCAGGAAGAAACAAGCTGCTTCCAGCAACGGGGCAGCATAGGGAGGGAGAAAAGAAGACATGAGCTCTGCAAAGATACGGACCACGTCTTCCCTCACCCCCCACCCCCGTGACTGGAAGCAGCTCCCGTCCTTTTCCTCCTGCACAGTGCCGAATGGGTGCTGCTGGCCACTTTCTGTTGTGAACCCTGGCAGAATTCTGGGGGGTCAAGTGACCCTGTGTTCCCCCTGCCCGTGTGTTGCTTCGTGAAGATGTGGTGCCAGGTACCAGGAGAGGCAGGTCCAACCTGGGGGCACAGCCAGGCATAGAAAGGAGAGAGCACCAGGCAGGGAGGGTCAGTTTGGTTGGCTGACCAAACCCCTGTGTGACAGAGGTGTATGGGAGTGTGTGTGTATGTCACCTCTCCCCATCTGGGGGTGGGGGAGGTTAGGGGTGTGTGTGTCACCCCTCCCTGTGTGAACCCTAAAGACTTAAAGATAAGAAGGTAAATAAAAAGAATTCAGCTATGCAGTATTTCTTTTTAATGGGGGATCAGTCAACTTGATGTTAATTTGAATGTTTATACTACATAGTTCCGACTGATTGCCTTTGAACTCACTCGAATATGAGTAATTTTACCAGCAAAGGGAAGTATGGCTACCCTACTTCTCTAGATTGTGAGCGAAGATGGAGGAGTTGTTTAAAGGGAATGTCTGGCCTGCAGAAGGATTTTGCTGGGGTAAGTGGGAATTATTACATGCTAAGGAACATTTTTTGTTACTACATGTTCATATAGCTAGATAATTATATCACCTTCATCAGCTTTAGAATCTGGGAGCCTCACAATCAATAATGGATTTTATCCTTACAACACTCCCAAATGTTTTAGTGTTATTTTAATATGAAAAAATAGTCATTTCTGCAAATAACTCTTAGCCTTTAGCTCTTTCAATTGTGATTAATTGCAAATATTCAATATTCAGAACTTAGGTATTTTGATTGGACATATAGGACGTATGGTGTCTGTGTTTCTGGAATGTGTGTAACTCTTAAGAACATGTTTCCAGAGTGAATATTAAAGAATATGACCTGCCTTTGAGTAAAATAAGAAAGAAAAACCAACCTAGGCACTAAAGCTGATTTTAAAATAGTGGTTGTAAAAAGGTGACAGGATAACAATGGAGCATCAATCACTCTGTTTAGTAACAAAAGAGATAGAGCTTAGGAATATGTATCTCAGCATTGTTCTTTTAAGTGGATACTTATAGGGGTAGAATTCAGGTCTAAATGGCCCCCTTGCTGGTAGTCTTAGCAGAAGCCATTTGCAATGGTGTTTTTGTTGTTGCTTTTCTTTTTCTTTCATGGATACATCTGCCAAGTAGTAACTGGAATGAAACCATCAACTAATTCCAAATAGATCACTGATCAGTGGTCAGAGGGTAACAACTTTTATTAATTATCATTATTATTACTGGGGGGAGGGATAGTTCAGTGGTTTGAGTGTTGGTCTGCTTAAACACCGGGTTGTAAATTCAATCCTTGAGGGGGCCATTAAGGATCTGGGACAAATATCTGCTTGAGGATTGGCCCTGCTTTGAGCAGGGGTTGGACTAGATGACCTCCTAAAGTCCCTTCTAACCCTGGTATTCTATGATTCATAGTGCCCTCAAACATAGGAGCCTCAATCAAGGACATGACCCAACTGTGCTAGACACTGTAGAAACAGAAATTAAAGAAGGTTTCCACTCCAAAGAGCTTACAGTCCAAATAAACTAACTAAACAAAATTTAAAGTAGCATCTAGAGATGAAAGGCCTGTTATGAAGTTCAGGAAGCATCTAGACCACTGTTCCAAAATACATTTGAAAAGAAAAGTTGTAAGTTTCTTTTAAACATTCAAAAGAGAGTAAGTTTTTGTGGCATCTAAAGAATGGCTTTTTGTCAAGTACATAGACAGTAAAAGTTTTATCACCAATGGGCTGAAATCTGCTTGAAGAAACTGAGAAAAAGCTTGAATCATGACAAGAACTAGTGGGAATAAATTAAGAACTTCAGAATATCAAGTACATAATTCCACACAATATCATAGAGGGAAAAAAAACAAGTAGTGTGCACATCTTCTCCTGAAGAAAGAGATACTAATGCAAATGCAAAGTGAAAATTTATAATAGAATGAAATGTAACAATATTCACCCTCCCAAGCTTTCACTTCCTTTAATTTTTGCTATGCTGGTTAAGCAGAGCTATGCAATAACTCATTTTTCACGTCACTTGCTGAACTGAAAACAAATAATTTTGGATTGAGTCAAAATGATTTTTTTTTGTTTTCTTGTTGAAACAAACTCCACTCCCTCCAACCCCTCAAAAAATATAGCTCATGATGTCTAAGACATTTTGCTTGACATTTTTGGTTGGGAAAGGGAGGTTAACTTTTTAAAAATGAATTTGGGCAAATTTTGAAACAAAACATTATTTTAAAATTAAAAATTGAAATGGCTTGTTTTGTAAATGTTGAAACTAAACATTTAGACATTTTCTCCTTTTTTTAAATAGTGAATCGTTTCAGTTTACCCAAAACTGCTTTTTCTGTTAATAAAATATTTGCCTGAATTTTTTTTCCTCAGATCTATGGTTAAATAGGTGATACAATTTTAAGTAGGCTGATGCATTTGGTAAAATGTCCTAAGAAAGTGGAGTTAAAGAACTATTTCAGGTTGTTTTGTTTTTGCAATTCATCCTATGGTTATCCTGCTTTCATGCTACTACCAATAAAAAATTAAGTAGGTTCATTTATCTCAATCTCTCAGTCTTCCTTCTCACTCTTAATAGCGAACAGATATTTTTCCTGAGAAGCAAAACTTTCCAAAAATACCAAAACTAAAACCTCCATGGTCAAGAGAGTTTAGCAAGACTTGTTTATGTAAACGTTCACAGACACATACTAACATTCAGGGGCACATTTTCAACATAGCACACACAGATTTACTGATAATAATAATTTAATTATTTAATTAATACTAATAGTCAATTCTAATTGGTGGTAATAGTAGTCAGGCATTTAAACTGTTCGTCACTACCTTAAAAATTTAACTAGCACCCAGCAGAGCCAATATATTCTACATTTGTTATCCCACCCAGGCCGCTTAACATTTTGTCCATTGCTCCTTGGTCATTTCCCAAGCTTTTTTGACTTATCCCGCTGCTGTGCCAATTGTAATCATGAAAAGTCCATTTTGAGACAAGGGAGAGGAAGACCACTGATGAAACATTACTATCCTCTTGAAATTCTTCCTCAGAGCTCAAAATTGCTGTTGTACCACATGCCATGCTAACATCACAAACAGAAGGTAAGCACCATTCCATGCTTCCCAGAGGTGAGTAATTGTGAGTCAAAGAAAATTAGCAACAAAGAAAATAGGCGGCTTGTCATTTGCATATTTTGATTGTGCCAGTTTTGAAACCTCATAAAACCAAATAAAACCATTCTAAACTCAAGTGGGCCATAAAAATGCATATAAAATAGGAATTCCATCAGAACAACAAAAACAATATTTTTTACAGAAATGGTCAAAAATGGTTTTTCACCTGTCTCTCACCCCCCTTTATAGACTATTGCACCTGCTTACAGGTCACACTGGTCAAGACATTTCTTCTAATATTTATCCTTTGTTTAATTTATCCTATTCTCTAGGTTATGCTCCCTTTAATGCATGCTATATACTTTCAATTTCCCATTGGGATTTTCACCCTTCAGTTACTTGAAGATATTTGTAGCATGCACTTGGAACTTAGAAGAATAGTGTACTGGTGAGCTGGGTGACTAGTGGAAAAAGATGCTTAGCTGAGCTGGTCAACAAATGTCTACATCTCAAATCAGCAACAGTTTTAGCATTTTTCTTTCTGTAATGGACAAAGGGGTGGATATAAGCTCACAGTAAATTGGAGACACCTATTCACTTGATAGTACTACGTCCACACTTACCAGTGATTTGCTTCTTTTAGACACCCTTCTTTTCTTAACTAACCACTGCAACAATCATGCTTCACCTCATAATCCCTACTTCAAAATATAATCATGTAAACAGTAAAGTTAATGTTAATGCAAAATTAAACAAAATATTAATACTAACTCATTTTTATAAGACTACACTTGGGGAACTAAATAAGAAGACACAAGCAATATAAACAATCCAAATCATATGACATTATATGTTCTCTCTCATTTTCTCCTTTGTATTATGCCTAACTAGAATATACACAAGCACCTTTTATTCTTCTTCCTCTAAAGTGCCATGCACAACTATGAGGCTACAAAAAAAATAATACCTGTAATCCTTCTGCCCACTGGAATGACAACAAAAAGGACTGGGTTCAATATTTAGGGGTTCTCCCTAAAACAATACAGCACAAAACCAGCTCAAGCTCCCTCCCAGTAACCTGGGACAATTACATACCACCTCCTGGGCACTTCTATGAGGCAAGACTTCTGTTCTTGCAAGAACAGAGTCTAAGCATAGAAAATACATTTTTAATAGAAGGAGGAAGTAACCTGCCATTAATTTTGGAAAATGCCACAAGCAGGATTCATAAACATAAAACCATGAGCAAAAGCCCCAGGCCAGAGTACATTGGGCAGTGTCTTTTTGCCTCAGCTTCTTAAGTCCAGCAACCAAAAGTCCCTTTAATGTGCCCATTCTTTCTCTGGAACCCACTCACAGTTGTTGTCCTTAGTCAGTGCAGACCCAGAGTTCAGACGTTCATCTGCAGAGTTCACCTCCCACTCTGGGTAGAGGAAGGATAAGAAGGCACATTACTCTCTCTGCTGCCTGGGCACTTGCTCATCTGCTCCTCTCCACCAGCTGCCTTGTTAGGCGATCACCACACCTCTCTATCAGCTGCCCTGCTGGTTGAGCTTCATACCTCACTCCAACCCTCTCCACCAGCTGCACTGCTGGCTGATCATTGGGATGTCTTTAGATCCCACCATTTAACACAGCACACAGTGATTTCAATTGTTAGGGAGAGAATCTCACTTCTGGTGCACACTGGGCAGTCTCTGACATCAGAGACACTATCCCAAAGCAGGTCTAGCACTTAAACCTAGATATCAGTGATTTCAGCTCTGCAGTGTGTAACAAGAATATTAATTGAGTCTAAATTAACATTTTTATTGCTCAGGGCCCAACCCACCAAGTACAGGTATCTATCCCCACTCTTTTTCAGCTCATGAGGCTTTGGAATCCATGTCCCCTGTCTAGCAAGTCTCATTTAGTTGATGGTGAGTCCCTCAGGTGGGTATGCTAAGTACAGTTCTGTTATCCTTTGTTCACACAACTAGGATAACAATGCTGTATTACTCCTATCCCAATAATAAGAAGATTGGGGATACAACACCAGCCAAAAAGTGATCATGTGGGCAAGCAATCCCATCATGCTGAGCACGTAGGCAGTGTGGGTGTGCCCATGCAAATGAGGTCAGCTCCTGAAGTCCTCTTCCACAGATCATCACTAGACGTCAGGAGATAACTCATTCAGACCCTGCATACAATAATTACAACAACACTTAGTGTCCTAAAACATTACACATTTATCAAAGGAAGCCATAACTTGACCAGTACTGTATTTAAATCAAAAGTTTAAACTCTGCTGAACTGTAGAACTTAGAAGTGATTAATTCTGATGCCTGACCTAAATCAGATCTCAGTCTTTTCAGTACAGCTACCTCCAGCTTTTATTATCTCACATTTCACTTCCCATCCAGGGTGTAAAAAAAAAAGAGAGAAAATGTTTCTGCTAACCACACACATGCACACTAGCTGTTCTTACAAAAGAATCCCCATTTTACAGCTGGAAGTTAACAATGATGATGTATAGTCCTGTGTCAGTTGAGGAAATATTGCCCCAATCATTAAGCATCTTGTAGGGAGCTGTTCTTTCCAGTTTCCAGCACACAACCATGCTCTGTAAGGTGCTGCTCTAACAGTCACCTTGGAGATATGTGATACTAGCGAGCAGCATATCATGGAAATGACATTTCTTTAAAAAACAAAAGTCATATGTTCTGCTCACTCCAGCTAAAAATAGCAGAGGCCTCCAGCACTGTTCTCCTGGCATTCTAGTACAAAGAGGGCAGTGGCAGAATTCAAGAACTTCTAACTTCCTGAAATAAACCCAAGTCTTTCCAAAGTGGGGCTTGACTATTTTAAAACACAATGTTCTCCGTATAAACATTTCACTTGTGTATCATCTTGTGATGGATTTCCCAGGTTGCTGTCTGCAGAGCATATGGATCCTGACTGGTGGAAGAACAGGATTTAAGAACATATGTGTTTTTGTTATCATAGGTATAAATAGTATCTACTAAGGAGAAAAAACAACAGTGTAATGGACATGTAGTCATATCTATACTTTACACCGCATGAACTACACTAAACAAAACACAGGACTAAACTGAGAGATGAAGTGAAGGAGGATGCAATTAAATAGGGTGGAACATGCTTAAGCTCTTTCAGTCTCAAACTCTCTTAGACTTACATACGAACAGGAGAGCATCAGGGAGTCTAGGCTGGTGCAAGTTGCACCCTGAGCATTTGGAAGTAAGTATAAACTGAAATAGAGGGCAGTCTCTTTAAGTTTACACTCCATACTCATTTCATTTAGTTGCTTTTATTTCTACACTTCTCTTGTCTGGCTTCTCAGCATATAAATTACACTGCTTTTGACTCCTAGTGCCAGTTCCATAGTAATGCATGAGAAGGGATGTAATTAGCTGGTAAATGTTACCATTGTAAGCAAAACTGCACCTGTATTTCCCCTGGAGGGTACTCCCTTAAAGGTTTCTGGCTCCCAGCCATCACCCTTGCTATTACAACTCAGTCCCTTCTGGCTGGGAGTTTTAAGGCTGCACAGCTCTCTGATCGATGCCGTGATGTCTCCAGCAAGCCAATCTTTCTAAGAGACCAGATTCTGTGCTTTGCTTTCTCTCCATGGAGTAGGACCAGTGTATTACTTGCAGTTGCAAGTCACCACATAGCTCCTTCTAAGCAAGAACATGTAGTCTTAGGTAAAAGTATTACAGAGAAAGAATATAAAAACAATGAAAGAACCTACATACATGTTAAGAAGCTTACCAGAGATCACCTCAACTTCAGTCTAGTGCTCTGGTAGGTGTCAGTCCTTCAAAACCCATAACTAGATTTTCCCTGCCATAATAAGTTCATATCAGTCTTCAAATCAGGAACCAGAATCCAGAATGGGCAGATCAGTCTTTTCTTTAAACTGACTGGTCCTTTGATCTCCAGTCTCTGGGAAAAGGTAATCTCCAGTCAATGTCCTCTCCTCATAGTATAGTTCAGGGTTTCTCAAACAGGGGTCACCACTTGTGTAGGGAAAGCCGCTGGCGGGCCAGGCCGGTGAGTTTACTTTCCCCGTCTGCAGGTCCGGCCAATTGCGGCTCCCGCTGGCTGGATGCCTCCACTTCCAGCAACCCCCATTGCCCCTGTGGACAGGGCAGGTAAACACAGTGGCCCAGCCTGCCGGGGGTTTTCCATAGACAAGTGGTGACCCCTGTTTGAGAAACCATCTTATAGCTTCAAAACGCTCAGTTTTATGTGTAACCAGAGCTGTACATTAACCCATTACCAAGGTATTCCTCAGGAACTCCATGTAACAAATATTGTCCCCAAAGTTCATGCTTCTCTTGCACATTTCAGTATAGTCATTTGAACTCTTTACACTTCCCATCTCTTTCACGTTAAATAGTTGTGAGTCTGATTCTAGGGGCTTATCTGGTGTAAAGCATTCAACTGGAGGGTGATTTCCAAAGCACAGTAACATCCTGTGCATTAATTGGCTCATTTAGACCCTGTTGGTGCACACTAAATGCTCCCTAGTGCATTTTAACATAGTACTGTTTCAAATGGCACCATATTAAAGCGCACCAGCAGGACCTAGATGAATATATTAATGGCGTACACATTAGTGGTTTTAGAAATTACACTGTCATAGAAGGAATTACCCCACTGTGTAGACAAATCCTAAGAACCAATTCTGGTACAAGTCAATTGGTCTGACGTCAATGCAGTAACCTCAGAGTAACTGAAAGAAAAATTTGTTCCTAACTATCTAAGGTTTTGACCCAAAGCTCATTGAAATCCTTGGTATCAATTCAATGCCATTAAACAACTGAGATTGTTCCATCACCTTGGCAGCAGCAGAAGGAGCAAAAGGAGAAGATCATGCCTGATGATATATCAAATAATATTCTGGCGGAAGATATTTTGGGCTATCTACTGAACAGCACCAGTTGTACGCTGTATATTAAATTAGTATGGGACCAAATTTAATCAAAGTGTTGAAAAATGATAAACAAATAGCTTAGTAATCTATCAACATTTTTTCCAGATGACACAACTTCTTAATAATGCCCTTTTTCTCAGCAATGTCCTTCCCTTTGTAGTTTGCAGAGAATATAGTTGCTGCACACATTACATTGTTTGTTATATATTACGGGTATATTTACATTGAAACTGGGGGCATGAATGTCAGCTCATGTAGACATATCCATGCTAGCTGTATTCTCACTAGCTCACTAAAAATAGAAGTGAGGACATTATGGTGAGGGCTTCAATGTCAGCTCCACAAGTGAGTACGTACCCACAGGGCGATGGGTCAGGTGAGATTATGCAGCCCATGTGAAGTCTCTGCTGTGGTAGCCTCGCTCCTGTTTTTAATGAGCTGTCTAGAGCATAGCTAGTGGGGTATATCTACACGAGCTGCCATTCATATTGCTGGCTCTAATATAGCTGTATGCTAACTGACTTGGTTTGTTGAAAATATAATTTAATTAATTATACAAAGTCACATGCCATGACATTTTTGCAAACAAGAGTAAGTTAAGTTACCCCTTTGAGAATACTAAGGGGTACTGGATGACTGTACAATCCATCTACTAATGTAAGAGGCAAAGTGTCCAAGTGGACAGGACTGGGATTAAGGAGACCTGTGTTCTTTTCCCATCTCTACCACTGGATTTCTGAGTGACCTCAGATAAGTTACTTCTTTTCCCTATGACCCAATTTCCCATCTGTAAAACACTGATAATTATGCTTACCTCCTCTGTAAAGTTTTTTTGGCTCTGTATATCAGTGGTAGGCAACCTGCAACCCGTGGGCTGCTTGCGGCCCATCAGGGTAATCTGATTGCAGACCACAAGACATTTTTCTCACATTGACTGTCCACACACACAGCCTTCTCAGCTCCCAGTGGCCACGCTTCGCCGTTCCTGGAGAATGGGAGCTGCGGGAAGCAGCGGGCCAGCAATCAGATTACACTAATGGACCGCGTGCGGCCCACAGGCTGAAGGTTGCCCACCACTGCTCTAGATGAAAAGCACTACATAAGAGCTAAGCACTATTATTAACTACAGTACCATTCACTGCTATTCTATCATTCTATGGATCCATCTTGACTGTAGTCACTGAATGTGCTCCTGAGTTCACTATCTATAAAACACAAAAAGGCCTGATAGTGATGAAAGCTGTGTATGCAATAATCAACTAATAATGTGTGCTACTATACTATGCAATTACTATTCTGTGTAATGAAGTCACTATGATATTATTCAATGACTTGAGCTAGATGTAATAAAAATCTATCTGCTTTCTGTTAAGCACAGGGTAAGACAATACACCTCTCTACAATTCATTTGTGGCTCCAGCAATCTTCCACAATGTGGAAAGAGGAACAAATACTTTGCCTTCTCTAATTAGTCAGCATCACCATTGTACCCAGAGACCCTGGTGTTGTATGATTGATTGTTTTGTAGTTTGGGAAAAATGTTCATAGTTTCTGTGAATTACATATTACCAATCTAGTAGAAAGTGGACTTCTGTAATTACTGAGAAGCTCAGCTGAAAAATTTTAAATGACAATATAAAACTTACATTTGCTTTTACTAGCATATGATCTTGATAAACACTTGTGTGTGAAATGTTAATGATTATTCTTTTCACTATTCATTGTTTTCACTTTTAAAAAAAAAGCTGTTTCTGATTTAAAAAACAGACTGAGACCTCTTGAGCCAATGTCCCCCAAGTATCCCATTTAAACTTGTTTGTCCTTACCTTCAACCTTGCACAAGTCCTGCTTACTCTTCTCCTTTTTTTCCCTATTATCTGTCTTTTTTTTCTCTTGCACAGAAACTTTCTCCCTATGTGCCTTCCTTTTAATTTTCTATGTTTGTTTTTATTGATATTGTGGTAGTGTCTGGGTGCCCCATCATGAATCAGGAGCACATTGTTTTCAGGCACTGTATGAACAGCTAACTAGTTGTCTCTGAAGAGCCTACAATTTAAGCATACATTGAGAGACAACAGGTGAAAACAGCAAACAGCTGTGGGGAGCACATGGAGACAGTGAGACAATTAGGAACAGCATGATAAACAGTGGTCACAGCATACCCTTAACCATTTATTGCTCAACTGCCTACATATTGTCAGAATTTTGTCGGTCTCATTACAGAGTACATTTTAACAGAGGGATTTAAAAGAGGAGAAAGAGGTGGTTGTGGGGATATATACAGGGGCTTTCTTCATACATAGGAGAAAGTACAAAGGTGCATATTGGAAAATTTAACAAATGAGTAATCAAGAATGGGATCACTGGTAGAACAGAGGCAGGAATCAAAGTCTCCATAGCATATCAGAGATGATTGGTAGGGTGGGCACTCTTCCTCTGCATTTTCTTCCAGATAAACCCATTATGTTTTTACAATTTTCCTATTTCACATCAATGAACTACCTCTCTCCCATCAAATCTCTTCTTCAAACATCCTTCTGCAGATCATTTCCAGGATTCTTATAAAGTGCTGACATAGGAAGACTGCACAGCCTCAGGCTTGTTGTGTCATTAGGTGTATTACTTTTAGTCTGAATTGTTGTGTCTATGCCTACATAGACTGTAAACTCTTTGGGGCAGTAACTGTTTCTGTGCGTATGTTTGTACAGGGTTGAACACATTGTTGAGATTCAATAAATAACTTCCCATAAGAAATGGATTCAGTAAATTAGATTCAAGGTTTAAAATATGTATCAATTACTTAAAGGGAGTGGGAGACTTACAAAAATATTGTAATTTAAAACAAACAGTATAAGAAAACCAAGAAATTCTAAATTATGATTAAATTGTAACACTGTATAAATTGTAGGATAATAAAGACCTACACCTTCAAGCTGTTGGCTACTCACCTTCTCCCCTCTGCCATCCCTCCTTCTGTCTTTGCCCAAGGCCTTAGAACCATAGAATCGTAGACTGGAAGGGACCTTGAGATCTCTTCTAGTCCAGTCTCCTGCACTCAAGGAAGGACTAAGTATTGATCATCCCTAACAGGTGTTTGTCCAATCTGCTCTTAAAAATCTCCAAAGACAAAAATTCCACAACCTCCCTAAGCAATTTATTCCAGTGCTTAACTACCCTGAAAGTTAGAATGTTTTTCCTAAAATACAATCTAAATAACCCTTGCTGCAATTAACGCCCATTACTTCTTGTAACCTCAGTGATTAATAAGAATAATTTTTCTCCTTTCCCCTTGTTATGTACCTGAAAACTGTTAATATGTCACCCTTCAGTCTTCTCTTCTCCAGGCTAAATAAACCCATTTTCTTCAGTCTTTCCTCACAGGTTATGTTTTCTAGACCTTTAATAATTTTTGTTGCTCTTCTCTGGGCTTTCTCCAATTTGTCCACATCTTTCCTAAAATGTAGTACCCAGAACTGGACTCAATACTCCAGCTGAGGCCTAATCAGCATGGGGTAGCAGAACATTTACTTCTTAGGTCTTGCTTATAACACTCCTGCTAATACATCTGTAGTGGGCTGGTCACCCCACTCCAGCCCTGAAGGGGTTAAAGAAGCCTGAGAGAGGGCTGCAGCTGGGAAAAGGGAGGCTGATGGGGAAAGCAGCCACAGCTGTGGCCAGTTTAATCAGTGCCCAGCTTGCCCTTATAAGAAGGCTGTGGGCCAAAAGCTAACATACAATCTCTCTTTCGGTTTCTGAGAGAGAAGGACCTGACTGCCTGGAAGCTGGGAAGGGTACCTGAGGAAGGGTACCTGCTGGGGAAGGGTAGTGGGAACTGGGGAACTCCAGGCTAATAAAAACCCCAGGCTACAGGCCTTGCTAAGAAGGCCAAAAAGGTACTGGGGCTGCAGGAAGGCAGCCCAGAGACAAGCAAAGGCAGCAGGTCCTAGCCCCCCTTTGCCGATGATGAGTGGTTTACAGACTTCAGTCTGCCCCAGTGAGCAGGGGCTAGATGGGGACTGGCAGTAACCACTGAGACAAGGTGGGGATGGGGATTGGGGGTTCCCCTGGGTGGGGAGACCCAGATTGTGGATTGCAGCTGGGGGCAGAACCCTGATGTAGAGGGGCACCGGGGTCCAGGAGGTACATGGGAGCCAGTGGCAGGCAAGACATTAGCCTGCAGAGGGTGCTCTGGGATGGAAGAGCTAATTCCCGAGATGGCCAACAGGAGGTGCTGCACCAGTGAGTCATCTCCCCACCACAACATACCAGAATGATGTTTGCTTTTTTTTGCAACAGTGGTACACTGTTGACTGATATTTAGCATGTGATCCACTAAGACCCTGCTGATCCCTTTTCGCAGTACTCCATCCTAGGCATTCATTTCCCAATTTGTATGTGTGCAATTGATTGTTCCTTCCTAAATAGAGTACTTTGCGTTTGTCCTTATTGAATTTCATCCTATTTATTTCATACCATTTCTCCAGATCATTTTGAAGTTTAATCCTATCCTCCAAACCATTTGCAACCCCTCTCAGCTTTGTATTGTCTGAACATTTTATAAGTGTACTCTCTATGCCATTATCTAAATCATATCATGAAGATATTAAACAGAACTGGACCCAGAACTGATCGCTGTGGGACCCACTTCATGTGCCTTTCCAGCTTGACTGTGAACCACTGTTAACTACTCTCCAGGAATGTTTTTCCAACCACTTATGCACCCACCTTACAGAAGCTCCATCTAGGTGGTATTTCCCTAGTTTGTTTATGAGAAGGTCATGTGAGCCTGTATCAAAAGCCTTACTGACATCAAGATATACAACAAGATATACAATTGCTTCCCCCTTCCACAAGGCAAGTTACTCTGTCAAAGAAAGCTATAGCTTGGTTTGACACAATTTGTTCTTGACAAATCCATGCTATTCCTTGTCACTTTATTATCTTCTCGATGTCTGCAAACTGATTGCTTAATTATTTGCTCCATTATTTTCTTCAAAGAGATAATTGACGAGATCTTCTACATCCGTTATACATGGGAATAGAAACAAATGCCTACATTTCAACTTTTTTCATGAAACAGAATTCTTATTTTCTGGCCAGCCTTATTACATGCATGCTTACCTTAATTCACACAAGGTGAAAATCTGCCCCAGTGAAGTCAGTAGTATTGTTGCCATTGAGTTCAATGGAGCCAGGGTTTCACCTGTTGAGACTACTCACATGCTCAAGCATGTGTGTCAGTACTTACATGATTGAGGCCTAAGACAATAAGAGTCATATGAAACTTGGGGAGAGAGTTCTACATTTTTTTTTCTAAAAATTGCAGTTGTGGGTGTGTGGATTATTCTAAATAGATAATGTAAATGCCGGTTAGCTCCTTCTGACTATCAAGCCATGATGAATTATTTGATATTATAGGCATCATGACAAAGATAGGTGACTAGCAATGCAGATACAAAGTTTTCAATAAAAAAAACAGACAAGTAGAACATTTTTATTCAAATTCTCGTCAAATCAAACAACTGATTCTCACCTGGTTTATTCAATTTTTCAATCAATAGACATATTTTTCCTGTTTTTTTTTTTTTTATTTAACTATTCAAAAACATCATTTAATCATAATCTTGACAGAGTTACCTCTTAACATATTTAACAAGACTATGGCTGCAATCATGGACTTATTCAGTACATAAGATCGCATCTGAAGTGGGGGCAACATTTTCTATGCTTGATGAAAAAAGGTGGGAGGGCAAAGGTTAGAAACTGCTGCAAAAAGGTGAGTGGTGGTCAGCTTTGCAGCACTGACTCATTCCTGTGGAATGTAAGGGGTGGAAGGTTTTAAAGGTGCAAGCCCTGGGTGTTAGAAGCCCTTTCTCGATTCAGTAGGCAAGGCAGCACATGCAGTCAGTCTCACTGATTTCAGTGACTCAGGCACATAAAGTTAAGCACATGCATAAGTCCTTGAAGGATCAGGTCCAATGCATGTCAGAAAAAAGTACTGAAACAATAAATACTAGCAAGGAAAAATTTCAGTTTTCCTTCCATTATCTTAAAAAAAAGACTCAAAATTTACTATGTTTTTGCATCCGAAAGCTATTATCAGATGGAAATACTGAGGCTGAAAATTAGTTGGGAATTCAAAACAGTTTTACAGTTTTTAGTGAAAGATCATATTTAGGCCTGAATGTTTTTAAATTACAAGAAGAAAACTTCAGGGGAATTCTAAGCCCTCAGAATTAACTCTGTTTCACCAATTGGTCCCATTTGGTTAATCAAGCAAATATTTGATGATTTTGTTGCAGTCCTCCTTGTCATCATCCTAACCCAATCCACTGCCAATTCTCTTGTAGATTACAAAATTACAATTACAAAATCAATTGCAATACAATTGTGAAGACAAAGATGTTATTGAGGTTGTTAATGTCCAGCAGACATAGAAGCCAGAGGGTAATAAGATACTTAATGCCAATATGCTGGCTGGATGGATGTAAGCAAGGACCTCATAGTCCACCAGAGAGAGAAGATCCAGCTGGCAGGTCCTGCTCATATGTTCAGGTTCTAACTGATCACCTTTTTTGGTGTGGGAAGGAATTTCCCCCCAGCTCAGACTAGCAGAGACCACCTGAGCAAGGCCAGATTTATAGCTTGCCTCCAGGCACAGCATCTTCAGTGCTCTCTCTGCCTACAGCTGATCTTTGTGTTGCACCCTGCTTTAGAGAGGTAAGGCACCCCTAGCTATGTGCCTGCTGTGCCTAACTGGAAATACGGCCCAGCCACAGAGTGTTTTTCACATTTCTCTGTAGTGGGGCCTGGGTCACTTGCTGATTTGAACTAGTGTAAGTGCTGGCTTCTCTGTAACTTGAAGTCTTTAAATCAAAATTTGAGGACTTTAGTAACTCAGCCAGTGATTATGGGCCCATTACAGGAGTGGATGGGTGAGGTTCTGTGGCCTGCACTGTGCAGGAGTTCAGACTAGATCAGGGATTCCCAAACTTGGTTTGCGGCTTGTTCAGGGTAAACCCCTGGCAGGCTGCAAGAAACTTTTGTTCACCTGTGTTCCGCAGCTCCCATTGGCCAGGAGCAGTGAATCGTGCCCGCTGGGAGCTGCAAGCGGCCGTACCTGCAGACACCCAGGTAAACAAAGCATCTTGTAGCCCACCAGGGGCTTACCCTGCACAAGCTGCAAACCAAGTTTGGGAACCCCTGGACTAGATGATCATGATGGTGCCTTCTGGCCTTAAAGTCTGTGAGTCTAAGGCCAGGTCTACACGGCGACTTTAAATCGGTTTAATGGCTGATATACCGATTTAACGCTGTATCCGTTCACACGACGTCGTCATTAATATCGAGTTAAACGGCTCCTTAAAT
>NC_133769.1:267568810-267607539 GCF_003597395.2 Chelonoidis abingdonii
GGGATCCCACTGTGGACGCGCTAAACCGATTTTATTAGATCTGTTTTGTAATATCGGTTTAAGCTAATTCGAAATAATCGTGCAGTGTAGACGTACCCTAAGAATGGTGACAGAATGTCTCCCCTTAACCTACATATCATAGCTACAGTGTTCAACCTCCAGCAGGGAGTGTGAGTATGGTCCCCCCACACCCAAAATTCTCAGGACCTGATTCTGCTTTAACACCACTCTGAATCCAGAGTTACAGCGTTAAAGTCCATGAAATTTCACTGGTGTAAAACTAGTATGAGAGACAGAACAGGGGCAGTGCCTTTCTCTCTGTGATACAATTGAGCTCCATCATTGCACTAGCTGCAGGAGTACGATGTCTTACAGTTAAGATGACATCACATTTTCTGTGCGGAAGGAATGTTTGGCTAGTAGAGTGCTCACTTGTTTGTGTGGTTAGCAACTGCAAATTGCCTGGGAATATTCTGTTGTAAAGTATCATTTGCACTTTCTGGAAAGCAATCTGGCTGCAAATGAGCACAGGAACAATTATCTTGTTTCCCTTTCTATGACACAGGGTCAAAATAATTAAAATAATCTAAGGAGATTTCATACATTTATACAGTTTCAGTTTCACAGAACACTTCACATATCCCATGCTTAGTTGTTCTACCACCTACTGCTGTGATCAGATCCTATATACATCGGAATTGCCTTCTCAACCTGAATACATTTTAGAAGCCAAGTTTTTGAGAACTCTCTCCTTAATATATTACTATTCCCGATTTCTATGATGATGACCTAACTGAAGAAATATTATACTTCTAGTTTGTACCTATTTTCCATCTATTTCTCTTATTCAGATTCAAAGTCTAACTCCTACTACAAACTGTAGCTTTCTTTACAAATTTATTGAAAGCATTCTGTACCACCTGTAAATTACATGTGTTTCATATTTCAACAGCTGTTATACATTAGCAATGATTTCACATTTTCCTAAAAAGCATCAGAGAGGCCTCTTGTCTTGCTCTGTTGCTGTGGTAACTAATTATTATTACTTTAATTATACTGAAGAAATAAATAAGAGTCTAGGCTGCTTTCCTTGTTTAAAACTATCTTAAAGCATAAGCTTGACAGTATCAGTCTCATAACTGGCAATTTCCACCAAAATATTTTTTTTAAGTATGTAATCTGGCAAGGATTTCTTTTATATCTATGGAAGTTGTTTTCCTCCTCTAACATAGATCCCCAACAGTAGTTAATAGAAGCACTTCACTAACAGTTCAAATCGCACTTCCACCAATTTTATTAACATCTGTGCAGCACCAGGATCTAACATACTGTACAAAATTAAATATTCCCAAACTCTCTGCAACTACCAACAAAACCAACAGCTTCACTGGATGTGGATTTTATTACCCAGAGCTGCCTCAGATATGTCTCCCTAACCAAAGGGAGTATATATTTCATTTGCACTCTACACTAATGCTGTCTCCTGTTTGACAAAATCAGAGAAATGACATTGCATTCCACTATCATTTTAAGTTGTCTTTTTCTTAAAATTGAATAGTCTGAAGATCAAGATTTTGATTTACTGTTTAAGAGGACAAAATGGCTAAAACAACCACAAATGTGGTTTTATGATAATTAATCTCCCTCTTTGAAAATCTAGTTATTTTAAAACTATTTCGCATCTTTCTAATTTTTTCTACTTGGGGCCCAGCCCTGCAAACATTTACTTCCAAGCACGGTGTTAACTATGGGGTATAGTGCAATTGACAGGTCCTTATTTCTGTTTACCTCGCTCCTTTGCCCTGAACCAAAATACACCTTTCTCCGCAGGAATCCTGACATACAAAGACACCTGCCTGTTGAAATCAGTTTCCCCATTTTCCTGTGCATAAAAAGGCACCTTAACAGCATCAAAGGAGATAGAAATGGGAAAAACTTATTAAATCAATTGGTCCATCCCTCCTTTCTTTCTCGCTCTCTCCAGTCTTACTGAAAAGATGATTAGTGAGTGTTACAAAATTACTGAGCATTTTTTTTTTTTTACTAAAATATCACATTATTATTAGCTTTGGAATATTTTGTTACAGTAAACAGCTCCAAAAACTTACCCTATTTGTTTAGACTCCAACAACTCCAGGGAGCTCCATCATTGGGATCAGCTTGGACTCCTCAGTCGTTCATTCCATTAAAGGTTTTCTTTTTCCATTAATAGAGCTCATCACTCCTTCTCTATCCCTTTCCCCTGGAGTAGCTACTGGAGCTTTTTCATTTCTCTCACAAGTGTAATAGTTATGCGTTTAATATTCCCACCTAATTTGTACTGATGAATACCTAGTTAAGACAAATCTGTTTTTCCTCAAAGAAGGACATGAGCATGTACATTGAAAACAATTTCATTAAGTCAGTGACCTTTTTAAAATGAATTCCTGTTGATAAAATAAAACTGGTTACCACCTAAAGGCAAAGAGATGTAAGGCAAATAGAATTTACATGTGTATTGGTTTCTAGGATTGATATCTAGGAAGAATAGAAGAGGGACAAGTTACCTCCTAAGCATAGGGAAGCAGCTATAATTTTTTTTACGGCTCTGAGCACTGTAACATGGTTATTTTAATTTGCTATTAGTTAGTTTATAATAGCAAATGCCTAGTGTATGGTTCACTTTAATTTCATGCTCAGTAGTGCTGGAGTTTAACACTGTAATTTCTTCAGCTGAGCTTTGCATTTGCATAAGTATGAAACTAATACACTTTCAACTCTCCAACATTTTATAGACTGAAAAACAAACAATGGAATAAAGTACAGGAATCAGCAAGCGTGTTAACTCCTTCCCCTTCCCACTCCTCTTATACACCCTGCTGCAGTAGCTCACCCACCCTGCAAACCTGCTGATACTAAGCAGGCTTCTAGCAGTGGTCCTTCAGACTATCATCAGAACCTCCAGGGAAAATAATCATTGCACTAATGACAACTTTTAAAGTACACAGAATTTCTATAAAATCAAAACACTGGTATTTGGGTAGGCCAGAATCTCATTTATTTACATCAATAAAATATGCACCTTAGGACATTCTGGGTCACTGTTGAGTAATGTATTGCATTTTCCACTGTTTTTAGAAGGAATGAGTAATGACAGTGGAAAGGCTTGGGTTCATTAAAGAAAAACAAATTTGGAGCACTGGAGGCCTTTATTTAGAAGGAGCTTGTGATATGAGTTGACAGTTACTTTGTTTAGACAAGTATCATAGTTTTATTTCATTGACCAAATTTTCTAAAGCCAAACAGGACAATCATTATTTCTGTGTGGACATTTGAGTGAATGATAGCATCAACAGCAAACAGTGGTTCTTGATTTAAGTTTTGGAGAAAACTGAACTTTTATATAAAATGTTCTACAACTAGCAGAACTAGAATTTGGTCTCTAGGCTTCTTTTTCCTCCTAAATTAGGGTCCAAATATGCAGCCTTGATTCACACGAGTTATTCATGTGCATTCCTGAAGTACCTTCATCTTTAACTCATGTCAGTAAAAGTTTGCAGGTTCAGGCCATTGAAGCCCAATTTTGACAGCAAAATTCACTATTTATTCTTGTTGTTCAGACTTCTTGTTATCTTTACCGGCCTACATATCTGACCTCTGAACCTGTGCCTCTACCTTTCCCTCTACATAGAATGTCCTTCCTGAACTGGTTTGTAAAGATGGTAGAGTGGGAGGAAGCACAGAGTTTGTGAGAAAAGTAGGAAAATTAAGGTGGAAATTGAGGCTGGTGAAATGGAGAGGGTGGGAGCCATTGCAATAAGACACGAGGCTCGTAACATAGGCATAGGAGGAGTTATTTATAAGGTGCCTGGAAGAAGAAAAGGGTTGAGATCCATTCATGCTCAGTAAAAGGCCAGAGGGCATAAAGCAGCCCTAAAAGCCCTGCTTGTGGTTCAGGGAGAATTCCCTCATCCCAAGCACTGTGGAAGATTATGCCTTCTGTAGAGCCTATCACAAACCCCAGCATAGGGAAGGTGCCAGGGGCAGGACTGAAGGTGGGGCTTGTTTAGTTTTAACAGTTGGAATAAAAGTAACATAAGAGAAAAAGGATTTTAAAACAACAGTCTTCATGAACGACTATCTCACCTAAAGGCCACCACCTCTCCTGATCAAAGCTGTCACAACCTGCCACGCCCTGACTATCACCTTGTTCAACATCAGTGTCTCTGTGTTACCAGCACAGCCTTTTTACCCCATTAAGCTTATTTACAGGAACATGGCCTGAGAGTATCAGGTGGTCCTGGCTGCTTTTCATAATTCTGTTTTGAGGGCTCTGCTGATCTCTTCAAAACCCACCCCACTGAGTAGGTTTGAAAAACACTCATCTTGTATTTAACCAGAGTAAATAAAAACTCAGCATCAGCTTTCAGTAACCTTCCTTCTGACTCTTCTAGGGACAGCCTAATTTTGCAAGAGCCCGGCAGTGCTTCCCCCTATAATCCCAGTGTAGCTTCCTAACCCCCTTTGTAATCCTCCTCAGGAGCCACTTGATGACCCTTCAGATTAAAATCCCCCAAAGTTCTGAGTGAACAGCTTGGGTGGAACTTCCATCCAGGAGTCCCAGCCGCTGTGGGTATGTCTACACAGCAAAGACAAACCCACACATGGGTTCCTGGCTGGGTAAACTTCTGGGTTTGGGCGGGAACCTAAGTTCTAACACCCTCTCCCCCCCCCAGAGTCCTAGAGCTTGGACACAAGTCTGAGCCTGGAAGTCTACACAGCAATGAAACAGCCCCACAGACTGAGGCCAGCGAGCCTGGGTTGGTTAGCATGGGCCAGCTGCAGGGTATCTAATTGCTGTGTAGACTTATCCTGTGTCTCGGTGTGCCCAGCACCATATGTTCTTCTTGGTCTTTGTCCCATAACATACTCCATCATGCAATTGTGATTAATATTCATCCTCTAACATCTCATATCAAACAATTTCAAATTAACATAGTACCATCTCCACAAAAGCCTGGGAAGGCCTAAGTTCTTCAGACATCTCCAGTGGTGTCTGAATTTTTCAGTCTGAAAAACTTTTCAGCCACAACTCTCTTCCCTACACTCAGAGTATCATTTTTTTTATCCAGAGTTTTTTGTTCTCTCAGGCCACGTCTACACTATGGGATAATATCGAATTTGCTAAAATCGGTTTTATAAAACTATTATCATTTCGATTTCATGCGGCCACACTAGGCACAATAATTCGGCCTTGTGCGTCCATGCTCCGAGGCTAACGTCGATTTCTGAAGCGTTGCATTGTGGGTAGCACTTCCGTAGCTATCCCATAGTTCCCGCAGTCTCCCCCGCCCCTTGGAATTCAGGGTTGAATCTTAATTGTCGCGGGGGGTTCTGGGTAAATGTCGTCAGTCATTCCTTCCTCCGGGAAACATCAGCTGACAATCCTTTCGCGCCGTTTTTCCCTGGATTGCCCTGGCAGACGCCATAGCACGGCAACATGGAGCCCGTTCAGCTTTTTTTTTTTCCTGGCACTGTATGTGTACTGGATGCTGCGGAGAGAGAGGCGATACTCCAGCGCTACACAGCAGTATTCACTTGCTTTGCAATGATAGCAGAGATGGTTACCGGTCGTTCTGTACCGTCTACTGCCGGAGAAACTGGCAATGAGATGACGTTATCTCTCCCTCTCTGTACTGTCCGCTGCTATCATGAGTGCCCTGGCTGAAAATTTTTGAAAGCAAAAGCAAAAAATTGGGATTGACTCACTTGGGACTGAGTCAATCCCTCCCTTATGGTTTCTAAAAATAGAGTCAGTCCTGCCTAGAATAAGAGGCAAGTGTATTAGAGAACCAGTGTATCAGAGAGCACAGCTGCTCCGTGTCAGTATTCACGGGGGTGCCCCTGCAACAACCGCAAGTCGTCTGCTAGAATCAAGTGTATTCCAGTGTATCAGAGAGCACAGCTGCTCCGTGTCAGTATTCAGGTGCCCCTGCAACAACCGCACCCGTTGCTTCCCTCCTCCCCCAACCTTCGTAGGCTACCGTGGCAGTGTCCCCCCCCCTTTGTGTCATGAAGTTATAAAGAATGCAGGAAAAAGAAACAGAGACTTGGAGGCAGCCTCCCGGGGCTATGACAGTCCAGGCAGTACAGAATCTTTTCTTTACACAGGAAAGGGAGGGGGATGAAGCTCAGCCCCCAGTTGCTATGATGAAGACGGTTACCAGCCGTTCTGTACCATCTACTGGAGTAACTGGGAGTCATTCCCATTTTTACCCAGGTGCCCCCGGCCAGCCTCACCTCAGGGCAGCCAGGAGCACTCACGGGCTGATGGCGACGACGGATATCAGTCATATTGTACCGTCTACCACCGGGAGGGGAGAGGAGCGGATACTGCTCTTTCACTGCTGCAGCATCGCGTCTACCAGCAGCATTCAGTACACATAGGGTGACATTGAAAGTAGTCAAGGAATGATTTCTTTCCCTTTTCTTTCACGTGTGTGGGGGGGGGAAGAAACTGAGGAGCTGTTCCCTGAACCACGCCAGACACTGTGTTTGAACCTACAGACATTGGGAGCTCAGCCAAGAATGCAAATACTTTTCAGAGACTGCTGTGGACTGTGGGATAGCTGGAGTCCTCAGTACCCCCCCCCTCCCTCCATATGAGCGTCCATTTGAGTCTCTGGCTTCCCGTTACGCTTGTCACGCAGCGCTGTGTATCCTGGAGATTTTTTTTTCAAACGCTTTGGCATTTCGTGTTCTGTAACGGAGCTCTGATACAACAGATTTGTCTCCCCATACAGCGATCAGATCTAGTATCTCCCAGTACGGTCCATGCTGGAGCTCTTTTGGATTTGAGACTGCATCGCCACCCGTGCTGATCAGAGCTCCACGCTGGCAAGCAGGAAATGTAATTCAAAAGTTCGCGGGGCTTTTCCTGTTTACCTGCCCGCTGCATCCGAGTTCAGATTGCTGTCCCAGAGCGGTCAGTGGTGCACTCTGGGATACCGCCCGGAGGCCAATAATGTCGATTTCCGTCCACACTAACCGTAATCCGAATTGTTAATATCGAATTTAGCGCTACTCCTCTCGTCGGGGTGGAGTACAGAAATCGATTTAAAGAGCCCTTTATATCGATATAAAGGGGCTCTTTATATCGATATAAAGGGCATTGTAGTGTGGACGGGTACAGCGTTAAATCGATTTAACAGCCATTAAATCGATTTAAATGCGTAGTGTAGACCAGGTCTAAGTTCATGGACTTTTTGTCCTTGAATTTGATAGGCTCAGTGGGAGGTTGAGCCAATGGTTTTCCATTGTCTTATAAGAATCTTCAAGTGCTTGCTGACAGATAATGTATTATGAGTCATTGTTTTGCATTCCTATTTGTTTCCCAACAGTCATGAGTCACACAGTAAGTACCTCAATATTTAACTGAATATAGTCATACAGTAAATATTCCTATAACCAGGTCAACATGCAGTATTCATCATTTATCGAAGATCTGCTTCATGCCTATCTCAATATCAACCAAGGAAAATATGTTTTCCTGACTAGATTTATTCTGTACAAATCCAGGCTACTCATTTTGTACTTTAACACCTAAACACTTGATTTTTTTCTCTTAATATTTGTTACATTATTTTACTAAGCATTGAAGTTACATTTGACAGACAGTAATTGCCAGTAATCTCTTCCTGTTTTGAAAAATGCTTATCTCAAGTAAATGTTATTTGTTATCCCCCTCCATATCTAGACTGTAGCCAAAGCCTATTGATTTTTTCCTCCATACAATGTTTAAAAAAATAGCTCCTTTAATTTTCATCCTGACAGTTAATTCCCTTGGTCATGTCCTTATCTCCTGTCTTGTCTTCTCTCTGGTTTCTTTCAAAGCAGTTTCAACCCCTCCAATCCATTCAGAAGACTACTGCCCAAATCACCTTTCTTTCTGTTAATTCAACAACATATGTCCCTTCTCTTTTAGGCAGTTCAGTCGCTCTCCATTGCATTACACAAAACATTTAAACGGCTTGTCCTCATCTTTAAGATCCTACCACTCATTGTTCCTGCCTTTATATTTTTACTTTTATGTTTCCCCTTGCCTCCTCCATCCCATTAATACTACCTTCATAATCTTTCTTAACAGATTTTTCTTTTTCCACACCACCCATTATAGCACATCCTCCTAAAACCTTTATACAACATCACCTCCTCAGTACTTTCAAATGCTTCTTAAAATATATTTATGCTTTTTCACCTACAAGAAGTGAAAGGAAGGAAAGGTAACAAAAAATCAAAATCTGAATAAAAAAAGTTATCAAACCATTAAGATACTTAGCGAGTATAGTAAGCAATCCAGCAATAACAGCAAATCCTTGCAATAAATTCAAACTAGAACTTCCCCTTATTTGGCTAATTTTATCTTAATCTGCCCCAAAAAGGAGCAAAAATTGTACCATCTCACAAATTATTCCAGATATTCTTCTAAGGATCCTCCCCAAAGTCATTATGACAAGGAAAATAAAAATGGTTTGACTGCTCTTTCCAGGAAAGACCACCGGTACATGTCAGTTCCTTCCACTTCTTTCTTCTGGTATATGGCAAAGGTATATTTTTATATCAAGTAAGACTTGTCAAAATCTAAAACTACAAAATGACTCTCATGATGAGTTACATGTCCCAGCCTAGTTTTCCCATGTCCTCTTTTTCTCCTCTATGGGCTGAGCTCTCCAACCATATTTCATCTTCCATCACACTTCATGATGCTCTCATAATGCACCACCTCTGCTCCCCAAGAAGAGAGATCATGCTGCATCATGAGAGACAAAGTCTGACCAGGGAGCCCAGTCTACAGAAGAGAATGATGGCATGAGGACTCAAAATAAAACCCCATGAGGTACCACAGCAACATTTCCCAACTCAAAATATTTTAATTTTCAGCCAAAATATTTGAACTTTAAAAATTTTGCCATTGAATTTGAAATTTTGTGTGGAAAATTTCAATGAAAGCTTTTTTCTGTTTTTTGTTGATATTCTGCATGTAAAATTAATATCAATTTTCCAACCAACTCTGTTCATAACATTAAACAGCAATTCTATATTATTATGATCACCCTTTTTCTTTCTATGCTCTTCGCTGGCTATGACCCTTACATTTCTAGACACTTAACAAATTATTCTTCATCCTCTCATCACATTTAAGACATTTATGACCTGAGGGAGCAGCCACAAGATATGGATTTGAAGTTTGATTGAGGGGGAAATCAAATCCCATCTTTGCAGATTCAGGGACAGCAATGCAGGAAGCTGGCCTTTACAAGAGACTTCCCTGAACAGAGGGAGCAGCCTTTCATTGTGAAATATCTCCCCCTACCCTGCAATATTCCCCCCACATTCCTACTCTTAAAGGGCATTAATTCTGCTTACAATACAGACGTCTGCTATAGAATTAGCCACATCACCAAGAGAGTATGCTGAGAAGACTGTATGTTTGAAAGCATTACTGTGTTCTGAACCATGAAATCCTGATTCCAGTGTGCCCTGCAGAGGCACTTCCATGGGCTGCAATAGAAGAAAGGGACATTATACACAGTTACTGCTCCCCTACCTCTTTTGGTCTTCCTCTTGTCTGGTATTTACTTCCTTTCACTTGTATGATGGGAGGAGCATCAGGCTCTCTATTTTTTTTTTTTGTTAGACACATTTAATAATAACTTTTGATTCATCATTACTCTTATTTCCCATCTTCTATAAGTTCAGACTCTGTCACCTTTACTCATGCCGAGTGCCCCTTACTCTTTGAGAAGCTCCATTGATATTAATTGGACTAATCAAGGTAAGGAGTAAAGTACAATTCAGCATGAATAAGGATATTAAATCTAGCCCTAATTAACTACTTCCACTGTAGTTCTTCTTTATATATTCCAATATCATTTTTAAAAGCCATCCTTATCCCCTCTTAATTTATCTGACTAGTACTAACCCATGCTGCATTTTGTGCAACTGAGATCTCCTATTTTGATCTCCTCATTTTTCCCCTGACTATTGTTCATTACCTTTCCCTTTTCAATACCAATGGAAATTATGTCAAATCCCTTAATATGCTTCCAACTTGTAATATTCAGGCCATTGCATCTGAGCATTTAATAAAAGTGAAAGAATTAATAGATTTACATGAGTCCTTTTGGCCCAGGACAATCTCCAGGATGCTAGAGCATATTCACCCAGCATTGCATGTTAACTAAATAACAGAAACGTTTTTAAAAGACTTAGAGGTCAAATTATTGTCAATTAATACTACAAAGGTCAACAGCTTGATGCCAAAGAGATCAGAGAAGTGACATTGCAAATAGAACTTCTTGATCTACAAATATACCTAATGACAATCTACAGCAATGTAACTGCTGGGTAATAAAAGCAACCCATGCATTCAAAACTAGCTACAACATGTATTGTAGATACAGTAAAACAAATGCCTGCGAATAACTCGGGAACAGATATTCTCAGTATTCAGGTCATTTTCAGAATGCATTTTTAATTCCACATTTTATATCTAAAAACCCACAATTCCTAGTAGCCAATATTCTTTAAATATAAAGGACCAGATTCTCTCAACCTCTCTGACTGTGTGGAGTATCTTATTTCCCAAATTTTCCTATTGAGTGAATAGGACTTATAAAGGAAAACTCATTTTGGTTTAAAAGTATTTAGGGACTTCAACGGAAATATTCATGAAGTAAGATACTCGTCAGCCTGAGTAAGTGTGGCAGCTTTTATGAAATCAAGCTCTTAAAGCCATGACAGCTGAAATTATATAATTCCAAAGGTATTATTTTACCATTTAAGGTGCCAGCATGTTCTAAATGCTTGTAATCCACTTTCTCAGAAGAAAAGTCTATAGAGCTGATCAAAAATTTCCCTGCTGAAAAAATGGTCTTAGTGAAAAACTAATTTTTATAGGAAATGTCTAAATGAAACAAAAACATTTACTCACTTTTGATTTCCATTTTTCTAGTTTGGTTTTCAACAACTGATTCATTTGTATTTTATTTCAGATTTGGCTGTGTTTTTAATTACTATTAAATTGTTTAATTACTCTTTTCACTCAAACTTTTCAAAATTTCTCCAACTTCAGAAAAGTTAGTGACAAAAAGAATAAAAATGGAAACCATGTTGGTGGAGGGTGAGGAGGAAGAAACCCTAGATAAAAGTCATTCAGTTGTAATTAGTGGCAAAGAAGGAAAAAGAGCAGGAGGGGAGGAAAAACAAAACTCCAATTTCAAACAAACCACATAGAAACAAAAAATTCCATTCCAATTAAGACAAAATAATTTCATTTCATTTTGAAAATTTTCTGTACAAAATTTAAATACTTCAAACAGAAATCATGAATGATTTTTTTTCAATCAAGATTTTTCATGGTGAATATATTGGGTGTTTAATGCACTCTTGTGTACAATAAGGCAAAGTATTGTAACAATACAAATTGTTCAGCTTTTCAAAAAAAAAATGTATAGGCCATTCCTGTACTCATTATTCAAGGACAGCTTCCACTAAAATCATTTTACTGAGTACCTAGGGAAGAGAAGAGTCAGAAAATTATTCCTTGGAGACTTATGTAGTAACTCCAAGCAGAGGTTGGCTGACTGAAATCTGCATCTGCTAGTTCTCTTTTGATTAAGTCATGAAAATTGACTCTTTCAGGTATCATTCATTTAGTGGATCTGCCTATCAGATCACTGTAGTATCTGACTTTGTGATAGGTAGCGTAGCTACTGCCCAAAGGCACATCTCAAAGGTGTTATTTGGGATTCTTAACATACAGAAAGAACAGAATGGACCTACCTCTGAAAAGGTTAAAAAAAACCACCATGACTTTGTTAGTAAATTCCAAAAAGTAAAGCTTGTCTATGTAGGAATGTGACAGAGTGCTGAGAGATGGAGTTTGAGCCAGCACTCTGGTCACCATTTGCACCAATTAATTTCCCTCAGAGAAGGCCTGATTGGTCCTGAGTGTGCCTAATTACCAGCCAGACTGGAGTTATGAAGTTTAATGAGCTAGTTATCCCATTAACAGGCAAGTGGCTTCAAAAAAACAAGGAAGAAGTGCTAGAGGACGAAACGAGGAGAAAGAGAGAAGAAGAGTGAGAGGATACTAGGGGATTTCCTTGAGTTGAGCAGTGTTTCTCAAACTGGAGTCGCTGCTTGTGTAGGGAAAGCCCCTGATGGGCCGAGCCGGTTCGTTTACCTGCCCCGTCCACAAGTCCGGCCCATTGTAGTTCCCAGTGGCTGCAGTTCGCTGTTTCAGGCCAATGGCAGCTGCTGGAAGCAGCGCAGGCCAAAGGACTTACTGGCTGCTGCTTCCAGCAGCCCCAATTGGCCTGCAGCGGCAAACCGCAGCCCAGTGGGAGCTGCGATCAGACGGACCTGCGGACTGGGCAGGTAAACAAACCGGCCCATCCCGCCAGAGGCTTTCCCTACACAAGCCATGACCCCAGTTTGAGAAACACTGGAATAGAGACACCTCAACCACTCTCCCCCTGACTCTGGTCAAAAGGGCCAGAAAGCAGGGGAAAGAGCAAGAGTGTGGATGATCTGATATGTATTGGTACAGGAACTGAGAAATAGTCAATAAAGTACATACTAGTATTTACAAACAAAGAAGTCTCATGGTGACCTGTGTTTGTCAAAGATGCAGGGTAATGGCACCTGAGTCCCATCACATGGAAATGGCACTTGATGTCTGGGCTGACACCGTGGAACCAATTCTCACAGGAATTCAGGATCCTCACAAATCTCATCACCCTTCTACTCTAGGTGCAAGGCATACTTCTTCTACCTTGACTTCTCCAATATAAACACAGATCAGAGTAGACACAAAAAGCAATCCCCCAAACCCCATCAAAACAAAAACACTCCCTGTGCAAACAATTCTTCCCTTGAGGAGAGGATAAGAGAAAGAACAAACCTCATGTGACTAAGATTAGTTAGCTTACATAATGCACTACTGAAAGGTGCTCAGATGGTAGAGTGACAAGGATGGTTTAAGAACCTATATAAAATGGAATAGAATAGACCATTATAAAACACAAGGAGGGAGGACATATACCACACTCTCAACATATTTTTGTGTTTAAGCATTCCCTTGGGCCAAAGCATAATATTGTTTTTCTGCCAGGATGGTGTTCTGCGTGATACAATATCAACATTCTCACTCATGAAAAAATGTCCATTGATGAAAACTGCTATTTTCTTTTTCTAAATTCTCAATTTCATGTTTTTTTGAACTGTGAATACTATATCTTAATATTTGTACAACACTTTAGTGGTATGGGTTAAGATTTGCAAAGCTGTCAATATAGCCCCATGGGAAAAATTCATTTCTGATCTCACAACGGGAAATCAGTCAGACCCACAGCATCCTGAACACGTAGCTTCTTTAATACAAATGCAATGAGGGATCCTAGGGCAGCTAAAGGGCATAAGAAGACTCAATAGCCAGGGACAAGGTTTACATTACTGGGAGAGGAGAACAGAGACCAATCAGCTCCTCTTCCCCTCTGGCTGTTCAATGGGAAACGGAGAATGTAACAAGGAAGACAGGCCCAGCTGTGACTTCCTAAGACACCAGCTTCTCATTCTTTTTCTCTCCCTTTCTGCCCTCCCTTCTGAACAACTGTCTTTCTCTTGCTGGCACATTCCAGATCCTTCCCCAGTAAAATGAGGAGTGGGCATTTCCTAGAAGTTTTAGATGTATAGCAAGTATTGTCTCTGATCACGCTAAACAACCCCTTATGCGGTTACATGATTTACAACAAGCGACCAGAAATCACAAGTGCCCCAATTTATGATTCAATGCTAATAATTTGTGTAACTTGTGAAATGATTAAATGATCTAAAATTTGGTTACTGGTCTGATCTAAAATTTGAAGGCTGGTTTGAAAAGAAAGGTGCTTGTTCACTTGAATCATTTCTGAGAGAGCTTTTACTTCAGCTTTTAACTACATTTTCCTACCAAAAAATAACGGCTCACTGCTGATCTATTTAGTAGTTGTTAAACTCATGCAGCATCCTATATGAATGTTTCATTTTCGCACTTTTAGACCTTCTCTGAAGCTCAACAAACAATTCTCCAGTAATGTAGTTGTGCATTGTACTAATCTGTGCCTTAAGCAGTTCATTTCCCCAGTTAATAGCAAGAACTATAGCTTCACATCAAACACAAATATCAATTGTATGGTAATAAAGTCTTACCAGTAAATTGACAACCAAAGTTTGTACTTAGTTTAGTTTACATTTTATTGTATTTGCACAGTAAGCACCATATGGGCATCAAATAAATCATGAAACTCTTAATTATATCAATGAGTATCTTCTTTACTATCACAACCATCCTTCATGCCTTCATTCCCTCCTGAAATTCCAGATTTCCTACCCCTATTTTCCACATTAATAAGTTACCTAAAATCACACTCTACAGACAGAGATCAAACACTAGAAGTTATTTTCCTTTGTGCACTATATCATACATGTGCAATAGTGCCTTATTCTTCATCCTTTTCAGAAACATGGATGTAAACTAGTGTGGGGGAGGGATAGCTCAGTGGTTTGTGCATTAGCCTGCTAAACCTAGCACTATCAGTTTAATCATAGAGGGGGGCCATTTGAGGATTTAGGTGGGGATTGCTCCTGCTTTGAGCAGTGGGTTGGACTGGATGACCTCTTGAGGTTCTTTCCAACCCTGATATTCTATCTTGTCCTCATCAGACATGTTTCATATTAAATGGCAAATTTCACCCATGTTATATAGAGCCAGTAATATGTTCTCTGGGCCACTAAAGCTCCACAGATGCTCTTGTGAGGACAGGGGAAATGCTACATCAGAAGCTATACCCTGTGCACTCTACTATGAGTTACATAAACGGTTCCCACACCATCTTAGTGTAAACTGGTAAGGAAAGCAATGATGGAGGCCAGGAGAACAGGACATGAGATCTCCATACAAATCCACTTGGCTTCAATTCAAATCCACTTGGTTTCAAAAGGAACTGAGGGGCTGAAGCTGCTATTGCCACCTGGAGGATGTGATAGTTATGGCAGAGGACAAGCATGTTGCAAAACCAGTTACACTCATTGGCCCCAGTTGTGGGGGGCAATGGATTTCAAATCCCCGACCCCTTCCATACCCACCTTCCAACCCCTTTCATACCCAGTTGTTAAGGGTAATTAGCATGAGCAACTCCATTTTGTAAGTTCCCCTATTTTGTATCCATCATTAACTAAGAGCAAGCACATCACGTACAAAGCTCCCAAGGGCAGCATTAAAGGAAGATAAAGCCAGAAACAGGAAAGAGGATAGGAAAACAGCTGCAACTGCATAATTAAGGAAAAATTCTAGTATGCAAGGTAACAGCTGGACTGTGCACTAGCCAGCACGAGGACAATGATTAGCTGTAATAGGCTAAAGATAAGAAAATGGCTTGTTTATTGGCTAAGGCTTCCAATCCACGAGGGTAGCATGCACTCCTAAAAGGTATATAACTTCTGTATGTAATCTGCAGCCTGGGTCTCTCCCTGACTAGCACGGGGACACCACGTTCGAACGTTGTTTGAACCATGCGCAATAAAACTTTGTTGTTTGGACACTCTGTAAATCTTTGGTTTTTGTGCCTCAGCCCAGAAACGAATGGTGTGTGGCCTACACGTATAATTCGCAACACAGTCTAATAGATGGGTGCATTTTGCCCAAAGCATACATGATTCCTTCATATTGTAGCCATCTGCATGGACAGCCCAAGTAAAAACAGAGTTGTGGAAATTAACTTTTTGTATTATGTGTGAAACTATGAAGATATCAGGTGTACTGTATATTATTTTAAACTGGCACTGTGGATTACCTGCAAATACCATTTTCAAAAAATCTTAACACAAAGGAAAAAGGCTGCCCTCACCATCAATAAAGTCAGCTAATGGTGACAGATTAGTCTGCACAACAAGAACAATACTCTTTCAGCTAAAGGTTCTCTTTTATGGCTCCCTCTAGCACAAAGCTATTATGTTCTGGCTTACAACTCCATTGAAGACTATTGTAAAAATACTCTTATGCAACTCATCATATTGTAACAACTTTGCTTCCAAAAATATATTGTTCATCGTGATTCTATTGTACTGCTCATTACACAAGTTTTGAAAACATGGTGAAAGTTATCAAACTTTGATTCTACCAACCTTGATATTGTCCCTCAAACTAAAATAACACTCAGCTACATTTTCCTATGCTTCTGTGACATGAGCATTTGTTATGCTGCTTTGTAGTGCTGATTTTTCACAGGTCACACTGTTCTTCTGTAACCCTTCTGCCAGTTGGAGCCAGCAGTGAGTCAGAGCCGGGTTCAATACCTAGGGGTTCCTCTTCAACAATACAACAGAACTGGCTCAAGTCCCCACCCAGTCAGCTGGGAAAATTACACACCTTGCTCTGTATGCATCTAGGAGGCAATACTTCCCCTCTCTCAAGCAAAGAGACTGAGTATAGAAAGAGACTTTTTAATGAAAGGAGGGAAATAACCCTGCATTAATTTGGGGAAACAGTGCAAACAAGATTCATAAATATAAAACCAAGGACAAAACACCCACCCCATGGTATGTTGGGCAGTGTCTTTTACCTCAGGTTCCTGTAACATGCTGCCCCTTCTTTCTTCAACACACCGCACTCCCAGCTGTTGTCCTTTGTCAGTGAAGACCTAGAGTTCAGAGGTGCGTCTGCTTGAATTCACCTCCCACCATGACAGGGGAAAAAAGGCACCTTGCTCGCCCCACAATCTGGGCTCTTGTTCTGGTGTCAGCTGCCCTGACGGCTATCACACCTGCACTGCTGCGCTGCCCACCCTGCCAGCTGCTCCGCCGGTCGCTCACTGCTCTGCAGGTCGTTCCACCGGCCACCTTGTTTAAAAAGTAACTGTTTCTAGTGGGAGTGGTGATAAATAAGGTCTAGTAGCATACTGAACATTCAAAGAAGTCATTGCTTCAATGGACAAAAATCCTTTGGAAGAAAATAAATACTGTGTTGGCTGGGAAGACTCAGGAATTAGCTCACAGTACAATTGTTGCAGTGTTAGTATTGTTAGGTAAGGAGTGGACACCCTTAACACCAATGAATAAATTAGGACCTGCTCTGACAAACACTATGGTCCTTTCCATGTATTAATATTAATATGCATGACACTTAGAGAGCACTTCTTGGTCAGAGTCTGATCCCAGAGATGCTGATGTACTTGAGAACAGAATTGGGCGCTATGTTATGAAATCAGTGTAGAAACAAACTGTTTTTAATTAATGTAGAATCACACAGTGAGTCAAAATACACATTAAAATAGGTTAACAGCATGTGTCAGTTGGTGCAGGCTTGGGGTCAATTAAACAACACCCTGTTGCCAAACTCATTTTAAGGTGGTGACTTTCGTTGCCCTGATTACATAATGTAGGACTCTTGTTCTCAATCAGTCTACTAAATTCACATTATTTTTCAGTAAGCTCAAGATCTGTCTAAATGTGGTAATTGGTCAGGACTTAGTTGTGATACCAGATACAAATATGCAGTGTCTAAGGTTATAGTTAATTGTTTGCATGGCCAAGGTTTTCCTGTAGGTAGGTAATCATGTCCAACATCCTCTTTATGCCTGTTCAGAATGGATGGTAGATTACTTCCTTCCAGGCCTCAGAGATTCAAACTTTTCTTCTTATAAGCTAAAGAGGAAAATAAGAGATTCTGCCTTCTAGGGGTGTAATTCTAACAACTTTCATAAACATAACTAAATTCATGCTTTAAAACTACATTAAGAGCTTGTGTATACAGGGATGCTAGCTGTCCTGAGGATACCTAGAAATATATACATACAAGGGTTATGCCTTGATTTTTTCTCATTTTTGCAAGTGACCAGAGAGAGATGGATTGCATTTGTATTCATTTTATGGGCCCTGGAAATGTAATTTTAGTAGTACTTTGAAGATAGGACTTTTGGAAATGTCTAATAGCAGTGAAGCTAAGAAGTACAGCTCATTTTTTGTTTACTTTAAACTTTATTATTATTAAACATTTTCACTTTGTAAGACACAGGAGAGGGAATGACTGGATTTCATACAATTGGAATTGTTACTCTGGTAATTTTAGCATAGGCTGATGCCAGTCCTGGTTCTTTTAATATTACCCATCTCTCATTGAACAAATTAAGTTACTGTCTCAAAATTGTGTTTGTGTGTTAAACATCTTGGTGAAATGAGAGAGAGAGAGAGAAAAAAACTTTTTTTTTTTATGTAACAATCACCATTTTTACCTTTCCTGGTCTCTTCTGTAGGAGACCCAACACAAATAAAATAAATCTGTGAGCAAGCCAAATATTTAAGCAAATCACCCAGCCTTTGCTGAACATACCAAATGTTCAGAAACAATAAAATGCATCAGCTAACAAGAGCTAAGTCTCACATATTGACCTTATTGTGTAACAGTTTGTAAATTAAAACACTTTTTTGTAGTCCCACATTTCCTGACCACAAAAATAGACTACTTACAGCAACCTTTGGAGAGGGATGCTAAGGACTCAGTCTTGCAAATACTTATGCACAGTCCCACTGACTACAAGAGAGAAGCTGAACAATATCATTAGGTATATCATCATATGCATACAACTATTGCTTTGATCATTGCTGCAACTGAACAGGTACAACAGACCATAACCTGGTTCAATATATCTTCTAGATCTTTAAAGAGACAAAGTGCGTGAGGTAATATCTTTTATTGGACCAACTTCTGTTGGTGATGGAGACAAGCTTTCAAGCCACACAGAGCTCTTGCTTGTCTCTCTCACCAACACAAGTCAGTCCCATAAAAGACTCACTCACCTTGTCTATCTAATATCCTGGGACTGACATAGCTGCAACTATACTTCTAGACCTTCAGTCAGTCAAGTTTTAAGGATCTCATTTGGTGGGCTTCAATGGTGTCGTGAAGGTTTTCATCAGACACCTTAAATTTTCCATGGAAAAATTCCATATATTTTTCCCATTGAACCATGTTAAATAATTCATCTCCCTCTTTGGTGATCATATCCTTCAAGTACCAGTAGAATGTTATGTTCACTTTTACTCATTTCATAACCAATTTACAGATTTCTTGAAAATACTTTCATATAGGGTTGTGCAAAGAACTGACTATTTTGTTCACTGACAGTTCCAAAAAATTGAAGAAAAATAAAAAAAATAAAAATAAAAAAAAATAAAAAAATAAAACCAAACAAAACATTTTGCTTGACCCAAAGTGAAATGTTTCAATTTTAAACTTTTCAAAAAGGTTTTTTTACAAATATTTTAAATACAATTTTTGGAAATTTTGAAACAAGTTGATTTTGAATAGAAAATCAAAACACTGTGCTTCAAACATGTCAAAACCAAACTGTTTTTACTTTTTTTGGATTAGGGGAAAGAATGTTGACCAAATAATTTAGCAAATGTGACACAATTTTGCGAAATGTTTCAGTTGACCTGAATCTGAATTTTTCAATGAAAAGTTTTGCCCCCAAAGTTTTGCCCAGATCTATATTCATATGTACAGCTACACCTCTACTTAACAGAAACTGCTTGCAGACCCATGTTCTAGCTACTTCTTCTTGGCCAAATATCAGGCCCATGCTCCATCCTTAATTTTCCTGACCTCTGCGCTGTTTTTAACACCACTGGTAACACCCTCCCTCCTTAACTTCCTGTCTCCTTTGGCTTAGTGTCCCCTCTCCTCTTTGGCTCTTCTCCTACCTCTCTGACTTCTCCTTTGATGTCTACTTTTGTAAGTCCTCCTCCTCTCTCTCCTCATGCTCTTTGGGGATGCTACAAAACTCTGTCCTCAGAGTGTTTTTCTTCTCTCTCTCATCCATCTAACTATGGTTACTATGCTAATAACTCACAGATCTACCTTTCCATTCCTGAAACACATCTCTCTGTCCAATCCTGATGTCTCTCTGACATCTTTTTCCTGGACGAATTGCTAACTACTTATAATTTACATGACCAAAACTGAACTACTGGTTCTCCCTCCATTCTCTGTCAGTGTTGACAAAACCACTTTCATGACACTGACACTCAAAACCAAGAGGTCATCTTTCACTCCCCTCTTTCCCTCCCACTCCATATATCCAGGCCAGGTCCAAAACCTGCTACTTCTTTCTGGGTATCGTTTCTAAGCTCCAGTCTTTTCTTTCTGCAAAAAATATCATCCTTGTCCTCATCATCTTCTATCTTGACTATTTCAACTTCCCCTCTTTTGACCTCCCAAATTCCCACATCATTCACTCCACTATATTCAGAACCATAGCTGATAAAATAACCTGCCTGGACCATACATCTGACAACAGCACCTCTCTATCTGAGCCCTCAGTGGCTACTCCTTCTCAAGTAAATCAAGTTTAAATAATAATAAGTAAAATCCTTGCCTCACTGAAGTCAATGGCAAAACTTCCATTGACCAAAATGGAGCCAAAATGTCATTCCTTGTCTTTACCTTCAAGAGCCTTCATAATGTAATTCTTTCCCAATATACTGTCTGATTTATTGCCTCCCCTCGCACCCTTCTGCTCCACTAATGATACTTCTCCCACATCCATCTCTGTGACTTTTTCCATATTGCTTCTTACACCTTGAATAGCCTTCCTCAAGTGGACCCTAAAACCCTTTCACTTTCTGACCTGGTATGCTAGGGTAGTCCCCATTGGAAATGCCAAGATCAGGGCAGGCTGCAAAAGAGAGAGCAGATACTCCCAAAACTGATGGTTAACACTGAAGTTAGACTCACCAACCAGACATAAACTGTGCTCCTGATCTCCCACACTGATTATCAAGAATGTGGGGGATCACTAATGTTGAGGAGATTATGAGTTTTCTCATGATACCTCACAAGGCATACTTTGTACAACATTTATCATAGCCTTGTAAAAGTATTGAAGATAAGAGTACAGTCTGTGACAATTATAGAAAAATGTGTGGTATTACTTCACTTTTGCAGATAGTGAAAATGTGTCAGAGGTCTAGTGATTTGTCTGTGAGGCACTGTGACCTAGAAGCAGCAGCAAGGGTGAAGTTAGAGCTAGGTTCTAATCCTTGTTTGACACCAACTTGCTGGATCACAGATACCTAACCTGATATAGATATGTTAAGGTCATAGGTGCAGTATAAGACCCAGAACAGACTACAATACAGCTACTTTTCTCATCTGATAAATAACAGCAATATTTACCTATTTACCCTCTTCAAAGAAGTGTTGTGAGGACTAAATGTATATATTGTGCTTGTAAAAATGTGGGACAAGTCCAATGTTTTATTATGGTTAGAAAGCAACATAACTGAAAACAGAATTCAGTAGCTCTGCACGCCTCCATATTCATCTCCTTCTGCTCAAATTTTCATAAAATGAAGTCTTGTTTAGTTATTGCATGCACAGTTTCCATATCCTGAAATATTTAAAAATATAAATCAGGGCATAGAGAAAATCATACTAAATGAGTAAGCTAAAAATATCACATGAGCTTTCATAAAAATGTGCCACCAATTTTGTCTAGCTCTTTTCATCATATATCCATTTCTATGTCTAAATTAATCTGAATTGAACACCAGTGTGCTTCAAAGGAATGTGGAATAATTAAGTAGCTCACTTTAAAGTACTTTATGAAGATTTAAGTAGTTTCAGTAATTTCAGAGTCACCTATAGCATTCCAATTGTAGTGATATGTGAATATGTCTAAACAAATTATAGCTGGCAAAAACAGTTTATTTGTCAATTTGAATGTAATACTGGTAGCTTGCCACCCATAAACATGTTTGGATGTTTTTTCTAAAAGGTATGCTTAAGTCAAACAGGAATTATTTTGGGGAAGTTCTATGACCTGTGCTATGCAGGAGGTCATCTAGATCATCACTGTGGTCCCTTTTGACCTTAGAAACTATGACTTTAATGTTCCTTACAAAAGAAAAGCATAATTTAGTCCCATCCATCATGATACATGAAGCAAACTGAAAACATTGCTAATCCTGCACTGTGTCTGAAACTTGGCAAGAAGCAAGTATCATAAAAATATATAGAATGTATATTTCCTACCTAAATAGCTGCTGCATCCTTGGGTATTATATAACATCCCAACTAATTCAAATCACATTTCTTGCTTGCTACAATAAATCTTGGACAAAAGAAAAATCACATTCAAGTACAATACACTCTAAAGAACAAAAATACTCCTAATCCTTACACAAAACAGCATTCTGCACAGTTCAACTTTAACTGATAATCTTCATTTTTTTTTGTTTTGTTTTGTTTTGGTAGAACATTCAAGTTTTTTTCTATTTTTTAAATGAAGGCTTTTAAGATTTTCTGTGCCATCATACCTTTCATATGGTAGATTGTGACACGTTGGGTATAAACTAGAATTATATATAATGGAACAGAAAGTACTAGATGACTGCCAGTGTCGACAGGAAAAATTAAGAAACTGTGCACATATAAACCAGCAGATTGCCACAGAAAACTATTGCAAGTTGTCTCTTGATTGTTCAGCAAATTTTAAGCCAATGTAAATTCCGGCTTGTGTTTTGTATGATAACTCACTGCAAAAGCGAAAAAACCCAAAAAATTTGCAGAGGGATTTTAAAGTAGGGCTGGCCGGAAAACAAGAATTTCATTTTGCAAAAAAAAAAAAAAAAAAAAAAAAATCAAGGTTTTGAGATTTTTGTCCCCATTTTTCAAACAAAATAGCTTCATGGTGGTAACTGGGAATTTTTCAACAAAATATTTTTCAAATCAGAAAATGCTGATTCATCAAACCAAAATGTTAATGCTGAATTAAACCTGCGTAGTTTCCTACCAGCTTACCTGGCAGACTTCTGGAGAGGTCAGGCTTACAGGTCCATGGTTCCATGTCAGGCCCCTCATGCGGACTGCCCTGGGACTGGGAAGCACACAGTTTATAGGAGCCCTGCTGCAGATTCTGGCACCAGGTTCCCAGGGCTTCTTGGCTCCCCAGTCAATGGTTGGGAACTCTGGAGTTGAAGTAGCATAAAAAGTCCATGAGAAGATAGGGCAGCCAGCTGCTCTACTTTGTTTCAGAAAAACTGAATGAAAATATTTTGATTTTCTGAAACAAAAATGTTTGGATTTTTACTTTCCGTGGGAAATTTCAAAATTCCTAGTTTTCAATTAGAATCAAAACTGGTTTGAAGTGCTAGAATTTCCTATGGAAATTGAAGAGTTTGGTTAAATTTATAGCCATTAACCCACATTTTGGCAAAATTGTGCATTTGTCCAGTTTTCTTTTGCCAACTGATGATCAGTTAGCAAGAACAAATGGAACAAATGCCCAGTTTTGCCAAAAAAGTTGGGATGGCCAGGACAGGGCCTAAAAAGGGGACTGTCCTGTCCAAAATAGGATGTATTGTCACCCTACATTCTTCACTTAGTTTTTAATCTGTGTCAGAATATCTTGATTTGCTCTGAGTAGCTCTGAACTATTTAGATTTGATCCACAAAGTCCACCTTGAATTGCAAAAAGAACGATCAATTTGCCACATTTGTACACTACAAAGTCATCATAAATTGTCATTGGCAGTGCATATTCCTTATCTCCCAGAGTGGTGGATTAGAATTTGGCTAAATTACTGCTCCATATATTAATTGATACAGAAAATTATCTGTTAATATTTATTTTCCTTCTTTTAGACCTGACCTCTCTTTTGTTGAGTTTACTAATTTCTGTTCCAGTTTTATTTTTAATCTGTGTCAAAATATGTTGATTTGCTTTGCGTAGCTCTGAACTGACTATTTAGATTTGATCCACAATGTCCAACTTGAGCTGCAATATGAACTATCAACTTACCACAAGCTGTTTAGAGCTCAATAAAGGAAGGGGACTTATTTCAAACATCCATACAATGATTCAAGAGCACCAATCCACTTGGGTAAGTCCCAGCTACATAGGAGCCCTGCTTAAAGCATTTCTGGTCTGTGTCAGGAATCAAAAACTGTCTTCAAATACCTCAAAACTTAGTTGAGCACCAATCCCATCCATGTCAAAAGGGGCAAAACTATTGCAACTGTCACTGTAGTCAGTTGTCCAAGTACAATTGCATGAGGATGTCAACTTCTATTGATGACAGCCATTAAGGCGTGCCTCTTGAGGAACCAAATACAATGAGAGGCATCGTCCTGTCTTGACTGCTTCTTGTTCACATAGTCCTAGAAAAAAATGTTACATGCTCAAATCTCATTCTAGACTGTTAATGGATCAGTGAGACAGGTTGGATGGAACTATGGATAGGAGCAGTCTCTGAGTGCCTTGAGATCCTCAGAGGAGGGGTAAGTGCATTGTATTCTAAGGTGATGGCTATTGTGTGTGTACCATGGTGCTCTACCGCACGTAATCAGCACAATTCAAATGAGTATCAATAGTAAAGCTGGTAAAACACAGGAGAAAATTTTCAACCAGTTCTAGTCATTAGCCCTATAATGAGAATTAGGCAATATATATATGTTTGTAATTGGCCTGTGATTTCAGAGAAGAGGGTTCTGTCCACATGGTTGCTGGATATGCTGGGAGACTACTGTGTTCAACACAATGACAGCACAAAGGTCCCAAGTTGCCTGAATTTGTGACAGCATTTATTTTGATACAAAATAGGTGACTTCCTGCAATGTTTATACACTGAAACTGGCACACAGCACTGGTTTTAAACAACAGCACTGTCATTCACTGCTTACCTCTTTTGTGAACGTAGGGTCAGATTATCCTCTGATATAAAATAAATGGAGCAATGCCAATTCATACAGCAGAAGGCATCAGTCTATAGAGTTCTCTCCTTTACTACACGGATTCTACAAAAATACAACAATAAATATTTCTTTAAATTCCAGGACAAGTATCAAGGAAAAAAAATATTTGCAGTGTGTCAAATTCTGTTCTTAGCTACATAGATGTAACCACAACTGACTTCAACTGGAGTTGTATTCATAATAATGGGAGAAGAACTTGGTTCAAGATAACTATGAGGAATGAGCAAGACATTTCTTGAAATAGAAATCTCTCTTAGGCTTCATCTTTTGCTCTGTTCCATTGAACCCTAAACCTTTTTTTAAAGATTAAGTGAATTACTTGCCTCATTTAACCAATGGGCTGTGAGGAAAAAACTCCCTTTCTTTTGAGACCACATCATCTACCAGCCCACTTCACTCCAATTTAGATGATCTCCTTATGGCATTACTTTGAGATGCCCAGAAAAAGTATTGGGAAAACAATGCTATTGGAGGAATCAGGTTCTCATCATTGTTGCTTCTTAACGATCACCTTTGCAGGGTAAATCTATTTCCCTATACTAAGGATCCTCACACCTTCTGTCAGCTGTCTAAAATGGGCCATCTTTTTTTCCCCTCCTGCTGCTGATACCTCATCTTAATTAATTAGCCTCTGACAGTTGGTATGGCTACTTCCACCTTTTTGTGTTCTCTGTGTGTATATATATATATATATTTCTTACTATATGTTCCATTCTATCCATCTGATGAAGTGGGCTGTAGCCCATGAAAGCTTATGCTCAAATAAATTTGTTAGTCTCTAAGGTGCCACAAGTACTCCTGTTCTCTTAGCAGGGAAGTAGCTGTCAAAACTCTCATTCAAGTCTCCGATGACTAGTATGGGGAGTGAGAGTCAGCTGTAATGCAGTTGCATGAGAGGTGTAGGACACATCATGCCCTCATAAGGATCTGGCTATGGAAGGTGAGTAATTCCAAACACACAGGACCAAGCATAGGATCTTTATCCATTGGGAAGCCTAGGCAGGTTTAATTTAATCAAGCAATATACTGTCTCATGCTGCCTGTAAGCTGTTTCCCATAAGAAGTATGCAAATAACAATGGTGTGCTCTTGGCAAGCAAGGCCTGAGTATGAACAAACATATAATTAAGACACTTGCCTACAGGTGAAGCTTACAGATAACAGACAATACATGTATTTGATACAACTTCAGCATTTCTAACACACACCTAGATGTTGATATCTTTCAACTTATAAAGTACATTCTTTTCCAAAGCAGAAAAAAAGCACTTTGCAAACACTGAAGCAGCCTTTTAGCATGCCTGTGAGGAGTTATTCCCCTTCATTTTAAAAATAAGTAATGTACAGATGGTCAATAACTTGTTTGAAAGGATAGAAGTCTGTGGCAGAGCAGGATTAGGACTGACATTTCTTGTTCATAGTTTTGCTCATTAAACATAAAACCTACCATTTCCTCATATATCAGCTAGACCAGTGACAGGATCATTAACAGGGATCACATGCCTGGGGAAATTCTGAGGCCACTGGACATGTTAAACTAGAGAAAATCCTGTTGTAAGTTGGAGGAGACTTTTGTAGATGATGGTGAGGAGGCTGGTGAAGCCAAGGATAAGATCCGAAAAGGACATTTTGAATTTTTATTCAAACCAAACCTCTAAACTGGCTGAGGTTGTCCTCAGGGCTGGCTCCAGGCACCAGCTTATCAAGCAGGTGCTTGGGGCGCAACTTTCAGGGATTCGGCAGAGGCTCCCTCACTCCCGCTGAGAGTGAAGGACCTCCAGTTGAATTGCCGCAGATTGCTATCGTGGCTTTTTATTTTATTTTACAACGAAACCCCCGGAGCTGGCCCTGGCTGTCCTATCACTAATAACTACACAGATTTACATGGAGGATTCTTTTCAGCTCTGTAATAACAACATATTCAAACCTCTATAGCATAGCAGACCTCAAGGTAAGTACCAGACGATTCACTCTGGTTTAGAAGACAAAAATAATTATGTATTTGGCAACAGTACAATAGTTACTATGTAATTACATGGTATGTAATTGAAAAGCGTTGACAAACTTGCTCAACCATATAATCCTGTTCTAAAACATTGTTGCAGTGCAAAGATAGAATAGTCAAAGACATGGATTTCCTCCTTGCTCACATTGCTTTTATGAATAACACACCTGATTCCTTTCCACACAAATAGATAAAAGCTAAAGACAGCCACAGAGACAGAGATTCCTACTCCTAAGCAGACTTCTTGTGCCCCCCAGACTAAACACAGATCCACACAGATGGATGTAAGCCTCATGATATAAAGCCTGGGAATGCATGGTTTTGCAGTGCTTTAATGCATGAGGTTTGTGTTTCGAATTAAGGTTGATAAACTGCAGAGGTGTTACCCCTCTGCCTCTGTGAGCTTTTTCCTCATTGTCAGGGTTGCTGTTCTCTGAGAGGGTAAGGGGATAGACTCCCCTCCAAAAATTCCTCTGAGTTAGTAATAGATATGTCATCAATCCTACAGCAGTCAGAGCCACAAAATGGTTGCTAAAAGCTCTTAGGAGCGCCCTCTTAGCATTTGAAAACAAACTAAAATCATTCATAATATCTCTTTTCTAATTTTATATGAGATTTGCAATACTATTGTAACCAAACAGATGATTTTGCTTGCAAGAGGCAAGAGTCTGTGTTTATCAGTTACCATATGAATATGTACAAATTTTGTGGGACTCTAAAGATAGCTGATAGAGTTTCAGCATGCCTCAATCCTGGCTAGATACAAACAAAAGGCCACTGTTCTCTATAAACCCACCAAATGACACCAATTGAAATATTGTGCACAGAAGCACAAATATAGGATAACAGTACTTTTCTGACCAGCAAGAACACAACAAAGTGCATCTCAAGAGCTTTGTTTGTATGTAGCAGGCCTCTCTGAGTTCTATTTGTGCAGAGTGAACTGGCTGAAGAGGCTTTTCTTAATGCACTTCTTAATGGCATGGCTCTTCAGGCTGTTTCCATTCCATTATGGCATGTGCACTGCTTCTCCTTGTTTGTCTGGCTAAAGGAATACAAGGGAAACATGAAAAAGGTATGAATATGTACATGAAATACAAAAAAGGTTGCAGCTTATTCAACCCACTTGCTTCCAACTCTCTTCCCAAATACACATAGTATTTAACAGTGGCAAATTTGATGTTAATTCTCTATTTGGCAATGTCTCCAGTGAAAACAATGAAATATGTAGAGAGAACTTGGTATACTTGACCTCTTGCACCATTAAAAACTCATTAATTTAGTGGAAATGGTTTGATTTGAATCTGAAATAGAAGTCACAGAAATCTTGAGATTTCCAGATATTAGCCGACGTGCAAGTTGAGAAGCAGCCGCATATCTTCCTCTGTAACATCTATGTACTTAATGCAAAGGATATTAAGTACAGATGAAATTTGATTTTTTTATAAACTAATTTTCACTGCTTTTATTAATGTGCACTATCTTCTGCTACATCTAAGAGAGCTGTGCGTGTAAATACCTCTCATAATTATATGTGGATGCTACTTAGATTGGCACATCTTTTAGCTAGCATTGCAAATTATATAGTACAGTGAAGTGGTGATCACCACTAATTACAAAGAAATGCTTGTCATCCATGAAGCACTGTTTTGGTTTGTAATAAATAATGACCGGGGCATGAGGTCAGGGAGATTCTGTGAAGCACTGAGGCGAGAAGGAGTTGTATTCTGCTTCAAGAGGTCTCTCCACTTGTGATATAATCACTTGATTTATCCACATATTTTGCAAATAAATCAGAACGGAGTAAGGTATATACACACAAATAGTATATGGAATCCTCTATTGATTCATATGCAATACATGAAATCATAAGGGCTTAATCTTAAAATATGGCAGAGAGAGAAAGGTCAGCAATGTGATCCTGACCTGTGATCTGAGGTGAACAAATTTATTTTTTGGTTTGGCCAGCAAACTGAAAAAATAAAGAGAAACTTTTGATTTAGTGGTTCTGGAAATGTTTGGAATTTTTCAGCATATTAGAAAAAGTCTGTTTGGGGCCAGCAAACTCTGTATATGTATGTGCCTTTAGTCCGGTGATTTGCTCAGGATGCAGGAGACCCAGGTTTGTATCCCCACTCTGTAGACAGGAGTGGAACTCAGATTTCCCTCCTAACAACTAGGCTATTCTAAGGTGGGGGACTGTCAGTCTCTCCTGTTCATGCTGTTCCACTTTGTGTAGATATGTAAATATTCATTGGGCCAGACACAGAGAACAACTGTATAGCCTGGTGATTAAGGTAGTCACCTGGGAAGTAGGAGATGTGGATTCCAATCTCTCCTCTGTACCTGAGAGGGGTTTACACCCCTAAATAGCATCAGTATACTCAAGTGGTAACAAATTGTGATAAAATAGGAATTAAAATTTCTGATTAGTCTCTTGCTTTAATTCAGTCCTCTGTTTTATGTAAAGTAAATACTAAACTGTGCTCTAAATCCCAGACTGTGAGATTGTGCAAAAAAATTAAATTACTAGACTGCTTCTGTGTCATTCTGCTGTTCTTCAATGTGTACAAAAGCTTCATCCAGGATCTCTGGATCTTTAATAATACAGCTGTTTTCTGAAATTCCTGGAAAATCTCAGGCTGGAAACACCTCGCATCAGATTGGTGGTTTAAGTATCTAATGGATCATAATCACTACAGTAGACATGCTTTAAAAGTTTCCAGTGTTTTGAAAGATTTTATTGGTTTAAGAGACATTCCCATAGCATTGAATGGGAAATACTGTTACATCTGGTATAAAAAGTTTTCAAACCGGTGGGACATGTTTTAACGAAGTCCACTCTGTCTGGTTTCAAAACAATAAACCAGTAAATCTGCACCAAGAAAAATTCAAATCATACTTGGTTTTTCTTCCTTTCTCTCAGAATACTACCCAAGATTAAATTTCTCTGTCCAATTATTTCAAACCAATATCCCTGCTCTCTAAGGTCATCTCCTGCTGTGAGCTCCACCAATGTTAGAAACATAGGGAATATGAGGGTTTGTCGAAACTAGGATTTAGAAGCAGCAAAGAGTCCTATGGCACCTTATAGACTAACAAATGTTTTGGAGCATGAGCTTTGGTGGATGAATACCCACTTCGTCGGATGCATGTATTCACCCCCGAAAGCTCATGCTCCAAAACGTCTGTTAGTCTATAAGGTGCCACAGGACTCTTTGCTTCTTCTACAGATCCAGACTAACATGGCTACCCCTCTGATACTTGATACCATGCTAGGATTTAGAAGTGTCATGATGGATCACGTTAGATAGCTTGTTCTAACACCAAGATTCTTAGGGCCACCAGATTTTTTACTACTGACTAATTGAAACCTGCTGTCAGTCAGACGAAAACATAATAAAACTCTGAACGTTTGTAAGAGCATGGTCACAATAGTACTCTCACCATTGCTACCACTGTTGGCGCAATTTGGTAGCATCAACCGTGGAGATGTTGTGCCAAAAATCCTCACGGTGGACACAATCCCAGAAATGAAAGCCTTTCTACTCCATTTCCAATCCAATTTCCCTTAAATATATATTTTTTCTTTTATAAAACTACTCATATTTATTTCAACATATTGTTCCTATCTCTAATTGTATCACAGCCCAAACATTCTAACTGAAAAGCTTGCTTTAAAAACTGTATCTTCATACATATATGTTTAATATTTTGATGGAGTATGCAGTGACAGGAACAATAGATTTCACTGATAGATTTTCACTTGGCTCTGCCATTAATCTGCAGTTAGCCATGTAATTTCGCATGTGGTTCTGTTTCTCTTCCACCCTTTGTCTATCTTTTCTTTTTAGATGGTGAACTGTTTGGAACAGGAGCTGTCTCTTACTATCCATCTAAAACTCCTAGCAAAATTGAGTACCAACTAAGATTGGGTGCTCTAAGTGCATCTGAAGAACAAATAATACTCTTACTAATTGTCACTATATATAAATAGGTCTTGGCTTTCACAACTGTTTTTCTGAATCTGTAAGATTTTCAATTTATAAAGAAAAGAAACAAAATCCATAAAAAGAAAAAAAAAGTGCTACTAACTGCACGTACTATGCCAATTTATTTCCATTAAACATAATTAATTGTTAGTTGAAATGAACAGAAGGTCAAACCCAGAGAAAAGTCAGGGTAATTTACTGCCTTCAAAAATATTTAATATAGCCAGTCTAGAATCAACACAGAAAAGAGTTATTTTATCTTTCAATATGAAAGATCAGTTGTGCTCTTCATTAAAGCATTGGTTCTTAACATCTAGGTCCCATGTTCACATTTAAAATGTAGTTGAAGAGTGTGTGAATGATCTAAAACAAATCTATAAAACAATCACATGTACTGTGTTATGTCTAAGGAAGGAAGGTGGAAAATTACAAATCATAAGCTCTGCTTTCATGGATTCTGCAGATTCAGGCCAAAAAGTGGCTTAGAAGGGAACGAGTTCAGTGAGGGAACTCATCCCGCACTCTGGGATTCACAAAAAGCTGGTCTGAAGAGGTAAAATATGAAGATTTCATTAAACTTCTTTGGATTCTTCCATGGCTAATACTCTCTGGATAATAAAGTGTTATTCCAGCAAATAAATTCAATAAAATGCTGCTGCAAAAATTGCCTTTTTATATAGCTGCACAGACTGTCACACTTACTTCTTGCACTGGCTTCACTTTGCCTTTTGCACCACAATCCAACTTCTGGTGTTCACTTTCATAGCTGTACTCCTGCTTGCATCTCCACATCTTGTCTCTTTCTCGAGCCCTTCACTCCATTCTAGCCCCTCTTTTTGTGTCCCTCTCCCATTCTCAGCCTTGTTCCTTCTTTCATGCTGACCCTTATATCCAGAATTTCCTCTCAAAGCTATTCTGTAAGCTGACCACCTCCACTTCTATTATACCCTTCCTTAAAGGGAAAGCATCAGTGAAACATCAATTCTGTGGAAATGATTTTGCTTACTCTTTTAAAAATCGATATCTAGCTCTCAAAATTACAATAATTGAAAGATGAGAGGGGAAAAAATCAGACTTTGTTTAACTTTGTGCATTTGTATAATCCCTGACAAAAATTTTAATTGATGTAAAGGGTGAAAGTAAAGATCAATAATTTAGGGTAAAATACATTAAAAAAATTAAAAGAAATCCAAACTAGATAAGATATGGAAATACAGAGGACACTTTAACAATCTTCTCTTTTCAGTCTCTATGCATCAGATGCTTGCACCTATCAGGCCAACTTTCCAAATGGCCCTCAGTTAAGTTGCTATTTGTGCTTACGCACCATTTTGCATACAAATGACTTAAACACACAATTTTCTATGCATACTTGTGCACACAAATGATCAAATTTTCAAGCACAAAGTAAACTTCCACTCAATTTTTGCTCAGTTTGCAGTGCACTCACATGCACAAACAAACACATGTAAATTATTGCAGCACACATCCCTTAATTGCCTGCAAAATTAACTGCATGCACAAAGCTGTTTGTGCGTAATGGAGGCCATGATTTGAAAAACTGGCTTTTTAATTTATACTCTACAGTGTCACAAGCTGAGGCTATCGTTCCAGAGAAGGTGAGAAATAAACTTTAACAACACTACTATTTCCATTCATAGATGCTATCAAGGTTCCTTCCCCACTCTGAACTTTGGGGTACGGATGTGGGGACCTGCATGGAGACTTCTAAGCTTAATTACCAGCTTAGATCTGGTATCGCTGCCACCACCTCCAAGCACTACTTTTCTTTCCCGGGTTGCCTTGAGAGACTTCACCAATTTCCTGGTGAACACAGATCCAAACTCCTTGGATCTTAAAACAAGGAGAAATTAACCATCCCCCCTCCTTTCTCCTACCAACTCCTGGTGGATCAGATCCAACCCCCTTGGATCTAAAAACAAGGAAAAATCAATCAGGTATTATCAGGGTGTTGAGAAAAGGCTTTTATTTAAAGAAAAGAAAGTACAAGCAAACCCTCTGGGAGAGATTTAGCATACCAGCTACTCTCACGAGATCAACAAGATTCCAAAACACAGAGGATGTTCTCCTGGGAAAAACCTTAAGATTTAACAAAATACAGCAAATACTCAAGTTTTGAAATTCCCCTGAATGGTACAACGACAAGTTACAAAGAAGAATAATATCATAAAATCTCTATTTTATCTCTCTCTAAACTTACTATTCGATAAGTAGGCTGGTTCCTTGAATCTTTTTCACTCCTGCTGGGGAAAAACTGCAGACTCAACAATAGGAAAACTTCCCTCCTTCCTTTTGAAACATCTTGTTCCCCATTGTGTTCTCTCTGGTCAGTGCAGTCAGCTAGGCTAGGTGAACTTCTTAACCCTTTACAGGTAAAAGAGGCATTAACCCTTAACCATCTGTTTATGACAGATAACATATTCATTCTCTAGCTCTGCTAAGCCTCTTATTAATCACCCTTCATTAATAAAACAAAATAAGAATTCAGCTTAGTCCAGGAAAATTCTCTATGATTCAAAAGTAATTAGAAAGAAGGAACTCTTCTTCAACATTTTTTTTCCAGACAAAGGTTCCTTAGCTTAATTTTATAATTGTATTTTACAACAACATGCCACAATGTTTAAAGATAAAACAAATCAAGAAAGTCTTATTAGAACTGAACTGCTGTTCTTGTGGTCAGCCTGCAACCCTGCCCCCTTCTCATCTAGATCTTTGTCTCATGATTCCCAAGCTATTTCTGCCCTTCTCCTCTTCTTGCTCTTGTTTTGGTCTGAGCAGCTACTTCAAAAGAGATGATAATAAAAAGAGTTTTGTATTTTTATCAGGAATTAGTGGCTGAACTGATAATTAAGAATGGTGGGATTTTCTTGTGGGGTCTATTATCTCCCAGGCCTTTGTTTTTTCTATTTAATATTAACAAATGTCAGTGTTCATCATTATCACTATCTGTTGTACTAGAGGAGATGCCTTCAGTGGACTGGAAATGAAAGGTGGAATGCCATTAGAGAAACATTATTGTTAAGCATTGAAATCCAGTCCTTTGGGGGTGATATTTTTATAATTATTTTGTGTTCCAGAGGATTCCCAGTCCTCATGGTGAGAAACTAGAGATTCTGATACACTGTTATGACCCATTTTCCAGTTCTTGCCTCTTACTATCTCCTAAAGAAGATATAGGGCATTGATAAAAATGAACAATCCGACTACACACACTACTATTGTACAGGCAAACACCCTGCTATTTCTTATCTTGATAGTAACATTAAGGGGAATGCAGTTGCACTGGTGAATGTACAAGTAAAAGAATATATTTTTGCCCTTTTTGTGTACTATGTAACATATTCCTTGTCATAAACCTTTCTAAAGTCTCATCTGGAAAAGCAGACCCTCTCCTTTTATTCAAGGCAATAGTAAAACACCCTTTCCCAAGTATTTCATATACATTTCACACCAGTGGAATTAAGAATTCTGTAAAACAATCCTTTTGAAAAGAAAACACTGACTCCACACATTCTGAGCTACCCACATATCCAGATGACTGATTGTTCATAGCCCTACTTGGTTGTCTTAATTTGTTTTAAACTATGCTAGGTGCTTATCCAGCCCCCGTAGCATCTGTGCATCTCACAATCCTTAATGTATTTTTCCTCACAACATCCCTGTGAGGCAATGAAGTACCATTATGACTATTTTACACAGAGGGAACTGAACCATGGAGTGACAAAGTGACTTGCACGGGTCACACAGGAAAGTCTGTGATTGAGCTAGGAAATGAACTCACATCTCCTGAGCACCAGGCTAGCCCCCTAATCAAATGGACCATCCTTCCTTTCTTAAATACAGTATAGCCCCTAAAAAATAATTAACACCCAGTTCAGCACATGCTTACGTTTGTATGCTTCATTTGATCCCTGTTCAGGAGATCATGTAATCAAAGGACTTAAGCACATGCTTCGGTGCTGAGAATCGGGGCCTTATCAGCACAGCAATTCCTGATACTCCTTTGTTCAGGGATGCAGTATGGTTCTCACATCAGGTGGTTTGGTTACACCAGATAAGCTCCACTGATTTCTGTGAAGTTACTCCTGATTTATGCTGGAAATAAGGTCAGAATCTGGGCATTATTCCGCAAAACTAGTTCAAAAATTATCTGTAATTTTTCATGCTGTTATATAAAAATATTGTCAAAGGAGGAAGTTTCCTTCTTGCTCATATTGTCTAGTGTTATGTTGGTCTTTTGCTAACTACTGGTGCATGTGTAATAAGTTTCCTTCACCGTTACTGATTAACGAGCTACAGTGTAAATCCAAAACAAAAACCATCAGCCCATGTTAATCATGATAAGTTATTCTTCCTGTGAAAAATGCCATAACCCAGGCATAGTTAATATAGGGCATATATATTATTAGACAATAAAAATAGAAAAAAGGGGTAACAGTTAAAATATTACATATGAATATTTTTCTCTTGTTGAGTTGGAAAATTATTAATATTCTATAAATATTTCTTTTTAAAAATACATCAAAATGCTAATTATTTCAATATATAATAATGTATAATAAAACTGAGGATCAGATACAAGGATTTGAATAAAGCTTTCCTAAAAATCAGAAAGAGGAGGGGGAAGAGGATGATAACTTACATATTAAGGCTGAAGAAGAATGAACAACTCCTTTGGATATAAAGAAAGTTATGGGAAAATATTATATTATGATAAGTTGGCAAGAGGCACAGTAGGTAGAATATTGAATGAGTTATTCAGTGGACACAGTTAAAAGAATAATTACCAAAGTATGTTATATGTGTTACACACATCACCTTACATTTTTGTGGTGTATATAGCTGTGAAAACTTTGTGGTTTTTTGTGGGTTATAGTCTGTAGATATCTAAGAACGTTGTCTGTATGCAGACTGGAAATACACAGGAAATACACAGGAGTAGCTGTTTTAATTGCAGAGCCCAGGAGATCTGCTGGGCCTGATTCACCACTGCCTTGCACGTAGTAATCATTTAAACTTGGGACATGAAATGCTACTTTGCACTTGAATGCTATATGGTGGAGAATCAGACATTAAGCTTTATACTAGAAAATAACAGGCTGAATACACTCCATTTGAAAAATATTCTTGATTTAGAGAAAACTTGAGCAAAGCTAATTTCTCTGTTCAAACAATGGACATTGATACTAAGTAATATTAGAGGGACAAGGTAAATGAAGTATCTTTTATGGGATCAACTTCTGTTGCTGGAAGGTATAAGCTTTCAAGCTTCATAGACTGTCTCTCTCACCAACAGAAGTTGCTCCCGTAAAAGACATTACCTCATCCACCCTCTCTCTCTCTGTCTTATATTCTGGGACCAACACGGCAAAAACAAAACTGAAAACTAGTAATACAGATCTGTCGCATCTTACGCTGGGATTACGTGAGCACATAAAGCGAAAATCATGTATAGTCAAAATTACATTGAGTGTAATGGTGGGTGGAATCACTCGCACTACAGGTATAGTATTAAAATTGTTATTTTTGTCTTTTTTTTTTGTTTGTTTTTGCTGAGCACATAAAGCTGAAATCGTGCATGTTAAATGCACGTAAGATGCAACAGACCTGTATTAGGCATTTTAGACTTAGTTATTTTTTAACAAAAATAGTTAAAAGCTGGGAGAAGAGGGAGGAGAGACATAAATACATATTTGTAATCTGCAATGAATTCAAACAGTTCTAAATATTGCTACTATTTCAGCAAGCAATTTTTTCCCTCTTGTGCCAAACAGAAGTGGTAGTGCAGAGAAATGTCAAGCTAGTAAATTGCAGTCTTTTTTTTTTCTGGTAACCTTTTTTCATAGCTTTTCTCTGTACCCTACCTCAATCTCCATTAAATCTATGCTGGTTGCTCAAAAAGTACAGCTTGCTAAAAGCACTCAAGGGAGGGCCAACTTGTAAAATGCATGTAACAGTTCATTATTTTCAAGAGTAAGTACAGACAGTGTTGTGAGAATGCACTAAATTAGCAGGGAACAGACACAAAACAAACCACTACATGCTGCCCCTAATATTTCCAGGAGGAATAATTTTTTTAAATCACCTTTTTTCCATCTTCTCTGGCTTCATAGTTAGCTATTCTTCATGCCATAGCATATAATTATGTTTCCACTATAAACTAATAGGAAAAATAATTTGTCAGATTAATGAGGTATTTTTGTTAGTCAGTGTGACCACTAAAACAGAAAGTAAAGAATTCAAATGGTAAAAATGCAGAATCATAGTCTATGCATGGAACAGTGCACTGTGTAATTCCAATAGATTTATGTGGACCTTAGAGAGTTTCTCTGGTATTATACAACATGCACCTTAAGACTCATATGCTTTTTATACCTCCAAGTCCCTTCTGCTTTTACTCACAGAATAGTACTTACTCATGAAAATCATCCCTTGGATCCTCAAACTCATCTATACTTATGAACTGTGTATATTGTGGGGTTATTCTTTTAATGGTATTTCTGGGTATTCCTTTCACACTACAACACAGTCTCCGGTAGTCTGAAGAAGAATATTATTATGAGATACAACATCTCTGAAGCCTTTTTGATAGCTGTTACATCCCTTGACTCATAGGTGGGATGTAACAGCTATCAAAAATGTTTGAGCTCTCCCCTTGCTCCATGGAAAGCCTCACTTTTGTGTTGGTTTCAGTTTTGCAGTGTGAACAATAAAGGTTTGCAGGGCTGTTACATCCCCTTGACTCATAGGTGGGATGTAACAGCTATCAAAAATGTTTGAGCTCTCCCCTTGCTCCATGGAAAGCCTTACTTTTGTGTTGGTTTCAGTTTTGCAGTGTGAACAATAAAGGTTTGCAGGGCACTTAGCTGTGCTTAAATGAGCACAGCTAAACTTTTGTGTTGATACAGGCACAGAGAAGCTCATTTAAGCACAGCTAAGTGCCCTGCAAACCTTTATTGTTCACACTGCGAAACTGAAACCAACACAAAAGTGAGGCTTTCCATGGAGCAAGGGGAGAGCTCAAACATTTAAAGGGACAGGACACCACATTTCTCCACCATACTTTAGGAAACTTTCCAAATATATATACATTATTGTTCACTTGGTTAAAAGCATTGTGGGTGGACTACTGCAAACTCTTAAATTGCAAGGGATTAATCTGCACTGAAATAGCAACTCACTAACTAAACAATTTATACGTTCGGATGCACCACTCGTTTTCACACTCTGTTGGGATAATGTGCTGATATGACAGTGTCCTGAACAACAGAAACAATTGGTAGTAAGGAATCAACTGGAGCTAGTATGAAATGTACTACATCTGGTATCAAAGTTTCTCCCAACAAGTTGTCAAAATTAGCAGCTGTAATAGAAGGGACTTCGACTGGAGCAATAGAATGTCCTATTGGAACATTTCTGGACTCTGGTATTTGTTGAGGCTGCAATTGGTCTAAATGTTGTTTCCTCAAAATACCATCAGATAGTTTTACCACAAACAAAACAGGCCATGTGCATTTTACTAGTTCTCCAGGTGCCCATTTCACTCCCTAACTGTAGTTGTAAGTACACTCTGTCTTCTATTTGAAAAGAACAAAGATGAGTCACACTTTTTCCATCAACTTATATAGCTTGTGATTTGGCTACCTATGAGTCAACATTAAGATGTAACAGGTCCCAGCAGGTACACAAAAATAGCTTCAAGAAAAGAGTTACAGGTGACTCCTGGGTAGTAGCATTCTGAGGAGCTGCTGGGTGAGGAAAGTGGACGGTGGAAGCATGTGACTAGGAGAACCAGGCAGAGGAAAAGACGGGCCAGCGATGGAGAAATAGAACTCAGGAACAGGTTTGCTGGGTTGGAAAATGAAGATGGAGCACAG
>NC_133769.1:267611433-267676565 GCF_003597395.2 Chelonoidis abingdonii
TTATAAATGTGTATGGGTAGGGTTTTGTGGCCTGCCTTGTGCAGGAGGTCAGACTAGATGATCATATTGGTCCCTTCTGACCTATGAGTCTATGAGTCTATGAGTCCTGTAGACAGGCAAGAAATTGTCCAGTTTCTGCTGATGACTCAAAATAGACTTGTTAGTTCTTAAGCATCCATTAAGTGTCTGTAGAAAGTGTTTCACTAGTCCATTTGTAGCCAGATGGTATGGTGTGGAACATATGTGCTTAATTCCATTTGAAGATAGGAACCTCTGAAATTATTCAGAACAGAAATGAATCCATTGTCACTCATCAGCTGTAACAAACTGACTAAACAAGGTATGGAGATATCCAGTCGTCTTGGTAGCTGCAGTGGAAGTCATTCTGAAAACTTCTGGCCATGTCTGAACCCATGACCAAGGGTGTGAACAAGCTGAGTCAAGATTGTCCTGAATTTCCTGACACGTAGTATAGCACTTACCCTTCCTCTCAATATCTTTGTTGATCCCTAGCCCTGAGAAATGACTCTAGACCATGCCCTTCATCTGGACAGTGTGAAAATGTCCTTTGTGAAGAGCTTCCAAAACCTGAGACTGAAGTGATTTTGGAGTGATTATTTGCATAATCCATGAGATGCAACTGTGATTCACTGAAAATTCATGTTGACTTGAAACAGATTGTGTAAACTGGAGATTCTTTTGATTCAATACTGTACTTTGTAGTACCATTCCCTTCACAAGAGAAAGCACATCATCCTTAGCAGTTTCTGTGTTGATGTCTGTGCTAATAATATATTAGGGAGATAGAATACTTTGCATGAAGTTCCTCTGGGTTGGTGGGTTCTTGGTCATGGCAATCACAAAAATTCATTAGCATTACCGTGTTAAGTCCCTTTACAGAATTGAATAGCATAGGAATAAGCTGAAAGCAGTAATGTCCATCATTGCATATGAATGGCAGCTAATGACAAAATTCCATGTTTCAATTCAAAAATTGAAAGTAAAGGACATGATCCACCAGTAAGGTCAAACATCTACCATACAGATAAGTATGAAATGTCCAAATTCAAAGATAATGCTGAGAGCTTCTCACTCTATTAGTGCATACTTCTTGTCAGGTGTAGTGTTTGTGAAGCAAAGGCAATTGTTTTCTCCATGCCATTAGGAAAAATATTGGGAAAGAAGCATCACTAGACAGTTGCAGTAGAAGTGAAGCATTCAAGTATGTAAGAACTTCATTTGATGTCAGTAGTTCCTTTGTTTCTTATATATCATATTCTTTAGTCAATTTCTATTTTCTCTTTGCTTGTAATAGTTCCCATAAAGGTGTCAATACTGTCACCAGATTAGGCAGATGTTTACCACAGTAGTTAAGCAGCCCTAAGAATGAACATAACTGATACACATTCTCTGGTGGGTGCATTTGAAGAACCACTTTCTCTTTCACTGATAAATTCCTTAAGCCAATAACATCAGTTACATGCCCAAGACATTCAGCCATTCAAACTCACATTTATCTCAGTGTACTCTCAGTCCATGGTCTTGGAAACATTGCAAGACAGCATCCATATTTCAATCCTTTCCTATAAGCAAGGTCTCATCCAAATAGCATTGAACTATGTTCAATTCCATAAGAATCTCACCCATCACTTTCTGGTACAAGTCAGGTGCCCAAATGATATGAAAAGGCAATATGTTATAACAAAATAAGCCTTTTGGCATTTTGATTATAAGATATTTGTGAGATACCTAATAAATCTCCATTTGCAGATATGCATTGAGTAAATCCAATTTACTGAAATACTGTTCTCCACTAAGAGTAGCAAACAAATCTTCAGTATGAGGTAGTGGATACTGGTGTGCACATAAAACTGGATTTATCATCACTTCGTAATCTCCACGAATTCAGAGCGAGTCATGCATCTTGCTTAGTAGTATGATGGTTGTAGCCCACTCACTATGTGTAACCAGTGATAGGACTCCAACGTTCACTAGGTGGTCCAAATCATACCACCAGAGGGCTCAGAGCATAAGGCACAACTCTGGGCTTGAAATATTTTGGCTGGCTGTGATACTTAAAAGTGACATATTGCTCATCTGTCCAAGTTCTTTGTCAAAAAACTCTGGAGTATCTGTCTAGGATTTCTTGAAGATTTTGAGGGGTTTTCATGATCACCTTGATCTCAGTCCAGTTCACCTTGAACTTCTCAAGCCAAAAACTACCAAGTAATGGTGGATGCTTTCTTTCAATCACATACAAAGTAAAATGATTGATTGTCCATCTAGTTGAACTTTCACTAGGAATATTCTTTTTGACACCAACTTTTCCCAAGTATAAGTCTTCAAAACCATGGACAAAAACCTGGTGACAAAGTCTGGTGATTGGTAGATGCAGAAATCAATGAAACAGCAGCTCTAGTATCAAGCCTCATTCTTGTAGAAATTCCTTCAATCAAGAATGTGACCCAGAGGCTACTTCTTACTGCAGAATTTGATAACACCTGGAATGCTAGGGCTTGATCCCTATCGCTTGAGTTCTTGTCTTTTTCCAAATTATGACTTCCCAACTTCCATCCTTTCTTAGTGTCAGTCTTCATAGGTGTCTTCTTGATTGGACACTCACTCTGTGTTGCTGATTGTTTTGTATGACAGGTCATGGCTACATGTTCTTTCTTTTGGTACTTCCTGCAAATAAGCTGATGTGCACATCAGTCCGTCTCAGCAAACATAGTTTGTGCACAACAGCCATACAGGAATTCTGTAATTCCCACGGTTCTCTGTCTCGCTGATTAAGGAGATAAAATTTTCAGTTCACACTAAGGCCTGGTCTACACTACGCGTTTAAATCGATTTAAAGAGAGTTAAATCGATTTAACGCTGTACCCGTCCACACTACAACGCCCTTTATATCGATATAAAGGGCTCTTTAAATCGATTTCTGTACTCACTCCCGACGACGAGGAGCTAGCGCTAAAAACGAGATATTGCTATCAGTTGGAAATAGTGTTAGTGTGGACGGAAATGAACTTTTCTGGCCTCCGGAGGTATCCCAACAGTGGCCACAACTGACCCGCTCTGGACAGCAAATCAGAACTCTGAGCACGGCCAGTAAACAGGAAAGCCCCACAAATCTTTTGAATTCAATTTTCCTGTGTTGGGCCAGCGGGGGAGGCCTGATGCAGCACAGTGAGCACAGCAGAGTCATCAACCACAAGGTAACAATGCAGCTCGGAATCGAAAAAGACAGCACCAGCCTGGACCGCACAGAGAGGTACTGGATCTGATCGCTATACATGGAGAGGATTCAGCGCTAACGAGAACTACCATTTCGAAAAGACGAAAGTGAAAACAAATGAAAGAATTTCAAAGTCTATGACGGGAAAAGCCACAGCAGGGCTAACAGTGCAGTGCAGAGTAAAAAGTTAACGGAGATCAGACAGGCATACCCAAGATCAACCAAGCAGAACACAGAGGCAAAGCGGAAAGGTCTGGGTCGGCCCGAAAACATACGCTCTATAGCTGAGGGACGCAGCAATTTTAAGGGGCTGCTACAACCAGTAACCCACCCCTGGCGTGGAGCATGGAGTTGGGGTGTAATATCAACTCGTGGCTGGAGGATTCTGCCGGAGGGGGAAATGAGGAAGGAAGAGAGGAGGGAAGAGCTGCTGAAAGCACACAGCACTATTCACGTTACCCAACAGTCCAGGTAGCCTTTTTGTGACCCCAAGAATACCATCAGGCCACCCTCCCAAGTCCACAAGCCCAGACAGGACGGCCCATGGAAGCACTCTGGTGAGATAGTACCTTGTAAATTATCAACATGGTTAAAACAAGCATGTTTGCATTTCGCAGTGAAAATGAGCGCTTGATTTCCGGAGATAATTCCATCTACCTAGCGCTAGCATCTAGAGAGAGTTTGTCTGGCAACCTGTAATCTGAGCTCTGCATGTGCATATGCAATATATTCCAGAGATCAGCGATTAGAGAGGAAACGTAGAAGAGTAGTTAAAATAATATTTAGTTATGAATAAACCCACTGGATGCTATTTAAGCATTTGTTTAGATTTCCTCCACGATGTCTGGAGAATGGAGTCACTATATAAAGTTATCCCGGCGCCATAGACATGGTGAGCTTCTGAGACAAGTTACAGCCTAGTTAGACATGAGAGAGGACAACCATAAGTAAAGCTCATAAACCATAATACACAAATAGCGTCTCTACATCTAGAGATGTCACATGGGAACCAAAATAAATATCCTGTAGAGAGAACTCCATAAGGTCTTACCACTCTATACTATTCTTCGTGCTCAACTTTCCTACTGTAATTTGTTAGAGTTATCTACATAGAATTTTTCTACGGGAGACGCGGTTGACTGGACAGTGGATAGCTGACATTACAGGATTAATTCCAGTCCAGCTTCACTCCATAGAGCAATGAAACCACTAGTCATCCAGCCTGCCCTGTACTCCGGTGCCGCCTAGGCACTGCCTTGTCACCATACAGACCACACACGGCCACACCGTCGTTCTCATCTCACCTGTCTGTCGGTTCTACTCTACTCCAGAGCTTGTTTAGTAAAATGAAGCAAACATACTAGTTTCACTACAATTCTATTTTGAGAAAACAGCTAACCAGTTAGCTGGAGAGACCACTGTTGTCCAAAAAGCGACCACGCTACCTTAAGGCTTAGGGGCGCGAGCCCAGACAAAAGTATCCACAGACACTCTGAGTAGTGAGTTAAACTTGGCCATACTGAGGGACACGATTGAAAACAAGTTAAATTACAAAAAAGTTGAAAAGGAACCTAACTGGTAGTTGCACCGCTAAGTCACGTACCTTGTCGTACCAGATAGCCACAGAGGCCCGTGGGTGTGTGTTAATGCGTAGTTACAAGATCTACGATGTAGGCATCAATTCGAAGCATTATCCCTTTTCATGAATCCGTGTGGGCGCAGATCTTCCAGGTACCAGCCACGTAATGCTTTTATTACCCACAAATTAGCTCAGATATACCCACAACACACTAAAAGACAGGATATATTCTTGCCTTAGGCAGGAGGCAGCGAATAGAGAAAGCATAGAGAGAATAGAGGGGGCGTTAGATTGTGGTTTTAGAGAGAGTCATGAGTGCATCTCTAAACTTACAGGACCTCAGTAAACAGGCCATATAGATACAACCTGTGTATTTAATTCGGAACGGAAAGCCGGGGCGCCCTTTTTTTTTGGGGGGGTGGGGGGGGGGCGCCCCACGAGCGCCGGGACGGGGGTCGGACGGGACCAGGCGGGGCCCGTGGGCGGAGGGGGGGGGGGGGGGAGGGGGGGGAGAGCCCGACCAAAAAGCCTAACCAATGGCTGCATGGAAGCTAATTTGGAATGCCTGGACCTGCGTCTGTGAGTATCGCGAACCACCAGAGCCACAGGCACTCAATATAACAAACGCCAAATGCGACCTTGTAGGAAATCACATCTGCTAGTAAGGTGGATAGTGTTATTCACTGCACACCCGGGCTCTCAGGCGCCGGCAGCCATCCGGTAAAGAGACAAGCATTGTTCTGTAAATGTATCTTTTTACATATTTCTCTCCCGTTTCCCCTACCCATGCACTGCTACACTTGTCCGGTCTCCCTGCCATCCCGAAGGCTAGCTCAGATAAGTAGCACAAAGATGAAGAGAGGAACCGAGAATAGAGAATATCGCGCAAAGAAACATGGAAGTAACACGCAATGAGAGCCATCAGAATGAGTGGGAAGGACGTCAGCAAAAAGTACAGGAAAGATCCATGATCCGGAGGATAGGAGAGACGCTCGAGATGAGAGGTGTAGGCAGGAAGATCAACGTGGCGGGATGCTAAGCGGGCAGCTGCTGGCGTGCTCAACTGTTATCCTCCAGCATGGTGACTTCAGGAAGAGCAGCGTGCTTACATGAAGTGCCGCGTGCAGCCCATGGTTTAACCACCCTCAAAAGCTCCCCACGTTCCATATCTCCGCTCACTCCCCAGAACGTGTTAAGAACGCGTGGGTGAAGCTTTCTGCACCCGCCTCCATCACGCCCCTGGACCAAGTCCAAGCAAAAGCTGGCATAACGTTGAAATGAGTCTTCAATGGCCTTTCTCTCTTCCGCTATCTTCGTTCCCCAAAGCACACAGGCAGGGAATTACCTGAGTGAGCTTCTCTGCTTCTTTCTAGTAATTTACTTTTAAATAAAGAATACATCCAAAGGGTGAGGGTGGGTTGCTTACAGGTGATATATTTTAAGTAAAGATACAGTGATTGTTAAAACAAACTGAAGGACTTTTAATAAAAATACGATGACTTATTTTAAACTAGTATACTGACTTTATTTCCTTCATCAAGCTGTAAGTAAAGGGGAAGGGTGGGGTTGCGTTACAAGGATGAGTCTATATCAAGTTGGGAGGGAGTTATCAAGGGGAAACATTAACACAGCAGGTCACACCCGTACCCTGGGCCCATTGCTGAAACTTGTTTTCAGAGGCTTCTCTTGATGTGCACCGCCTCCTGGTGTGCTCCTTCTAATCGCCCCTGGTCTCTGGCTGCTCATTACTCAGCGTGTCCAGGTGATTTGCCCAGCCTCCCACCCCGCCTAATAATGGCCTCCCCCTTATTCTCACAGAGATGTGGGGACGACACAAAGCAGCTAATCACAAATGCGGACATGTTTGGCTGAGGCCTGAGTGGAGTAAGTAAGTTGCCGAGCGCCCGTTTTAAACGGCCAAATGCACGATTTCGTACCCCATCCTTGCACTTGTTCCAGTCTTGCAGTTTTTGGGAACAGCCTTCGACTATGTCCAGCGCTGCCTTGTACTGGTCTGATGAGCCATGCTATAAGGATAGTCTTGGTCACCCAAGGATAACGACGAGGCATTTCGAAACATCCCCAGACGGTTGTATTTCTTGGTCTGGATGTAAGTTCCTTTGCTGCAGCCGTAATACAGTAGTAGTAGTGCTCTGAAAGTGTGCGCAGGCGTCATGTAACCCTTCTGGTCCTCCCACTTCGTGGGATGTGCAAGTACATCTCCTTGTTGACACCATGTGCTTGCGAGCACATTGAAAAAGTTACCACCTGCGGGTTGACGTACTGGGGATGCCCTGGGCGCATGGGCCAAGAGATAGGGATATGGGTTGCGTGCATCTATGGCCGCCCCCACAGTTAGGAATCCATTGCATTCAGAAGCATCCACGATCACCTTGCACGTTTCCCAAGAGTATAACCTTCGTAGCAGAAGCAGCTTATGATTTGCTTTTGGCTAGCTTGCTTGCACAAGCAGCCCCACTAGAGATTTGCCACTCCAAATTGATTCAACCGTTAGCGACCAGTAGCTCGTTCTCCCTGGCGTTGCAAGAGCTTCCAGGAGTGCCTATTGCCACATCGGCTTTCGTTCACTGTGAGGCTGCTCTCGAGTCTTAGTATTTTTGCTATCTATCAGGGCAGGGAAGCACTGTCACAAGTTCAAAGAAAGGGCTCTTTACGCAGAGCGGAAAATTTTGCAGCCACTGGGAATCATCCCAGCACCGCAAGAACTTGGGTTCGGCTCACCAGTCTGCTTGTTTCCCGCTACCGCAAAATCGCGTTCAATGGTAGAACCGCCCCATGTACAAGCAGTAGCTCCGATAAACGCAGGGGCCCGCGGTTAGGGATTTATGCTAGTGTCCATTGTCCTCATTTTTCGAATGTCCTGCCACGCCTGGCCATAGGCTGGTCTCTCTGCTCCTCTCGCTCCTGCCTTTGTGTGAGTTCACTGGCTCAGCAGATTAGACAGCAGTAATAGTGCCGAGTGCTGACAACGTTCACAGATAGCGTTAACTTGATCTCAGCAGGGTCCATACTTGCTTGTGTCTATTTGGCGTTGATGCTCAGTTTCACCCAGTGGTATAAATGCTGAAGTACGGTTGTCTGCTGCTTTCACAAAGGGAAGGGGTGAGGCGTGTACCCAGAACCACCCTGACATGAGTTCTGCCCTCATGCATGGCGACTGGGGCTCTCTACCCGATATTCCAAGGGTCGGGGAAGACTGAGGGAACTATGGATAGCTACGGAGTGTGCCTAGTGTTGACGCGCACAATCGACTTTATAATATCAGTTTTAAGAAACCGATTTTAGCTAATTCGATATTATCCCGTAGTGTAGAGATTTTCTCTGTGGTCTCAGTGGAAATAACTATTTCAACAGCCTTCTTGAATGTAAGAGTTAATACAGTCAGTAACTTCTTCACACCTGGTCTTTGCATATTCCAGAGAGAGTAACTATTCATGCAGAACATCATTTAATGTTTGTCCAAACTAACAATGCTCTGAAAACTTCCTTGGAGCACCATCAAACTGTGCTACCAATTTTCCACTTCTCTGATGTTCCTCGTGGAACCAATATCATTCTGCTATTATCAGTGGGATAGGAGAAAAATGTTCCTGTGTTGCTACTGTACTTGCAGCATATGTGACAGTTCCAGGCACCGTAGAAGACAATAGATCATGCAGAAGTCCAAATGACTTCAGATCCATCACTGTCATTAATGTTGAAACTCTTTTTCCATCTGGAATGGTGTTGTATGGTACAAATTACTCAAAATGTTCTAGGTACACCACCCATGATTTGGAGTTATTATTGAATTCACCAACACTGCCCATAAAACTTGCCACTCTATCTGTTCTCCCATTGGACTTCATGCCCTTCTGGACACCTTTTGTTCCACAGGGAAACTCTTTTTTGTTACTGTACTATCTGAGCTCAATCTGCCTCTTCTGGCTGCATGGCAAAACTGCAGAATGTTTCCTTTGGCTGTACTTAGGCTTGCAATGTTGGCTATAGACCAGGGATCGGCAGCCTTTGGCACACGGCTCGCCAGGGTAAGCACCCTGGAGGGCCAGGTCAGTTTGTTTACTGCCATGTCTTCAGGTTCAGCCGATCATGGTTCCCACTGGCTGCGGTTCGCTGTTCCAGGCCGATGGGGGCTGTGAGAAGCGGCGTGGGCTGAGGGATGTGCTGGCCACTGCTTCCCACTGCCCCCATTGGCCTGGAGCAGCCAGTGGGAGCCGCAATCGGCCGAACCTGTGGACATGGCAGGTAAACAAACTGGCCCCCGCCAGGGTGCTTACCCTGGTGAGCCACGTGCCAGAGGTTGCTGATCCCTGCTATAGACCCTCAATGCAGGCTAAGCTATTTCTCTGTCTGCCTGCTTGCACATGGTCAGTGAAGACAGCTGCTAGCTTCCCTCTTAATGCTTTGTTTGAACAGGTCTAACAGTAATTGCAGAAACTTTATACTTTGTTCTATCTTTATTTCCTACTTCCCTCTGGTTCATGCTGTGCCCATAGCAAAAAGAGCAGCTTGTCACCTTTTGCCTGCAGGTGAACTTTCACCTTTCTTATAGTATTATTTGTCTACTTTTTCTTCTTGTTGTTTAGGCAGAGGCAGCACCAGACACTCGTGGGATATAAATCCTTCATCACCAAATGTTCTATTTGAACCCAGCAGAGAAAGAGATACAGATGTGCTTAAATGAGATTCTCTGTATCTAGCTGCTATGCAAATGTTTATTGTTCACACTGAAAAACTGAAAGCAACATGAAATTGAGGCTTTGCACTGAGGAAGAGTGCTCAGTCATTTAAAGGGACAGGGCATCACAATAGCCTTATATAATTAAATTTATTTTATGGACCACTTAATCAAACAAAAACAAAAGCAGAATTTTACAATTTGCTAAGTCTGTAAGTAAAGGCTATGTGGGTATCTCCAGCTTTAAGTCAAAAAAGGATTAATTTCTTATTTCTCTTCATTGAGAGAAAGAGGCTTCATTGCTTAGGAAATAAAAATGTCTTGTGTTACTATTAGTAGGAAATCCCTCATTAAAGAGGAATTATAGTGGTGCAGCAGTGCCTTTACAGCTAAAGTTGCATCATGACTTCTGTTTAAAGGTTGACATTTCTAAGTCTGCTAAAATGAACATGCTTAGATAGATTCCTTTGAAATTTGGTGTGCCTCGGGAGGGTGCAGGATAGGATAACAAAGCCAAATTTGGGATCATTTGATCTAGCTGTTGAGGAGATATAAACCCTGAAAAAACAGCCATTTTTTTCAAAAAGTTCCTAGGTATTGCTTCTGCCCTCTCCTCCCGACCACTCCAGAGATCAGACCATTTGTGTGATGTGAGTCAAAATGATCAAGTTTAATCCATGGTGGTGCATGGCACCCACTAAATCTTGGGGGACCAGAACTGAGAATAGCATTTAAGAACATGTTCATTTCTTTGAGTATGTAAGAATAAAGGGAAAAAAAACATTTTATGCTTTCCTACATAGTTCGAGGGAATGTACCAGCACTATTGCTTCTGGTGAACACCCCACCACTGACATTTTTAGTCTGAACCTTTGTTCACCTGTGCAATTAACTCACATTGTTTGCTACAAGTTGTTTCTTTTTATTTTAATGTGTTTTTATTTTAAAGAGAGGTTTACTGTGAACACAGCAGAATAGTCAGCAGCTGGTTTAACCAAGATTTTTTTTTTCTATGTATATATATGAGGAGGTGGCTGGAGATCAAGGACTTGCGGGGGCAGTTGGGGTGAGGGGCACAGGGACAGGGAGTTGCATCTGTGAAGAGAGTGGGAATAAAGAGGGGTGGCAGCAGGGCCGGCTCCAGGGTTTTGCTGCCCTAAGTGGGGGGAAAAAAAGGCAAAAAAAAAGAGCTGCGATCGTGATCAGTGGCAGCTCCACCGCACCACTTTCTTCTTCGGTAGCAATTCAGCAGCAGGTCCTTCCCTCCAAGAGGGACCAAGGGACCTGCCATGGAATTGCCACGGAAGAGCCCAGAGCCCGACATGCTGCCCCTTCCCCTTGGCCACCCCAAGCACCTGCTTGCTGAGCTGGTGCCTGGAGCCGGCCTTGGGTGGTAGGCAAGCCTTGGAGTGGCTGTTGGAGTGTATTTTACTAGACCTTGGAGGTGGGGAGCAGGAGACCCAAGTGTCTACTTCCTGTTCTCAGGGCAGATTAATGTAGTGTTCTGAAAGACGCACAGCATGTATGTTTGGAACTGACAATACAGGTAGCTTCACTAATGAGGGGAAAAATATATGCCAGGGTTTCCAACCTGTGGATCTGGGCAATCCTTGCATCACAAGATTGCAGGAGTTTGCAGGAGAGGAAGGGGTACACCATGACATGGGGATTGCTGATTTGGGTGGAGAGAGATGGACTGTGTGGGCATAATGTTTTGCCCATTCTGTAGCATCTAAGTGGTGACTTAAGAGGTTGCGATCTATTGGACATTGCAGTGATTCAAGCAGGTGGAAATGACCCTGTGTGTACCGATGTATGAGAGCAGGTTTGGACCATATCTGAGATTTGTGTCCAGGAGCTGTGATAGTTTACTCTGATTTGGCTGCGAGTCTGCATAATTGCTACAGAAACAATATGAAAGTTCTTAATAAGTGTTGAAAGAACATTAACTGGGAAATCAGAGTATTCATGGCTGACTAGAAAATATATAATGTACAGCATAGAAATATTACAAGCTCTGGCACCCCAGTGTTTCTCGGAGATGGGAGGTATAGCTATTGGAACATAAAATTGACAGTATTTTGAGGTAGAAACCCTGTCTTTGATTTTCATGTATTTGTATGTATATATGTACGTGTGTATTTTTTGCCCTTCTATAGTGTTAGATGGAATCCTGTGGGTGAGAGTGAATGCACTATAAAAGGAGGCAAAGAGCCCATTACATTTTCAGCACCTGTGTGGTTAGCAAGCAGAATAAAGATGTGTGTGTTAATGGCACATATTGGAGCATTGCTAAAAGGGGACAAAGATAAGATAGCCTTAGAACCCCTTTACTGTGCATTTTCTGGTTTTCAGATATTTCAGTCTTTCTCAACTCAATATGCTGAAAATGACATACCATTAGCAGCCTTAACTCTGAATTAACATTGTTTTTTCCCCATTGAATAAGACATAAAATTAAGCAAAGGTGGGTTAAAGAAAAACTCACAAAGTAATGTAAAACTGAAAAAAGTGAGCATGTTTTGAAAGAAGAATTGGCTTGTCTTGTATTTCTCTGTTTTCTTTGCCTGTCTTAAGGAGGTCAGATTAGATGACTACAGTTGTCTCTTCTGGCCTAGTAATCTATGAACAATGTGATTTCTCTCAATTTCTTCCTGCAATTACACCAGCCCTATCCCAGCAACCGCAGTGGTAATATATTACTTAGGGCACAACATAGCCCATTTGTGTTTTAATAAGTGCTTTTTCCTGTCACGGACCACTTTTCCTTTTTGTTTGAACCCACTGAGAGGTAAATCCTTTGCTTATAGTATTTACAGTGCATTGTTCTAGAAATTATGATCATGTCACAATTCAGTGTTAGTGAACCTATGTTCCTGCACTGTAGTCTTTATTTTTGTTTAAAAGGCTAATATCCACTTCTGCACACTATGTCCAATAACACCAATAGACCTGTTTCTAAAGCTTGAATCTAGGCGGTGTGTAATTTTAGGCAATATTTTCTGCATAAGATCACTAACATACAGACTTTTCTATCGATCCACATAGGTTAAACTCTTATCCAGGCTCTCATCACCCCACCTCTTGATTATTGCAACAACCTCTTCTTTGGCTTTGACAAATGAAATTTTGTCTCATGTTCATATCCACTCAGAATGTTACTGCAAGGATCATTCTCATAGCTCAAAGCTTTGATCATTCTCTTTGCATCACTCCATTATGTCCCCATTTTCTATTGCATCAAACATAAGATACTTATCTTCACTTTCAGGGCCCTTCACAGACTATCCCGACCCTATCTATCATTCACTGTTTAAAACGCTGTCCTCTGATCAGCTAATGATGCCAGCCTTCATTGTCCACTTCTTAAATTTTGCAACAAGTACCTTCATGCTTTCTCCAGAGCAGCCCATTATACCTCATTGTCCTCTTTCAAATCTCTTCTTAAAACTCTCCTTTGCTGTGATGCCTACAAACAAAAAATTGAGTGTTTAAGCAGCTAGCATGCCGAGACCTTGGCCTGAGATGCTGATCAATATTGCCTTACTGTTCCTTTGTTCTGCCACATCTGTCTTTCTGTATGTATTTGATATCCTGTCTTATACTTAGATTGTTAGCTTTCTGGGGCAGGGACTGTCTTTAGTTCTGTATTTGTACAGTGGGTCATGGGCTCCTTGGCGCTAAGATAACACAAATAACAATAAATGTGGAACTGCTCCAGTACAATGCTTCCTTGTCTGAAAAGAAGGAGTCTTTCCTGAGTGTATGGTCAAAGAGCCCAAAAAAGAACTAACCTATAAAAAATGTTTGATCGTTTAATTTGACTGGAGCAGGGTGGATATTGTAAACATATGTCCACTTGTTCGAACTTTTAAATGAATGTGCTTCAGCTGTGTTTGCACCTATTTTGTGTTCACTTTCTCTGAATATTGTAACAAATTAACTGGCACAAAAATAGACAGTTTTAACCAAATATTGTGGAATATTCATTGCAGCTAAGCCATTTTATGATCATCCAACCAGGGAACAAAAACTGATTAAGCTGTGTCCAGTCAAACAGCTTGAATGTACAGTTTATGAACAAAAATGATTTGATAAATAATTTTGGACAGCAAACAATTTCAAGAAACATGGAGTTTCTGCAGATAATTCATAAAAATGCACCACGCTATATTTCCTGAATAAGATGATCAAGATACTAAAGGAGCACTCAAGGAGGATAAAGCCATTACAGAGAAACTAAATGAAATTTTTGCATCAGTCTTCACAGCTGAGAATGTGAGGGAGAATACAGAACCTGAGACATTATTTTTAGGTGACAAATCCAAGGAACTGTCCCAAATTCAGGTGTCATTGTGGAGTTTTTGAAACAGATAGATAAATTAAACAATAGTAAGTCACCAGGACCAGATGGTATTCACCCAAGAGTTCTGAAGGAATTCAAATGTGAAATTTGAAAACTACTAACTGTGGTATATAATCTGTCATTTAAATCAGCTTCTGTAACAGATGACTAGAGGATAGCCAATATAACACCAATTTTTAAAAAGGCTCCAGAGGTGATCCCGGCAATTACAGTCTGATAAGCCTAACTTCTGTACCAGGAAAATTGATTGAAACTATAGTAAATAACAGATTTATCAGACAAATAGCTGAGCACAATGTGTTGGAGAAGTGACATGACTTCTATAAAAGGACATCATGCCTCACTAATCTATTAGAATTCTTTGAGGGGGTCAACAAGCATGTGGACAAGGATGATCCAGTGGACATAGTGTACTTAGATTTTCAGAAAGCTTTTGACAAGGTCCCTCACCAAAGGCTCTTAAGAAAAGTAAGCTGTCATGGGATAAGAAGGAAGGTCCTCTCATGGATAAGTAACTGCTTAAAAGATAGGAAACAAAGAGTAGGAATAAATGGTACATGTTCAGAGTGGATAAAGTTAAATACTGGTGTCTCCCAAGGGTCTGTACGGGGATCAATACTGTTCAACATATTCATAAATGGTCTGGAAAAAGGAGTAAACAGTGAGGTAACAAAATTTCCAGATGATACAAAACTGCTCAAGATACTTAAGTCCAAAGCAGACTATGAAGAGTTACAAAGGGATCTCACATGACTGGGCAAGAAAATGGCAGATGAAATTCAGTGTTGATAAATGCAAAGTAATGCACATTGGAAAACATAATCCCAACTATACATACAAAATGATGGGACATAAATTATCTGTTACTACTCAAGAAAGAGATCTTGGAGTCATTATGGATAGTTCTCTGAAAACACTCACTCAATGTGCAGCAGCATTCAAAGCAGCTAACAGAATGTTCGGAACCATTAGGAAAGGGACCGATAATAAGACACTGTATCATAATGCCACTATATAAATTCCTGGTACTCCCACAATTGAATACTGCATGCAATTCTGGTAACTCTATCTCAAAAAAGAAAAAAAAAGAAAATTGAAAAGGTACAGAGAAGGGCAACAAAAATAATTAAGTATATGAAACAGCTTTCATATGAGGAGAGACTTAAAAAAATCGGGCACTTTTCAGCTTGGAAAAGAGATGACAAAAGGGACTGTAGTGAAGTTGAGTGGTCTCCCTCCAAATTGAAGAGAGGGGACCACTATACTTTCCCTGATGGGTGCAGCAAATCCACTTCACCTCCTCTTTCCCAAAGTCCCAGGGGGGGACAGGAAGTATAAAAGGAGAGCCTGGTGGGCCTTAGTGTTGGGCTTAGGAGGCAGTGTACCTCCTAAGCAAATCCACTTCACCTCCTCTTTCCCAAAGTCCCAGGGGGGGACAGGAAGTATAAAAGGAGAGCCTGGTGGGCCTTAGTGTTGGGCTTAGGAGGCAGTGTACCTCCTAAGCAAATCCACTTCACCTCCTCTTTCCCAAAGTCCCAGGGGGGGACAGGAAGTATAAAAGGAGAGCCTGGTGGGCCTTAGTGTTGGGCTTAGGAGGCAGTGTACCTCCTAAGCAAATCCACTTCACCTCCTCTTTCCCAAAGTCCCAGGGGGGGACAGGAAGTATAAAAGGAGAGCCTGGTGGGCCTTAGTGTTGGGCTTAGGAGGCAGTGAAGGTATCTCTTCCAGGTACCAGAGTCCCCTGGAGAATCTCAATTAGTCCCCAAGTGGACCAATGCCTTGTGGTTGGAGGAAACAGAAGACCCAAGGAGGGACTGCAGTGGCCAACACCTAACTGCAAGATGACAAGACTGAGCCCCTGCTCAATGGAGTCCCAGCGACTAAATGGGGTAGGAAGTAGCCCAGGGGAGCCAGACCTTGAGCAAAAGGTCAAAAAAGCAAACAATGTGGGAATCATTAGGAAATCATAAAACAGAAAAAATCATATTGCTGCTATATAAATCTATGGTATGCCCACATCTTGAATACTGCATGCAGATCAGGTTGTCCCATCTCAAAAAAGATATATTGATTGAAGGTACAGAAAAGGGCAATAGAAATGATTAGGGGTATGGAACAGCTTCCATATGAGGAGAGATTAATAAGATGGGAAGTTTTCAGCTTGGAAAAGGGGCGACTAAGTGGGGATATGGTAGAGGTCTATAAAATCATGACTGGTGTGGAGAAAGTAAATAAAGAAGTGTTATTTACTCCTCATAACACAAGAACGAGGGGTCACCAAATGAAACAAACAAAAGGAAGAATTTTTTTTTCCACACAATGAGTTCCACAGGTTGACTGTGCAAGTCTTTGCCAGAGAATGTTGCGATGGCCAAGGCTATAACAGGGTTCAAAAAATAACTAGATAAGTTAATGGAAGATAGGTTAATCACTGACTATTAGCCAGAATGGGCAGATATGGTGTCCTTAGCTTCTGTTTGCCAGAAGCTGGGTATGGGCGACAGAATGAATCATTTGATGATTACCTGTTCTGTTCAGTCCCTCTGGGGCACCTTGCATTGGCCACTGTCAGAAAACAGGATACCGGGCTAGATGAAATATTGGTCTGATTCACTATAGCCATTCTTATGTTCTGAATAAATTATTTAATACCAGTTATTCATCCTGGTCCTAGTTTCAACTTTAGCTGAAATAACTTGTACTATCAGTACCAATACATGTGTAGTCACTGGGGACTTGTATAGCTGCACTGTACTATTTATAGACCTGTCTGATAAATTAGATATCAACAGGTGAAATACAGAACTTAGCCCATGTAGCCCCAATGTAATCAGTGGGGTTCCATGGATATAAATGAGAGCAATTTTCAAACTTCCACTTGTATTAGACAGACACTATCTCGCTCTTATCTTTTGCATGTTATTTAAAGGGAAACTACACAGGATTTGAGGAAGCCACACAGGTGATGTTAATCATACTGAAGTTTTCCTGTCTAACTGTGCAAGGTGGACAAGGGTGGGATGGAGCTAGAGGACCTGATATGCAGAATCTGCATTTTTTTTCCACTGGGTGATGATGATGGGAAATTTAGGGACATGGAAGCTACTAGAGTGGTTCCATTCCCACTTACAGGCCTGAGAGGGAGAATTCTTTTCCCTTCTACCATGAAATTATTTATGATGGTGCCCAAGGAGAGGATTTAACTCCTAGTGTTTTAGTCAAACTTTCCACTTAAGGAAATTTTGCACTCATTATTCCATCTCTCAAAGATCCGTGGACAATGATGTAGAAGACACATGGATCTAAAGATTAGTACTGTTTGGGGCATGACAGAATATTAGTATATATCAAGCTAAATGGTGACACTATCTGCCCCCAACAAATTCTTAATTTAATGCACATTTCAGAGATCCATGATGCTGATCTTGTCAGAGATTTGGCCTTAAGCATGGATGACTTCTGCTATGATCACTGTAAGTCTAGATATTTTGGGGTAAAAGATTCAAAAGTTCCTAACTCCTATTTTCAAAACTAAATTAAATATCTAAGTTTCACTGAAAGTCAAAGGGACTTAAGCTCCTAAGTAGAGCTAAGTGATTTTATTTTTTTGTTTGGTGGCCGAACCAAGAAATATGAAAATCAAAATGGTTCAATAGAATGAAATTTGGAGGGAGGGGTGGTTCCATTTTTTTCATTACATTATTGGGTCTTTTTTATCCTTTTCAATTTTATTTGTTAACAAAGCTAGCTAATTTTTAAAATGAAGGATTGTTTTGAAATAAAAAATCAATTTTTAAAAAAAAAATAAATGTCAAAACAAACTATTTTGACTTTTCTTTTTCTTTTTCTTTTCTTGTTTTTCATTTGTTCAAAACTATTTGTTGAATTCAACCCAAATGCATAAATAGTTTTGGTCTACCAAAAAATGCCTATTTTTGGCAAATGAACTACCTACCAATAAAACAAAACAAAAAAACTCATCCAACTTTATTTCTAAGGGCCAGATTCAAAACAGAATTTTGTTGCCACTAGACTGCCATTCCAGGTGCCCAAGTCTAAATTTTAAAAGATGGACTGTGCAACAAATTCAGGGTATTTTGAGCTGACATATGGAGTGAATTCCAAAGTCAGTGCCTGCACTTCGGCTTGCATGACTCTGTTGATTTCAGCTGTGGTTCTATGATGTGAAGAGAGAAGCATTTTCTTATGAGGGTCAGTATCAGGCCACATAGGTTTTTGCAGGTCAAAACCAACACTGCAAATTCAACATTGAAGCCAATATGCAACCAATACAGATCCCAAAGTACTGGCATTGTGCTCATGATAAAATGCTACTTTCAGAAGTGGGATACTTTACTTTGCACTAGCGTTAGGTTCCAGATGGATTTAGGGTGTAGTTCCAAGCAGAGTGCATTGCCGTAATCCAATATGGAAGTGATAAAATTATGGCTCACCAGAGCCAAAGTCATATCTAAGAGGAAATGGCACAACCTCCTCTCCAGATGCAGATGAAATAAGTAGTTCTGGTATTGCTACTATTTGATTATTTAGAAGCAACTGCAAATCTAGTCAGAAACCCACATTCAGAACGTTGCAAATGAAAGACAGATATGCACATTCAGTTAGGAATGGATGATGTAACTTCAGCCAAAGCCTCCTGCTTGTTCTTCCAGCCCACCATAAAAAAAAAATTAGTCTTATACAAATTGAGACTTAGCTAGCTTCCTCTCATCTGTGCCTCAGTATCACCCAGACTTTGGAAAAGACCCAGCTGTATTCTGTGCTGGAAGTGATGGAGATACAAAGCTGGGTGTCATCAGCATACTGAAACTATCATATCTATAGTCCCATTTTCTGTGGCAAGGCAATAGAGTTCTATGTCAAATCTCATTGCAGTTTACAACAGTTCTATAGCAGCAACTTCAAGTAGCTTTAACCAACTTTATTTAAAAAAGGAAAGCACACATTCCTATTCCATTAATAAAAGTCTACCATAATATGTTCCTCAGTTAGCTACTTAAAAATAATTGCATAGGTATTTGGCAAGAACTCCAAGTGAAAAGCATTGAACAGATTTTACTATGATGGTTTTCCTTTTGCAAGTTTTACTTACATATGGCTACACTGTGTCTAAGAATAGCTCTGAACATGGGGACTGGGCACTGGACACCATTGGGCACCAATCACACAGCAGCTCTGGAAAGCATTGTGACTCTGGAACACAGTTGAAATATAGTTCCTTCTCTACCTCTCGTTGTTGTGTATGGAGGTGGGAGGAGTGATAGGCTTTACTTTTGGCCCGTACCTGCAGCAAATATCTCTAATGGCTTGTGATGGGACACTAGATGGGGAGGGCTCTGAGTTACTACAGAGGATTCTTTCCCAGGTCTCTGGCTGGTTGGTTTTGTCCATGTGCTCAGGGTCTACTGATCGCCATATGTGGGGTTAGGAAGAAATTTCCCCCCAGTCAGAACGGCAGACAGCCTTAGGATTTTTCACCTTTCTTTGCAGTACAGGGCACAGGTCACTTGCAAGTTTAAACTAGTGTAAATGGTGGATTCTCTGTAACTTGAAGTCTTCTAATCATGACTTGAAGACTTCAGTAGCTCAGCCAGAAGTTAGAGGTCAATTACAGGAGTGGGTGGGTGAGATTCTGTGGTCTGCACTCTCCCGGAGGTCAGACTACATGATTGTGATGGTCCCTTCTGAACTTAATGTCTATGGGTCTTTAAGTTAGAACATGTCACTCATACAGCTCAGCTCTAGCAAGTGAGGGAAGGTGAAACCAAGATTCTTCTCATTCCATACCTCTCCCTGTCATCTGCTCCTGCTAAGGAGTAAGTGGCCATACAGCACTCATTTACTCATGTGCACCTGCAGCTAAGGTCTAGGTAGTCCACTCAGAGATGTTGTGGAGAGCAGGGCCAGTGCAATCATTTAGGCAAACTAGGCGGCCGCCTAGAGCACCTAGTAATTGAGGGCGCCTAAAAACCCCTTCAGGCGAGGAGGTGGAGTGGAGGTGAGCTGGGTCAGGGTGGCACGGGGAGGGCAGCCCGCAATAACTGCGGGAGGCACACAGGGGAACCACTTCCTGCCCCAGATCACCTCTACTCTGCCTCCTCTGCTGAGCTCTAAGTCTCCTCCAATCAGTGCTGCAAGCGTGGGAGGGGAGGAGAATTAGAGCGACGCCGGCGTGCTCAGAGGAAGAGAGCTGGGGCGGGCTCCCCAGGCAGGGTTAGCTGCCCCGCCAGGTGGTGTTAGAGGGGGGCAGTGTTAGCTTCTGTGGGGTGGCTTCCCGGACAGTGTTTGCTGCTGTGGAGGGGGGCGGAGTTAGCTTCCACAAGGGGGTGCTCCCCAGGTGGTGTTAGCTGCCACGGCGAGCGGTGTTAGCTGCTGCAGAGGGGGGCAGTGTTAGCTGCCTTGGAGGGGGGCAGGGTTAGCTTCCATGGGGGGGGGCTTCCACGGGTTAGCTGCTGTGGAGGAGGAGCTTTCAAGGGGAGGTAGCTGCTGCGAAGGGGAGCTCCCCGGGTGGGGAGAGTGGGTTAGCTGCCGTGGCGGGTGGGATTAGCTGCCCCAGGGGGGCTCCTCGGGTGGGAAGGGTGGGTGGGCGTGGTTAGGTGCCATGGGGGGGCAGTGGGTGGGTTAGCCTGGGGGTGGCACAAGGTGGAAGTTTTGCCTAGGGTGCGAAACTTCCTTGCACCAGCCCTGGTGGGGAGTTATTACTTCCTCTTACTCCCTTGCATGGGCATGGCGTCTAAGTCATAAGAATTGTTACTGTTGTGGTCTTAATATTTAGATGATTGAAGTCTGTTGCTAATATTATTAGCCATTACCATTTATACAGAATTGTATATTTACCAAGCTCTGTGCAAACCTTAATTAATTTGCTAAAACAGTGGTTGTGCATTTAAATTTCTCTAGTATTGTCATAAACAGATAGCTAAGGGTTAATGTCTCTTTCACCTGTAAAGGGTTAACAAACAGTGAACTGGAACACCTGACCAGAGGACCAATCAGGAGACAAGATACTTTCAAATCTGGGTGGAGGGAAGCTTTTTTTGTTGTGTTCTTTGTTCTCTGTTGGTGTTCTCTCTGGGGTCTGAGAGGGCCCAGACTAAGCAGATTCCTCATATTCTTAAAAATTTCTTCTCTTCTTAATTTTAGTAAGTACCAGGAGAAAGGCAATTTTAGTCTTTTAATTGTTTTCTTTATTTGCAAATGTGTATTTTGCTGGAAGGAGTTTATTTGTATGTATGCTGGGGGGAGGATTCTCTCCAGTGTCTATAAGCTGAAAGACCCTGTAACATTACCATCTTGATTACAGAAACACTTTTTATGTTTTTCTTTTATTAAAAGCTTTTCTTTTTTTAGAATTTAATTGATTTTTTGGTTATCTTGTGTAAGACCCCAGGGGAGGGAGTCTGCACTCACCAGATAATTGGTGGGAGAAAGGAGAGAAGGGGGGAGGAAAAATCTGCTCTCTCTCTCTGTGTTAGTCTCCCTCTCACTCTCTGGGAGAGAGGAGGGGGAGGGGGAAAGGTGAATTTCCTTTGTTTTAAGATTCAAGGAGTTTGAATCACAGTGATCTTCCAGGGTAACCCAGGGAGGGAAAGTCTGGGAGAGGCAATGGTAAAGGAAAGGGTTTACTTTCCTTGTGTCAAGATCCAGGGGATCTGGGTCTTGGGGTCCTCAGGGAAGGTTTTGGGGAGACCAGAGTTTATCAGGCACTCCAAGTCCTGATTGGTGGCAGCTATCAGATCTAAGCTGGTAATTAATCTTAGGGGGATTCATGCTGGTACCCCATCCTTTGGACGCTAAGGTCCAGAGAGGGGAATTATACCATGACAAGTATATACACAGCACTTTGTGTGAACAGATTGAGAGTTTATTGTAGCCATCTTTTGTGACATTAGATAGGATTCCTTTTCAAACAAGGATCAAATGTTCAGAGAAAGCCAAATAAATAAAGTTGAGATCTAAACTCTTGATATATGTCTATCAAAATTCTGTACCAGGAAAAAAAAAACCACGAATAAAACATGGTTTGCCAGAAAATTCTAGGTGAAGTGGCTTTTCACAATCTCATTCTCAAAACTTTTAATAAGACAGAGTTTAATATAATCCTTTAAGTGTACTTGTACTTAGAGCAGAAATTCACAAAAGGTCATTCGGGGAGACTCTGTGGACATATGCTGCATGTCATCAAAAATTACTGCCAGAAATGGAAATAAAAAACCTAGAGGCTGCATCTGCTAAAGCAGTGGAAGTATTAAACATTTTCTATGAAGTATATCAAACTCAGTATTGAGGAAAGCTGTATTTTAAAAGAGGTGTCAATTCATCTCAGTTAACTCACACGATTAACTAAAAGAAATTAATCAGTTTTAAGCGCACTGTTAAACAATAGAATACCAATTGAAATTTATTAAATATTGTTGGATGTTTTCCTACATTTACAAATATATTGATTTATATTACAACACAGAATACAAAGTGTATGGTGCTCACTTTATATTATTATTTTTATCATTTTTACAGTGCAAATATTTGTAATAAACAAAATAAATCATATTTTTTAATTCATGTCATACAAGTATTGTAGTACAATCTCTTTACCATGAAAGTAAAGCTTACAAATGTAGATTTTTTGTTACATAACTGCATTCAAAAATAAAACAATGTAAAACTTTATAGCCTACAAGTCCACTCAGTCCTACTTCTTATTCAGCCAATCGCTAAGACAAACACGTTTGTTTACATTTATGGGAGATGCTGCAGCCCACTTCTTATTACCAATATCACCTGAAAGTGAGAACGAGCATTCACATGGCACTTCTGTAGCTGGCATTGCAAGGTATGTATATGCCAAATATGCTAAAAATTTGTATGCCCCTTCATGCTTCGACCACCATTCAGGAGGACAAGCTTCCATGCCTATGACACTCATTAAAAAGGTAATGTGTTAATTAAATTTCTGATGGAACTCCTTGTGGGGGAGAATTGTATGTCTCCTGCTCTGTTTTACCTGCATTCTGCTATGTATTTCACATTATAGCAGTCTCGGATGATGACCCAGAACATGCTGTTCATTTTAAGAACAATTTCATTGCAGATTTCACAAAACACAAAGAAAGTACCAATGTGAGACTTATAAAGATAGCTACAGCACTCAACCCAAGGTTTAAGAAATCTCATGTGCCTTCCAAAATCTGAGAGGGATGAGGTATGGAGCATGCTTTCAGAAGTCTTAAAAGAGCAACAGTCCTATGTGGAAACTACAGAATCTGAACCACCAAAATAAGAAAAATCAAACTTCTACTGGTGGCATCTAACTGAGATGATGAACATACATAGGTCTGCACTGCTTTGGATCATTATTGACCAGAACCTGTCATAAGCATGGATGCATGTCCTCTGGAATGGTGGTTGAAGCATGAAGGGACATATGACTATTTAGTGCATCTGGCACGTAAATATCTTGCGACGCCGTCTACAACAATGCCATGAAAATGCCTGTTCTCATTTTCAGATGACATTGTAAACAAGAAGCAGGCAGCATTATTTCCTGCAAATCTAAATAAACTTGTTTGTCTGAGTCATTGGCTGAATAAGTAGTAAGACTGAGTGGACTTGTAGGCTTTAAAGTTTTACATTGTTTTATTTTTGAATGCAGATATTTTTGTACATAATTCTACATTTGTAAGTTCAACTTTCATGATAAAGAGATTGTACTACAGTACTTGTATGAGGTGAACTGAAATTTTTTTTCTCTTTTTTACAGTAAAAATATTTGTAATAAAAATAAATATAATGTGAGCACTGTACCCTTTTGTGTCATGTTGTAATTGAAATCAATATATTTTAAAATGTAGAGAACATCAAAATATTAAAGTAAATGATATTCTATTATTGTTTACACTGTGATTAATCATGCAAATAATTGAGATTAATTTTTTTAATCACTTGACAGCCCTAATTTTAAATATATATGGTGTTCATGGAAAGTACTAGGTTGACTGCACAAGACTGAAGTTCAGTACTATATATACAAAAATCACACAAAAAATATAATATGAAAATGGGTGGTGCAATCTTCCTTCCACTGATCCACCACAGTGACTCAGCTCTGGGCTGGGGAGACTGCCTGTAGTCCTTTAGTTCTGACACCATATCTTTAATATAATTAATAACTAATAATTGCAAGGTATTTAATAAGCACAAAAGGTAAGGTAAGGCCACTGTCATAAAATGCTTACATGCTAAAACAGTGAGAGCTGGAGGGAAAGGGAAAAGTACAACATACAAGTAAAACGGAAAGTAATACGTTCTAAAAAGAGAGCTTCAGAAATTAGTCACATATCCAATAGCCTTTTCAGTTTTAACTACATATGGCAAAATACTGCAGTTAATACTAATTGAAAATTCCTGCTGAAATCAGTGGAAGTTTTATCTGAACGTAGATTTTAGCACTGAGTACATACCTAAGAGGTTAAAACATTATCTAAAAGTTGTATCTGCTCTGGGATGTTAATACTAAACAAAACTTAGCCAACTTCACCTGTTGTCATTTATCTCCCTTTAAATTAACAGAGATGCCCCAGGGATTAATTCGACCCAGTCTTTTCAGCTATGTCCTAAAATAGATTTGAGCAAAGAACATCTTAGTAAATGCCAGAACTAGAATGAAAATTATTTAAACCTAAAGGCATGAAACCAAACGTCTAAGCAAATTAAAAGAGAAGTAATCCAACTATGCAAATATAAAGCAACAGCAACATTGATTGTGGTCTTGCGCCGTTATCACTTTGAGTGGTATTCACTCTCAATCAACACTCAATATAAAAAAAACAACATACTTAGTGTAATACCATAAATGTAGTATCAGAAACTCATTTTGGATGGACAGAACAATCAGTGTGTTATCTGTTCCACTGCAATCTATTCTGGCAACATTATTGTAATTATCTTTTAAATATGTTCCTGGGCTATCTTTCAGCAATGGAAATTCCATGACACCCTAGTTCTGTTGCCTGACTTTTTAAATTTACTTGATTGAATAATATAAGGCAAAGGAAAGGCTATACTCTGCAAACTATGTAGATAGTAGGCTGAGAATGGTGTTTATTATTCCAAGCATAATTCTTTCACTGTTGCCTTATCCATTCTTCCCCTCTCCCAGTGGTGAGCTGGAGCCAGTTCCCACCGGTTCCCAAGAACCAGCTGCTAAAATTAGACCTCCATGGAGAAGCGGTTGTTAAAGGGCCAGGGGATGGGCAAAGAACTCCGGTCTGCGGGCTGGACCATCCTGTTGCTCCCAGGATTCCCAGTTAGGGAGGCTGAGACTCCCCAGCCCCTTCCCCCTCCCCCCACTTAAATCAGAACTTTTTATAGGGAACCAGTTGTTAGGATTTTGGCAGCTCATCACTGCCCTATCCTGATATGTTTGTTCTCTGCATCTGTTGTCTCTTGTCACAGGATATGATTGCAAACTCTTCAATGGAAGATGATAGTGCTCAAAACTTTGAAAAGTGGGTCCAAGGTGCCTCAGATTAAACACCCAGAAATTGAGACACTGAAAGTCTGTGGTCACTTTTGAAAATTTGCCTGTGTCTCTCCCTTGTTCATTCATATTAAAAAAAAAAAGAAACTTGAAAGTTACAACTTGTGCATATTGCTAGTCTACATAATGATGTCTTCCCAATTTCTCTCACTTCCCCATTCTCTGCACCCTGTTATGTCTTGTCTCTAGGGCAGGGAATGTGTCTTTTAATATATGTTTGTATAACGGGGCCCGTATATTAATTGGGGCATCTAGGTGCTACTGTAATATCGATAGATAATATATTATGGCTAGGATTTTCAAAGGAAAACAGGATAGTTAGATGCCCAACTTTCAGTGGGCTTCTCTTTTAAGCTTCTCTGAAAATTCCAATCTTTAAAAACAAATAGGTCAATTATGAATCATAGGCTGAAATGAGAACCATTTGTGGTGGTGGAGGATGCTGCTCTTCCTTACATTATTTTCCTTTCTGAATGTTACAGCTGTTTTTAACAGAGCTGATTTTATAAAGACATTTTTTTTTTTATTGTACAGTCCAGAATCTAGTATTTGGCAAGTAATTCGACAAACAAATACACAACCACAGGACACCGGCTATCTCTTGGACGATTGCCACAAAGTAAGAATACACAAACAGCCCAGTAACTCAAGGAGCACTTAGCTTCTCACAGCCCTCTACATTAGACGGTATTGAAGGGAACTTTGGAGGTGCTTATTAATGGGGACCTTCCGGAAAGGAAGATGCATTAAATATGAAGTGTTAGTCCATTGCATCAAATCTATTCCATGACAATGTATTATTTATAGCTCTTAATAATATTACATAGAGCTATTGTTTGCATTACTCAAAGGCTTTAATGTACAGTGCAGCTCTGGCATCATCTAATAGCACATTCTTTGCTTCCACTCCATTTGTGCTTTCAGAAGATACTTATTTTGTCTGTTTCCATACTGAGAGTAATAATGGGTTACCTCTAAATGTATTCTAATTGCATTTAAAAGTAACAGATAAGCCTCATCTGTTTTTTCTTGCAAGAAAGGAAAAGCGAAGTATCACATGCACAGAGTGCCTTTTGCAAATCTGATTTATTTGTGAAATGTCTCTGCTAATGATAGCTTATTTGAGTTAAATAAGAAGTAATGTAATATCCTGTAAGAAGTTCGTTAAAGCTAATTCTTCATCCAGATGCAAGCCATGCCATTTCCAGAGTATTTAGATGACTAAAGTGCCAGAGTAAAGGTACAGAGACTCAGAGCTGACATATTAGTCTGTTTTAACCCTTATAAGAGAAGACAGATCCAACCTTAGTTATTTATTCAAGCTTTCAGATTTTGACAAATATGTATTTTGTTTCCTCTAAACTATTTCATATGTGGAAAAGAATCCAAACTGATGCTACAACAGATGTCTGTACAGTCAGCTGTAGATCTATATACCCTTGCTAGAGAATTAAATGATCGATCCACATTCTCATTAGTCTCCAAGCACCTTAATGTTAAAAGCCACAGTATTTTATGGAAGTATAACTTTTAAAGCAGAATTGTGCTTCTGAACCAAATTGTTTTAATCCTTCTCTTTGAAAACATTGCCAAATATCACAATGTTTTACATTGTAACTGACTGAAGGAAAGAGGCACAGTATATTAAAGGACCAATAACAAGATGGGAGAAAAGATCTGTTCTTTTTCACAGTCACTTTGTAACTTGATGAGCTCTGAGAATTTGTCAAGTTTAAACTGGCCATACCCAGGCAAAGCTGTTCTCTTTCTGTTTCTTGGAGGAGCTTTGATAGAACTAAACCCCTGTTCCCTATCTTTCCTTCAGGCAGATCTAATATACTATGTTTATAAATCCAGCCCCAGACTGAGTTTTGTTAAATGGTCTTTCAAAATCTCCTTACCTCCCTCTAATAAGCAGTGCTGACTATAATGTCATGAGGTGCCAATATATATTAAGTTGAAGGTTCCTTTGGTGTTTTACTTTTTTCCAGAATGACTAACTACTCAACAGTGTTTCCGAGTGGTATATTTTCTTTCAGTTTACAAATGCCAAGGGCAGCAAGCATAAATTTATGGAGGACACATGAAAGTGATATGGCTTTAGTTAGAAAGTAGCAGAAGATTCATTAATATTTGGCGTCCTACTAACATCTTATCTCCCTGCAGAGATGTATTCCCCTCCCTGCTCTTATCCTGTGATCTACCACATTGAAATATTATGTCAGTTCCAGAAATATCTCCTTAATAAGAAAAATCTTTTCAAACAATTTTAGTGTTAGTAAAACAGCATTCTGAAAACTAAACCATAACATCACTATGAGGGATTTTAGAGTGATACTTCTGGAGTACTGAAAGACATGGTAGCCCTCACTGTTGACAACAAAATGCTAAAGCCACAACGACTTACTCTGCAGAGTTATTATGACCTATGGTGAACAGGGTCCTCAGAACTCACAAGCTTTTTGACATGCCTGATGAGCTCTTTGCTATGGAGCTGTTTTGTTGGGGTTTTTATAGAGAGACAAAGAAAATTACAGAACCAGTGGCAAATTTAAACTACTCTGGGCATGAAAGCCGATGTGGAACCTTTAATGATTTTTTACATTATGAATGAGGTTAGTAGTCAATTCTCATTCTTAACCAGTGCAATTATGACTCTCTGTGTTTTCACTGAAAACACAATGGAACATTTTGACTTACTCATGCACTATGCGGCACTCAAAGTACACTTCAGCAACCAGGATGTATTTGGCCTGGTAAGCAGCTGTGGAGCAGACTGATGACTGATTACAGCTTTCAGAAAGCAACATAGCTCAGTGGCTAGAGCATTGGATCTGGGAGCTGAAACACCTAGGTTCTGTTCACAGCTTGGGCACTGGCCAACTATGTAATTTTGAGCAAGTCACTTCATAGATTCCATGCCCAGAAGTGACCATTGTGATAATCTAGTCAGATCCCCTCTATCACAGAGGATACAGAACTTCCCCAAAATAATTCCTAGAGCAGGTTTTTTACAAAACACTTCTAATCTTGATTTAAAAATAATCACCACTGGTAAATTATTCCATTGATTGATTACTCTCACTGTAAAAAATCTACACCTTATTTTCAGTCTGAATTTGTTTAGCTTCAACTTCCAACTGTTGGATCTCATTATACTTTTCTGTTAGACTGAAGAGCTCATTATTACATAGTTGCTCCCTGTGTAGGTACTTATAGACTGTAACCAAGTCATCCCTTAACTTTCTCTTTGTTAAGCTAAATAGAGTGAGGTCTGGGAGTCTGTCACTGTAAAGCATGTTCTCTAATAATTCAGTCATTCTCATGGCTCTTCTCTGAATCCTCTCCAGTTTATCAACAACATTGTTGAATTGGTGGCACCAGAACTGGACAGAATATTCCAGCAGCAGTTACAGCAGTTTTCAAATATAGAGGTAAGATAATCTCTCTACTACTACTCAAGAGTCCTGTTTATGCATCCAAGGATGGAATTATACCTTTTAGGCACAGTATCACACTAGGAACTCATGTTGAGCTGCTTATCCACCATGACCCCCAAATCTTTTTCAGAGTCCCTGTTTCCCAGGATAGAGTGCCCCATCATGTAAGTATCACCAAAATTATTTGTTCCTACATGTACATATAAACTACAGTAAAATTCACATTGCTTGCAACCAGTTTACCAAGAGATCTAGATTGATCTGCATCAGTAACGTGTCCTTTTCATTATTTACTAATTGGCCACTCCCCCAATTTTTATGTAATAAACCCTATCAGTGATAATTTCACGTTTTCTTCCAGATCATTAATACAAATGTTAAACGGCATAGGGCCAAGAACCGATTGCTGCAGGAACCCACTAGAAATACACCAGTTTGACGATGAATTCTCATTTACAATTACATTTTGATACTATCAGTTAGCCAGCTTTTAATCAATTTAGTATGTGCCATGTTATTTAATATCTTTTCTAGTTTTTTAATCAATGTGAAGTGGTACCAAGTAAATGTCTCAGAGATGTTTAAGTGTATCACCTCAACATTATTACCTTTATCAACCAAATTTGCAATCATCAAAAAAAGATATCAAGTTAGTCTGACAGGATCTATTTGCAATAAACCCATGTTGATTATCATTAATTATATTACTTCCTTTAATTCTTTATCAGTCAGGTCCCAGATCAGTTGCTGCATTGTTTTGCCCGGGATCACTGACAAGCCTTTACTCTTTTAAAACACTGGTCTGACAATAGTTTTCTTCCAGTCCTTTGGAACTTCTCCAGTGTTCCAAGACTTATTGAAAATCAACATTAATGGTCCAGTGAAGTTTTGAAATTGCTGGATGCAAGTTATATGGACCTGCTGATTTAAAAACATCCAACATCCCATGGACAATTCAATAAATAAAACATGGTCAAAAGTACCAAAAAAAGTCTCATGTTACAAGTTAAAAAGCCCAATCTATTGCTTCAAAGTAGCTGGCTTTGATTTGCCTTTAAATTGTCATCTAAATTGCTTTCTTTCTGAATAATGCACTACAAATATGGCAACACTGCAAGTTATTGGTGAATATTGGGGTGCTCTTTAATAATTGTTCAAACTCTTTCTTGAGCTGTCATTGGCCACAGTGGTTTTTATACCATACAGTAGAATGGATATTTCTCTTTGGGATAAAGAGAGGAAGCCCTTCTACCAGTCTCCTAATAAGTTACACTTATGAGTCACCAAGACACAACACCAGTTAGAGTGAGTAGCCTTAATGGCTCTACTGTACTCTTGGGAAGTTGGAGGTAGAGAGTTTGAATAGGACGAGTCAGAGACTGAAGATTTGCCAGTTTGGTGCATTAGTCCAGGTATCTAAGTACACCACCAAACCCTTTCTAGTGTAGACAAGGCCTCAGATAATCAGACTGAAAGCTACATACATTCTCAGGACATCTAGATAATACTGAGTCCTGCCCTGAGTGTAGGAGTCTGGACCAGATGACTTCTCTAAGTCCCTTCCAGTCCTATGATTCTATGATCTAGGCTTTGCAAGTTGGTTCTATTCTGTACCTGTAAATTAAGAGAATAGTTTATCTCATTTACCTTGGAGCAAAGTTTGAGATTAAATGAGACTAAATAAGCATGTGGGCTGTTTGGTATTTTAAATCCTTTTTTCCCCTCTAACGCTCTGTTCCAATTGCTAAGTGAAAACATTGTGTTTCAAGAAGGCTTTTGATCATTTTCACTAATCACACATTCCCAAAGGGAAGAAACACAGATGTCCAAAACTCAGTCAGACCTGTGCATTTCTAAATAGTTGGGGTACTGTAATCAGGCCCATGTCCAAGACAGGAGAAATCAAGAGGGTCCATCCTGAGACAGGTAAGTGCAAGAGGCTGAAACATGAAAGGGTGCATTCAGACCGAAAAGGGATTGAAATGCAACTAGCCTCATAGCCATGGCATAGTTACTCTTATTTTACCACTGTTATAAATTCATTTCTCTTTCCATTTCTTAGATAGTGCTAAGAGTGAGACATTGTTAAAACAAAACACTCTCCCATTGACTCTGGTACTCCATTGGAATGAGAAGAATAAGCTAAGTCAACGGGAGAGTGGCTGCTGTTGGCCCAGTGTTGTGAAGACACCACAATAAGTTGACCTAAGCTACGTTGACTCCAGCTACGTTATTCATGTAGCTTAAGTTAACTTACCCGTGTAGTGTAGACAAGGCCTAAGTTGTGTGTGTTGAGTGGCGTAACTGGTAAACTGATGTGTACTGCTCCTTTGAGAGTAGCAGATCTGTGAGTGCTATGTGTCCAGTACAACAGGGGCTGGACACTCGAGGGGGATGCTCGAGGGGTGGAGTGTGCCTATCATTAACCTATAAAGACAGCAAGGCCTGCAGAGACCTGGGAGGCAGTGCTTGTGTTGCCAGAGTCTGGGGGTAAAAAGAACTGACCCATACTAGACATAGACAAAGCTTCTTCACACTAAGAGCTGATGCTAGCCAGGTGACTCATAACCCTGGGTACCCCCAGGTAGCATCACAGTCAGGAAGGTAAAACCTATATTGATCAGCATGCAGTTCGGTGACACTATAATCTGAGACAGTGTGGCGAGTCAAGTTCCACAACTACTGGTTATTGAGAATACTACAAGTAGAGACATGGTTTTACTAGCTGTGACTATGGATGCAAACCTAATGAGATGTGCATTCTGGTGTGGATCAGCAAAAAGATCCACTGAATGTAGCTGTTTATGAATGAGGGTTTTTTTTAAAACAAACTGCATTGAAATAGCAGGAACTCTTAAGATGTATATTGTAAAGATGCATTGTTTTTCACGTTACACCCATTCAAGGATCAGGGGTCCCATTGTGCTAATCATTTTTCAAACTGGTAGTAAAGGTTCTGGTTCCAAAGAACTTAGAGACTTAGTTGATGATAAAATGAAATAGATGGATGACATAAACAAGCTGGTGCGGGTGTGGAAGGGAGGGAGGATGAGGTAATCATAACATAGGAACATATTTGCAGAAACTAGTGGGGCACACAATGTAGCTTGCCACCAGCTTACCGTTACTGTTTATTTACAAATCAGATGCAACATCTTGGTGATAATTCCTGCACTTCCATTTGTTCTCTTAAATCAACATGTTTAGGCCTGCTGCCTCCTGTTACTGTACAGGTGGTCAGAAATTTTTCAACAAATTCTTTTTTCTTTTTTGTGTGTGAGAAAATGTCAATTTGTCAAAACCAAAATCATTCACTGAAACATTTCTCAGATTCAGGATGGAATTTCTGGTCAAAACATTTATGTGTGTGTGAGAGACAAACACATGAATATCTAATAACTCAGTGGTTAGGGCACTCACTAAGGATGTAGAAGATCAGAATCTGGGTCTCCCACATCCCAGGTGAGTACTCTAAACACCAGGCTATTGGCTACTCAAGGATAAACTCTCTTTTTTTTTAATGAAAAATTTCAAAAGGTCTGGTTTTTAATCTAATGTGGAATGAACTCAAATTCCAAAACATTAGAATTGTTCAAAGATGTTTTCGCTTCTTTTTTTGGCCAGTCCTACAGTGGAAAGTAAAAGTATAAAATGTAGATACTGTACATTTAAATAAACAACAACTACCATGTTGCTGAAGTTATTTCTGTTTTAAGACAAAATTTTACTGATTCTCCCTCTTTTCCTATATTGTAAGATGTGGTCAAATGCCATTTTTGTCACATTTCCTGAATTGATTCTTTAAGTAAACATATAAAATGAACCCCTTTAACTTAAAATAATCAAGTTATGAAGTAAAGATAAAAAAAACAACCTGTGGTTTCAAAGGCATGCAAATCCTACTCCCAACTGAAGAATTTGGAAAAAGCTTAAAGCGGAGATCCCCAGGGAGTCTCTGCAGGAAAGGTATCACAGCTATTGCTGTCTCAGATTTCCTGAAGTAACGCATTTTCCTTTTAAACTCAATTCTTTTCACCCTTGTCCTGCTTCTTCCACAACCAAGAGCCCTGAATCCCACAAAAAGGAGCCACAAGAGGGACAATTCTACAGAGGTATTTGACCCTCTTCTCTCAACACAACACATGTTGTTACTCATCTTAAGTCATAGGCCTGTGCTTAGAGTCCGGGGTCACATAACATCAGAATCTATTTTTTCTTCTTTAAAAAAAAGAAAGTTTCTAGCCCTCATGGTTGTGATGAAAAAGGTTGAAAAGAGTATGAACTAAGGGCTATTGATGCAGTGATCTCTACCTGCATCCGCAGACGGCTTGAAACCACAGCACTGAGAGTAGTCAATTGGCCCATTCACCTTAATGGGCTGTTAACTCTAAAACCCACTGCTTTTGGGGCAACCCCATCCAACCAGTGGGCTTTGTGTCTAGGTGTCTTCTCTACCACTACTACTTTGTACGGCTCTGCTGGAGTGAATGAGGGAGTTTCACACACATACCTACCCCCCTACACATCCCTCTGCTTAGAAGGGAAGCCTCTAAAATGGACCACAGCCTTCCTGAACATAGAGAGGTTTTTACTTGTCCACAGTGGAGTAGGCCCCCCAGCAACCAGCTCTTATGTGGGTGGATGAGTGTTGGTTATATGATCTGGCCCACACAGTATATCCTTTATTTTTATTGTATTACAGGCAGCATAACAGGCCAATCTGAAGAATTTAACACACTTTCTTCTGTGCATCTCTGTTTTCTCCACCTTCCTCCCATATTATCGGTACCTCCCCCCCCAAAAAATCTATCACCTTGAACAATTAAACACATTAGCATACAGTCTGTGCTAGTAAAATCTATGGTTAAGGTAAAGTTGTCAAAGGATAGATAGTTTGAGGGCAGTATCATTAAAGTATTCCCCATAAGAAAAGTTTCCTACAATAGGAAATAATGCCTTTAAACCCCATATAATTAATGGAGTAATTTTTCAATCCTGAGGGAAATAAATTAATTATTTTAGCAGTAGCTCTGTAAACAACAAATGTAAATAATCCCATATAGAATTTGTGAATCCTATATGGAACTTGTGAATTTCTTAAATTAAATGGCATAATCCTTACCTGGAAAATTCTCCAGCATTGGATGTGTGTGGTCCATCATCAGTTTCAGTTGCTGGAAGCACAATGAATTTCAGTGTACAATATGCAGTAACACTTTTACAGACAACCATGGAGAATTATAACATGAGATATGACACCAGTCAGAATCATGAAAGATGTGTGTAAAATGCATATAGTATACAGTTCAATATGAGAAAGCATTTCCCAGTAAGCATGTGTAGCTTGTACCCATCCTAAGTGGTTTTGTTGGCATTTAATTTCTCTCTCATTTCCTAATAATTTCCCTATTAGCTTATGAAAAAATGGATATACTGTAATGTAGCATGGAAAAGAAAAGCTTTTTTTCTAATGAAGACTCATCTCTTGCTAAACCTAGCTAAAATAAAAAACAAATGATTTCCTGCTCAGCTCTAAAATATAACCAGCCATATACATGGGGCGTCTATTTTTTATTATTTTTTGCCAGCCCTGACAGAAAAATTATGTTCAGGAATTTGAAACTCTTTTACGCACCATTCACATATACCTAATAAATAATGACAGAGAACTGGGTAAGCCTAGTGGCTTACATGTCTGAATAATATTTACTTAAGCAGAACATTTATGCATCACATTTTTTTCTCAGCTGAATGGTTCATATAATACAATTGCCACAGTCATTCTCTCAGAAGCTCTGAAATTGCCATTTAGGTGCCATCTGTGAGGCAGCTGAAAATGGGCTGATTCTATGCCTTTGTTGTTTCTGTGTGATGTTATGCCTTGGTTAATAACTGAGAATTCAAGCAAAGAGAAAGATGAATCTCTCTGATGTCATTCCCTTTATTATACTTGAAGATCTGTGCCCCACCACCTACTAAGCTTTCCCTGACTGACCTGTGTTTACCTTCTGTTGGTGCCACTTCCCACTGTGTTATTGATGTGCTTTTCTGCCCAGGAAGCCAGCTTTCTTAATGCACTTTGTTAAGCTCAGGCTATGGGCACACACTGTTCTTTGTTGTACTGTATATGAAGAATAATGTTTTTCGAGAGAACACTGAAGATATCAGTGATTAAGAGTTAAACTGTCTTCAAAACTGTTGAAGAGAAGCACATTCTTTCTACTGAACACTCTCCATATCATTTGGATTATACCTGAGAGCTGTTGAATTTCTAAGGAAACAAAAGGTCAATTCTTCCTAATCGTTAAGTAGATCCTTCATGCATAATAAAAAATTAGGTACTTCTCTACATACGGAACTGTGTGTGTTTCAGTCAGGATTTGACTTTCTTCTTTTGCAGAATTGTTTTTCTAACTTAGTTTGGTAGTCAGAGTGGTCTGAAAGGGTTCAATAGTTAGTGTCACCTACACCATTAGCTAAACAAACTGGGTGTTTCTTGAAAAGCAAGGAAACCAGATGTGCAAGACATAGGTTTTATTTTTCTGATACCTTAAGCCAAAATTTCACAAGTTGTGAGACATGCCCACAAAGAATTAGCCAGTGTGGGTTGGAAGACTTATAAATTAAGATGGATAGACCATTCTCAGGATTGAAGGGGTGGGAGAACGTGAGTGGTTCCACCATTGTCCTGAAAAGGGGACTTAGCCTTCAAAAGTTTGGGAAATGCCGTTTTAGTTCGTTTTTCTCTCTTTACACTAAGATGAAATTTGTGCACATACTTATTGCATCATTTATTTCTTTCATTATTCAGCTAGGACCCATGAAAAAGGTTGGTTGTTTATTTACAAATAAGAAATCTTATGAAAATAAAAATTGACTAAGAATCCTGCTCTCCCATACACACCCTGGTAGTTTATCTTTCAAATCCTATTGACTGAGAATATGCTTGCAAAAATGCTAATTGTGAATTCTGATCTTCATTCTATCTGAAGAAAACAGACTCAAGCCACTTGTTACAATAAAAGTTTGGACCTAGTTACCATTTTTCTTTATCAATGAACTCTGATTTAAGAAGCCTGGCCATAAAAAAAACCAAAACAACAATAACAACAACAAAAAAAAAACACCTAGAAGGATTCTTTCCCCTACCCTCATTTCCATTTTAAGGGAGTTCACATTAGATCTGTGACAGCACTACTCATTTTCCTCCCTCTCCTAGAACTGTGGTAGGTCTGTACTATTTTTTTAGTTATATTCTTTACCCCATAAATGCTGGTTCGTCCTGCTAGAGGAAACGGCATTAGTAAATATGTAGCGACATCAAGAGGACCAACTGCTGTTGATCCATTAACAATGGACATTCTAGACTGGAATAAACCCAATATATCATCACAGCTTGCTTGCTCTGAAAGAAAAAAAAAGCATTAGTTATCTAAAATACAACCATACTTCAAATCTGCTTTCTATCTTTACATAAAAATAAAAACCTGAAACTAAGCATTAGTGGTGATCGTTCACTTAAAGTATATTTGCAATACAAGTAGAGTAAACAAGATAAAAATACTAATATTGGTCCCTGATTTCATTTTAACCTTAGCTTGAATGCCATATTCTATTCACTCAAAAAGGCTGAGATTGCTGCTATTATTTCAACATTTCTTGTCACTTTTATTTTAATCTTAAATATGAAAATATTCACATAGCTTTTTTTTAGAATTACCTATTTAGGTACACAGATTATAGCTTTCATACAAGATCAGACTTCAAATAGAACGTTTTTTTTCATGTTGGCAAGAAACAGAATAATTCTACCAACCTTTCATACACCTTTTTTTATGTTTTGTCAGAGTATGAGGAATTTTTGTTTATAAATTATGAAAATTGCCATAAATATAAATGAAGAGAACATCCTCTTACATTTTTATATTTTTATTTATTGCAAAACCAAAAGTGTATAATGGATGGGCAGTCAATTAATATTCTGATACTCACTGCATCATCATTAATCACTAACATTTTTTTTTTGTTCATAGGAAAGTAACAGTTTCACAAGAATTTCATTGTAATTCATTATTACTCAGTATCACTTATAATTCCCACCAACCATTTATATTTAAATTCCAGAGCTCCAGGAATAGGGAAGCAGATCTGCTATTTCCCTAACTTAAGGATCTAAGGAAGAAAAAGTATTCCATAGCTGGCATTGCTTTTTTCTTTATTGATCATTGAGTAGTATTGGAAAAGATCCCCAATGTCATTGCTGCTTCCTGTTTTACCACAGATGATATACTGCTCTGTTTGGAAATAAACATACAGGAACCAATATACTCATAGCAGGCAAAAGTGCCATATCAATCCTGTCAAATGTGCCTAATCTCTTTATGGGCCAGCTATGGGTCATAGATAATTAAGCCTTGTTAATCATTCATTTTCTATTTGCACATGAAAATATGGCACTAGTTTCAGAACAGGGAGGCTCAAAACAGAACAAAAGGCTCTGGCATTCTCAAAGCGGGAGGATTATTTTTTTCCCTTAATTCAAATATATTTAAGCACAACCCCTGTAAGGTCATAAAAGAGAAATAAATGAGCAGATAAGTTTTTCATTAGTAATTATGCTAATGAACTCTTGTTTGAAGAAAAATTGTATTAGCAAGATTGGACAGTTATTGAAAACCAAGCTATTTACAAATAACTTTACATATCTCGTATTGTGTATACTAATAAAGGTGCTTTCAGCAGTGGTAAGTGATTTCTATAAGCTATCATCTTGTAACTGTACAATAAAATTTGAAAATGCAATGATACAAGATGCCTTATGCTGTAGATATGCTATCTTATCTTTCAAGGCAGGTCATAAAAATGTGTAACTTCTGTTTATTAATATTCAGGACAAACATACAATTAAATTCCATAAACTGTTTGTAGAACAAAAAAATCCTTCTTTATCTTTGCCTTAGCTATAGTGTACCTTAGACAGATCTTTTAAATGTGAGCAATGCATTATGGAAGATATGACTAATCTAGAGAATTTCCATTTGAAAGAGAAATGAGTAATAATTGATTGGCCTAGATCCAAAGTCACAGCGGGGTTCAAAAAGCTTGTAAGTGCCCTCATAAAAATAGAAGCTGTATCAACCAATTGAATTTAATTATATATGAAGGTGATGATGGAGCTAAACAGCCTGTAATTGGACTCCAATTACTCAGCTGGTCTTCCATAAAATTAATTCATCTGAAAGTTTGCCATTGTCCCATGCTCCAGGCCTGCTGCTGGTTTAATTAGTTAACACTAAGGAATCTTGAAACATTAAATTATTTTGTCTTTATTGCCAATTATGGGTTAAGGAAAATTGTATATAAAATATTAACATCTGCTTCCAGATGGCAAAAAGAAAAACGTGGGTTTTTTTAAGTTAACAAATATCAAACCACACTGAAGCAAAGGGAAACATCTTCCTGCCACTTGTGGCTTATAAAATTAGAAGTCAGAGTGCACAAAATCATTTGAATATAAGATAATTCTAAATATCGAGATCTATGCAATAGGATACCTGTAACAGTGTTTTTACCACTGAATTCAAGCATCGTTTGAATTCAAAAGAATTGGACAGGCGGACAACAAGAAGAAAGCTTGAGAGCTTGATCCAAAGACTCTTGTAGTCAATGGGAGTTTTTTCATTGTTTTCAATAGGCTTTAAAGCATTTCTCATAACCTTCTCTGCCTTCCTCTGATTATCAAACCAATGCAACATTATTTTTTTGTTCCAATTACATAACTCCTGACTAAAAGGAGGTATTCTTAGCTTACTTTAAAAGAATGAAATTTGCTCAGGTAATGTGTGTCTTTATGTTATATACAACCCCTGCCCAGGCCAATTCAAATTAAACACTGCTTGCACTTGGATAACTTTTTGTCTCTCCTTAACTCTTCTGCTGCCACTAACACTAGCGGTATTCATGCTCAGACATGTTTCTGAGAGAGTCTAAAGGCTTTCCAAACTCCACCAAATCTGTGTGCTCCTCTGCAACATGATCCAAAGCTACCTGAAGTCAATGGGCATCTTCCCATAAATTTTAATAGGTTTTGGACAAAGCCCCAGTTCCAGAGAATTTGCAAGTGTTACAGAAAGTTCACGCTTGTTGATAATCACTCTCTTATTTCCATTTTAGTTTTATAAATAAAGAAAAATAACTACAGACACACAAATCTCCAAAATGATACCAGTTTATTTTGCCAAAATCACATGAATTTCTAAAGAGGATAAATTAAGACCTATAAAAGATCTAATTTAGGAATCTAGAGGAAGTGTGTGTTAAACAATCCAGGGCATCCTTATTTTGGTTTCTGTTTTTCTTTGAAGAATAGTATTTGGAGGGAGGCTGTCTTGTGAGCTTTGCAGCTTGACCCGAATAACTGTTTTAAAGACTTGCGTACACACTACATGCACTACATGTACATTTCTGCAGATTTAATAAATAATTCTATTATAGTACCACTCAATGTAGTTAAGACAAATTGTCATAACTTTTTTTCTATATCTCCACAAATAGCATTACAAAAGCCAATTAACCTTTTAAAACCCTTTAATTCAACCAAGAATGTCAAATTAAATCCATATTTACCAGAGCAAGACTAAAGTCAAACCTTGGAAAACAAACTATGCTATATACTTCAAAAACTGTGAGAGAAAGAATAGATGGATAGATTTCACTATTATCTTCAAAAAGAAAAAAGCTTCTGATTTAAGACTAATTCAGAAATAAAAGTTCATCCAGCCTTTATATACAAACTAAACAAGAGGCTTTACATAGTAAGTGCAGGATGGAAGCTGTGAGAGTCTTGAACATTCTTTTACTCCATAGGGGTACATGTTATGTTTCTTTGATTACTTTGAATTATTTTTTATGCTTTGCCACTCCTGGAAAATATGAAGAACAAAAACAAAAAGGAAGCTATTGAGTCAGAGGGTGTAAACCAAGGAAATTACTTTGGTAATGCATATGTGCTTCCTGACAAGGCAGAGAGTGGGGTGTTATAAAAAAAACATTATTAGTAATGATCTATGGGGAATTAGTAAACAGACTTTAAATAACTTTAACTATATGTAATTACTATATAGGATTACAACATCATGGGATGATAGCAGACTAAACAGTAGATGATTGATATGGTTCACAGTTTCTGTATTTTTCCTTCAATCCTTTTCTAACTGTTCTTAAGAATGTTACTGAGAATTGAACAATATACAGGAAGTGAACAGTTGCCTAAGGTTATTAACATAGAAGAAGAGATATTGAAGTACTCCCTATTGAGAAGAAATGGCAGGACATCAGCATTAATAATGCCCACATTCAGTACTGGGAGGAAATTGAAGTGCTAATGCTGACCCCTTTGTACAAGTTTAGAGTGCTCCCTTATTAAAATAAGTAAACATACTCTCCATGCAAAAAGTGGGAGCCTTTCCCATGCAGAATAAAATCAGAGCTTCTGCTGAGGCAAAGTGATGCACCACACAGAGAAAATATATCAGTGTGCTATCACTCGTTCTCAATTTAAGAACTTTGACTATGAAATTTCTATATTAATTTTCTTCAAAGTGCAAAAATAATGACTGTAGATTTAATGTGTGGGGGGTCAAGTTTCCTCCTAATGTGGACGTAGTTGAATATTTCTATTTTGGTACTTCATTGTATTTGTTTTACTTATAATAGTTATTCTGAATTATATGATATGTTTTTACCAAAGCTTCTGAGTGAAGTTATACACTCAACAATTCATTTCTATTTTTTATAATATATTGTTGGCACTTGACAAGGAAGGAAAAAATTCCTAAAATTGTACAGCTTCCAAAGCTAGCCAATAAACAAGGACAATTCAAAAGGACCGTCATTTAAACTCTCCTCCTAACTTTTACTCAGGTAAAATCCTATGCAAAAGCCTTGCCTCATGCTCTGAAGCCTGGGTTCTGGCAGATATTGGTACACAATTTCACATACGCTGAATATGAGTGATTTTTACAAACTATATGGTGATGTATACATATATGTATCAATAGAACCAATCTCAATATCTTTACCTGTTTAAATGTTAAGTATGGTATAGAAGGAGTGCTTTAGAATGGGTACCATTAAAAATAGAGGTTTATTCTCAGGAAGAGATTTTCAAAAGACCTCAGAGTTAGTCTAACTCTTACAAGTCAGTGGTTAATCTACTACTGATTTCAGTAGGAGCTGAGTTAAAGTACTGTGGAGCACTTTTGAAAATAATGGTATTTCCTACCACTAGAATGAGAAACACCACAAATACTGTGGCCAATTTAATTGTCACAGATGGTTAATGCTGAACTTTTATTAGTGGCACCTACATCTAGGGTCTTTCATTTTTTCAAATTTACACCCTAATATACTCTAGATTTCCAAATGGTGAATTATACAGGGCATAGTTACTTTTCCACACACTCCAATGTGCCTATGAACATCATTAGTTCTCCCTCCCATTATATTTACAGTACTTGAAAATCTTTTAGCTATAAAACACGCTGTTGGGTGCTCAAAGTCAAAAGGCTGACAAGACATGTATAATGACACTCAAATATGACAAACTTTTAGAGCTGTGTGAAACTACTAATTAGATATTTAATAGTAAACTGCAAAACCTATGTTTCCCTCTGTTATTCCTTTAAAATGATGATAATAATCACACTTTGAGATCTACTCAGAGAAAGCACTGTAGAAGAACTAAGTGCTTTACAAAGAAGGTCATTATTATTTTCAAAGATGGTGAAACTGAGGCACAAGGAGAAGAACTGACTTGTCTAAGGTCACCCAGTAGCAGAGCTAGGAGTTGAACCCAGGATTCTTGAGTCCCACTCCAGTGCTCAAACATGTAGTCCATACTGCCTTTTAGGATGTGTTGAAATAGCTACAGGGTATTTTCTTCTCCATTTTTTCCCCAAGATTTCCCCCCTCAAAAAACATACTTTACCTTAGAAAAATACAAACAAGTTTTCACTTTCTATCTTTTCCTGGGCAACTGCTAAGATCTTGGAGGACTGGGAGGAGGATCAAAGAGGATATTTAACCCTGAGTTGTTCACTTCTTTTGTTAGCTGGCCGCTAACAGATATTGTGTTTGCAAGATAGACAGTCATTCACTCTTTCATACTCTTCTCACACATCTACCAGTATTACAGCATTTTCTTCCTTCTCCATGGTCTTGTCCTTCTGAGTACAGATACAAAGTTCTACTTCAGCAGTTTCTGTGCTTATGCTCATAAAAAGTCTTTTCATTCCTTCCAAGTTGATAACCATTATGACTATATCATCTGGAAATTTTTACACCGGAATAGCACATTTGGGTTGCAGTGATGGATGCCTCACGCCTGTGTGGCACTCTTTAGAGAGTTTTGTGTGCCTTCAGGCTGGTGGCAAGGAGGGATAAGTAAGTGATTGAATTTCACTCTTTGTGGCTATTCATATGAGTTCGAATGAGAATTTATAGATTTAATCAATGGCACCAAAAAAAACCCCAGCAAGCACACGTTTTCTGTGAACATGCAGCCAGAACTGCAAAGTTGTTGAACCCCCACAGCCCTCATTGATTTAAATGGAACTGCAGACGCTCAGCAACTTTTGAAAAGGATGCAAAACCATGAAACTTCCCATATTGATCCTGGGTGAAGATTGCTCCCATTTTCCATAGAAAACTGTCATGATTTTTTTTGTTGCTTTTTAAAAATAAATAATATGGCAGGTGTTTCATGCTCTACAGAAGCCCTTTCATTTTCAGAGAAATTAGGGAAGCATTCATAGGAGACCCTATAAATAGTACCATATTTTCTTGATAAACTATGAAAGAAAGTGCTTTTTTCTGCCTGTTTTGTCGGAGAGGACAGAGTATTTTCGGTTTGGTTTTGATTTTGTTTTTTCTGCAACTCCAGTTGGTACTCTACTTGCATGACGCTTGCAAAGTGCCTGCTTGCTATTTTAAAATAACACTGAATTTGCAAGTTCCAACCTGGGGATAATTTCTCCAACCCTCACGTATACAAAACTCCCCATCTACTTCAAGAGAAATTAATATGGAGCCAGTATTGAAGCACTTACCCTCGTATAATTAACTTCTATTCATAGCAGAACAAGTCATTCCATCTGAAAAAAAGAATTGCTCTTTATATAAGACCTGGTCACAATATAAATCAGTTCTTTTTAAGATACATTTTATTTTAATTTTAAAGAAAATGAAGGAGGAAATAACTGCCTAAAACTAGACAATATTATTCTTCACTTTCCCCTACCACTTGAAAATACCTGTGAAAGGTTCCAGTCCTACTCATATTAACTGCACAAGGTCAGATCCACAGCTGCAGCATAGGTGCTATATGCTCCTAAATAAATAGGACAAAAAATGATTTAGTTTTTCACCACGAGTGAATTTTTTTAAAATCAAACTGTTATGAAAATAAATATCTAATTTCATCTCTGAACATTTAACAGCTCTGAAGTTTTATGAAATCACAGCAAAGCCATAATTTCAAAAGAAAACAAAAACAAAATCTGTTTCTCATGTTTTGCATAGTCCTAGTACAACTGTGGCTTTTAAAGGTGAATAATTTTCCATAGCTATATTGTACAACTGAGCACCAGACAAAAATAAAAAAAGAACCAGTATCTCTCCATTATACTGTCTCTGGGCAGTTGCAATTTTTAAAGTGACTACCACTTTAATGCACATGAAGTAAATTTTTTTCCCTTTAAATGATTAAATGCTCAAGGCCCTATCCTGAACTTTTCAACTCACATGTGCGCATCTTTGATTAGGCCATGTGTCTGCTGCATAGCTCCAGACGTAGATGCTCTAGCCAATGTTCTGAACTTCTGATAATTCAGGTACATCTAAGCAGGAACAGTTTATCTCAAATATTTTTGACATTTTTGATTCTGTGGTCACCAGTAGTTCATTACTGCAAAACTCACTTCATGCACCGCAGACAGAGAGCATAACTGATAGGAGAAACAACAACAAAAGACTAACTTTTTCAGCTAAATAATATTACACTTTATTTGCGTATTGGCTTACAGTAAAAAAAACATACTAGCTATAATTATAAAAGATGGCAGAACGACTGACATAATGACTGCTATGTACAGATACCAAATACACAATCCCCCAATGGCAGCTAGATGTTAGATAGGCTTGGCAGTTTCTAATACAATTCCAACAGATAGTTTATTTTTCAACTTTTTTATTTGCATTGATTTAATTTTTCATGGCTGCATAAAATTTGAGGGTTTAAGCAATTCTTTGTGTTTTATTGATTTAAATTTTCACAGTTGTGGGACATTATGGGGGAAGGGAGTCAGACAATAGTTATTTAAGGATGATAGGTAAAGCTACCTAAATGGCACCCCTGCTCCAGCTCAGTTAATGCCAGCATTTCAACATGTTTTATCCACATTAAAGGTGGGACTCTAAGCTCTCAAGCAGCATTTTTTCTTACCTTGCCTGTCTGTAAATTTTTATTATGATCAATGTCAATATTTTTGTTTTGGTTTGTATGTGTATGGTGAAACCAATGCTTACTGACATTTACCAATTAAAAATCTAGTCTTTCGAGCGTAGTTATAGATACTATGAAAGCGACAGACAAATCCAGCTCAGAGGACAATACAGAGCAGAAGACCTACTCCTATACAGGTTGTACTACCTCTCTAGTGTCCTGTCCAATATCTCTCTCCCTATCCTTATGAGCCCCTAGTCTCCTACATCTACTCCATTAGGATTTCTTATTAACAGTGCTCTAATAAAAACATCTATAGTATTTGACAAAGGTGAAACAAATGGGGTTCTTTAGAAATTAAATACAGGTTCTTTAGAAATTAAATACAGGTCTATAAAAATTCTATGGAATCTAAACTCTATATAATTGATCAGAGAACAATATACTTTCTTTAGAATTTTTAAGCCATCCTGTGTAGCTTAATGGAAGCTTATATTCCTACAATAGCCTCTCGAGGTCTGTTTAATTTCCACAGACCTTTTCCACAAAAGAAATTGATAGGTATCCTCCAAAAAGAGAATACTGACCTACATATACAATAGCTCAGTATAAACTGAGAACCAGAATGAATTCCATAAAAAACAAATCCACAATAGTAACATAAAACCTAGGCAAGCAAACACATCCACAACTTTACTCAGATGAATAGCTCCATTATCTGCAAATGTATATAGTAGGTATAAATATAGTAATGATTAATTTTGTATCAATACTGATTTTATTTTTAACAATATATTTTAAAATTTCTGAAAGGCAAGTAATCTATGATATTTGTATAAAGAAATTAATTGTTACCTGGAGGACATGGTAAAATCATAATACAGTGAAGGACTAGCCTTTAAAAGCTGAAAAATATTGTAACTATATGGGATATATTTCACTCTAGGTGTAGAACACAGATTTGCAAAATAATAAAGATATTGACACACAGGCGTAGCTGTGTTTTATTTCTGTGTGACACTCCTCAGAGATTAAAGTTTCACATCTAACTAAACTGCAGATAACACCAGTCCACTCTCCACTGAAAGATTTAATTTCTGAGAGATGCTACAAACGCAGATGGTAAATCAAAGATGATTTTAAGACAGTGGTTTGCAAATGGTGGACTATGGACTTCCAGGAGGTCCACAGAGCTGATTCTGTCACAACAGTGAAGCAGCTGTCATTCAGCAAGCAGTGACACTCAGTGCTTACTGTAACCCACTGTGGGACTGGTTTAAAGCTTCCCGCGGCTTTTCTAATCCTCTAAAGTAAAACCAAAAAAAAAAATAAAAAATCACCTTCTTGTACAGCTGCTTCATATCTCTGTCAGGCAAATTTCACTAAGATCAAATGTGTTAATGAGTAAAAAAAAATATCAAACTGAGAAGAACAGCAAAACCACAGGATGACAAAACCAAACTGCAATGTGACTGAGAGAGACTAGAAAAAGTCGCAGCTGAAGAATATAAGGGAATTTTTGTTACTAATTTTATAGGGCCAGAACCAACCCCCCCAATCCAAATTCCTATAAATTTTGGACAATATACTGGATCTGAATATTGCAGAAGCCATTGTTACAGCTAGTAAAGATAGTTCTTACACTTAGAGAGAATATTAAAAATGCACAGATGGAAAACAGGGTTTATAACTAAGTTGTTGTACCCATTGTATTTTCATCTTTATTTCTTAAAATTGCCCATATTACTTTTCTGGGTAACCAGCACTACCATCACTGTGGAAAAGTATGAAATTAGTAAGGGAAGAGGAGGTATGCAGAATAGCATTCTACTGTAAACAGGAAGTCAACAAGATGAAACACTTGGAAAACTACAGTTTTAGGACATAAAGCAATATCATTTGTCTTTCAGACAGCTAAATGCAGCTAAAAAGAGGAGGTGGGAAGCTTGGATTGCTGTACAAATGTTCCAAAAGGGAGGGGGGAAAAGCCAATATGAGAGTACGTTTATCATTGCCTAACAAAACAATATTAATTAGACCCTCATCCTGCAAACATTCATACATGTGCTTTACTTTATAGCCAGTAAAACTACTCATACACTGTTACATTATATAAGACTCGATATTTGAAATCATTCTACTGTCTTCGACTATAGACTTTAACATTATTTTTAAATTAACTGTATTTTAATCATATAATATTACTGAGGTATTAAAAAGGAGCACGCACTTGGGAGGGATATTTAATTGAACAAAATAAGTTTTAATTTTGAAACAAAATGAAATTTACAATGAAAAATTAAACATAATAACATGGCACAAAGGAAACAATACTGCTGTATTTTCATCTAGCCAGTTCTCCCCTGACCTTTATACTCATATGTTTGTGGATTAGTAGGTCTACACTCTTAATTTAATGTTCCTGCAAATGCTAATATTCTTTCCTGATATCAGGAGAAAATTTCAACATCACCTTATTATGCATAAATGAGTATAGTTTTAAATGATGTCTCTGTGTATGATCCAATTACATTACATATTACATAAATGAAGGCTGCTAATGTGTTTCATGTAACCTTGTTCCCTATGGCTTCAGATAACCACTACTATATCTGCATTATAAATAAATCAAAATGATTATTTTCAGGATAGCAAATTATGAAGTGCCACAATCCGATTGGTGGTCTCCAGACATTCACTCTCTGTCACTGATATAAAACTGTATGTTCACTGAGGGTTTCTGGTGACAACATAAATCACAAATCTGGAGTGGTTTTTATAAAATACAAGAAACCTCAAAGACGAAAATATATCCTCATAACCTCCATCATTTTTGATACGACACAAGACCCAGTTAGATATTTAATACAAATGTTATATTTTTTTCCTCTATTTGTACTGATTTTCTAAAGCTATTGCTCTCCAACTTGGGTGCATTGGAAGCTTTTGTGTTGCATGGTAAATTAAGTTCAGTTTAAATGTGCATAGTTTTAATTTTCACATCAGTTCTATCATCTTTGAAAGGACAATCTTCCACAAAAAAGTGAAATCTTGTTCAACAGACTCCCTTTATATTTATAGAAAGGGCCAAGAGGAGAGACAAAGGCTATGTGTGCATTCTTTCATATCACAATTGTGGTCCACAAACCTTTAACCTATAAACCCAATTTGGGGCTAAAATGCGTCTAGATACTCACCTGAATTGTATTCATTACCTTCATTATCTGTAATGCTCTGTTAATGTCTTGAAAAAAATATTTATTTCACTACATAGTCTGTGCTTTTTCTTTTGGCATTAAGCATTAATTCCTTCACATTGAGGGCCAGCTACGGTGTCTTCACTGTGCTTCATCAATGGGAGATGCTCTCCAGTTGACTTACCTACTCTTCTCGGGTAGCTGGAGTACTAGACTCAACCAGAGAGCACTCTGCTGTTGATTTAGCGGGTCTTCAGTACAGCTGCTAAATCAACATCTGCTGCATCGATCTCCCCAGTAGTGAAGACAAGCCCACACAGTGCTACTCAAGAATTCCATGTCCACAGCTGTTTCAAATAGAATGGAAGCCAACATATATTCATGTTGTTTAGATCCCCGTTGAGCACAAACACTATTGCCGATGATGAGCAGGAATGCACACAGCTTTTTGGAATCTTGTTAATTAGTTATTTTAATCTAGAGAGTGGCAGCGGAACAGTTGCACAATTTTCAGAATACTGTCCTAGAGCACGTTCATTATCTGGTGCTCCTTCTAGTGGCTGTAACAAATCTCCTATGCAAAGCGTTGCTGTTGATCATGTAATTATTTTTAAAACAAAACAATATCCACTCATCATAGAACTATTAGAAAGTTTGTATTACGACCCAAACTTTGGGCCTGATCCTGTGTACAGATCTGAGCAGGCAGATCCTTTGCAGCCTCACTGCCAAACTGGGCTCCACATAGATGTAGAAATCTGTCCACATGTATTTTTTTGCAGGATCAGGAGCGAAGGGTCTGGCCCTAGTTTTTATAGTGGCCTTGGGCAAGTTAGGATCCAAATTTTGTGGCTTGGACCACAGAGATATTCAGAATGAGAAAAAGTCACAGCAGTTTGTAACTGTTTTTGAGAAGGCTAGAATTGAGCCTTTAACTATTTGGCAGGAACCCTTTTACACCATTGGCTAATAAACATTCCACGCAATCTAAATACTGAATTGCCTACTTCCATTTTATAAAACAATTCTTTCCTTTGTTCTCTATTGAAACAAAAATAGAAGAAGAAAGTGCATTTGGGAGAAGATATAAGAAAAAATATTTTAATACATGGACTTCTACTCTAAGGCAGCAAATTGGTGGCTATAAATATTGTACTACATTCAAAGTTGTGTACACACCATCTGGTGACCATGTGCTTAGTGTATCTATGGGGCAAAAGAGGGAGGGAGGGCTTGTCATCTCCTTATTTATTTTCAATGCTCAACTATGCACTTTCTTAAACCCTAGCCATATGCTAGAGCATCTGTTAAAGGAACATTTTTTTCTGAATTTCTAATTTTAAATTAAGTTGAATTTGCCCTTTAGAATTTCATGCACCGAACAATACTTTAGGGTGCCAGATACTATAGATCAGATTATTATTATTACTTCTGCACTGCCCAAAGTCTGGTAGGCAGCTTGGTCAAACAGAAAAAAAATCCCTTTTGGTAAAGAATGAGGATCTTCCAATTTATGGTACCAGAATGCAAAATCAGCCCTCTTTATTTACAGCTATATTTACCAAAGTAGTTATGATTAACTAAAATGTCACTCATGCAGATACTCTAATGAACATATTTTAATTTTTCCTCACACTGCATTTTACATTCTCTAATGTGCTGGCATTAAAGAAAGCCTTTTTTCATGCATATAAAGAGATGCTGTGCAGTGGTTATACATGTGAAGAGGAAATTCAGTATTTTAATGGAAGAATGTTTCCTATACCTGAAATCATTACTTAATTTCTAGAGCAATAACAAAGGTGGTGTGCCATCATGCCTTTGGCAACAAAAAACAGCCTTTGTACTTATTCGTTACATTCATGCCACAAAAGAGTAGTTCAAACAAATATAATCTTTAAAAAAAGAAATACACACATTTATATTACAAAGATTTTCATTTGGAAATACAGGGGCCCCTAGCCTGTAGTCCTTACTCATGAAAAATTTCCATTGAAGTCCACAGGGGTTGTATCTATGAAACTATTACAAGACCAGGTCCCAACTTCACTGCTCTAAGTTATTAGGGAGCATTTTAATTCATCATCTCTTTTGCTAATTGAACAAACTGAAGGCTGGAATGAGGTATTGAAAAGAGGAATGTATGAAGTTTATCAAGATAATGTTTATTATTTCAACAGAAAACACTTGTCACTTCTAAATCATGTTAAATACAGGTAGCTCCTCTTTCCCATGCAGAATCATCTGTATGGAAACTCATTTTTTCGTTGCACTATTAAATAGGGCACTGCAGTCTTACTGAACTTTTCCCCTCTTTCAGAATTCCAGAATTATCCAGATTGACGTGCCCATGTCACTGGCACTGCATTATCCTACTTTCCAACACTAATTTCATGCACCAGATCCCATGATGAACCTGGGCTGTGCAGTTTCTCAGTATTTATGCTAGGTCAAGGTGGCAGAATTTAATCTTGCAAAGCTAGCCCCAAAAGGGCACACCAGCTGCTGTGTCTAAATAAATCAGATAACAGCAACAGATCTAAAGAGGGAATGAGACAGAAGTAAGTGAGATTATTACATATGTTTAAATCCTATAACCCTTACAACCATCTCCAAAGCACATATTTGTTATTGACTGCACAAAAATAATGTTAAAGCATAATTAAAACCAGCCGATAATGTCAGTTGGAATATTTTGTTTCTAATTGTGTTTTAAAAATAGGATTGTTGTTAGAGTTCTAAGAGCAGCTGGGAAGAAGTTCAAATGCGGGTCAGCATGCAGCTAACTGAACTAAGATTTCTGCATTTTTAGCCTACATTAGAAGAACATTAAAAATCAATGTACTGTGATATGAAATGGCAGTTCTGAGCCTGGTACACAAACAATGTGTAGAAATGAGGACAGGGTGTTGTCTTACAGAGCTGATTTACTCTGAAAGCACTGACAAAAGCTTGGGAAAATGAAAACAAGAAAATAGACCTGCCTCCCCTTTTTAAAAAAAAAAATTAAAGAAATAGAATAGTGATCTTGTACGGGATTGTAAAATGCCCTTATTTTGCACTCCATATGAGTTATGAAGTTTACTAGCTTCCTAAGTGGGTACCCAACATAGTAATTACTGTATCTCATAGAAATCAGGATAAGATGATCACTGCTGGAACTGATAGATACTGGATGTAAAACAGAATTGTTCTGGCTGTTTCCTGCACATGTCACAGTGTGTTGTATCAGTTCATGGCACGGTGCATTATGCTGCACTGGAACTAGGCAAGAAGTGATATTGTAGTGCCCCGACCTCTCTTGCACTCATGGATACCTTTACAATGCCCACAAACACCTGATCATGTGATTCCATTCCCTAAAAATAGCAATTTGAGGAAATGACATGACAATATCAGCAAATTAGCCTTTCCCAAACTGCATGGCCATCCCTGAAAGCAGCATTCTCAGCGCTTTAGAATGATCTCTGAAAAAGCATGGCAACCCAGGCTCAATCAGCTTGTGCACTTCAGTGTTGAACTTGATCCTTGCGGATCAATTTCCAAAATGGTGGTTGCAGTTTTTCCAAACTGAGGCTCTAATTCAGGAAAGCATCCCTATTAGAAACAAAATTTAAGCACGTGCTTAAGTCACATTAAAGATGAAGGGTACAAACTATGGTTTATTGAAATTTCCCATCAAGACTGTTACTGGACAGAAAATTGTTTTTTTGACAATATTTTTTTTTGTGCAAAGTGTCTCCTTTCCACAGAAAATTTTAATTTTTCATAAAAAAAGCTGAAATATTTTTTGTTAAAAACCAATGTATTTCCATTTGGAAATGATGCTTCGGTCCTTCTTGGCAGATATAATTTCATTGTCTCATAATCTAGTTCTTCTCTATGAGCTCCCCCAGCCAGACTACATCTACTCTGAAGCTCTATGGCCAGGGAGTCCCATGGTGAACTTCCACTTTCCAAAAGGGAAGACTGAGGTCCCTAATGGGGATGAAATCCAGCCTATAGAGGAGAAAGGGAGTTTGAGGCACCTGAACCATAACTCCAATGAGGCACCATTCTTTCCACAATCAAAGTGTTTTGGGGTCTGGTCAACATTTTTCAGCTTTTGAACTTCCACTGAAAAAAATCAAAATTTTCCATGGAAATTTCAAAAGAAAATGTTTTTTTAACATTTCCATGGAAGACAATGCCCATTTTTTACCAAATTTTTTTAAAGATATCCACACACACACATACGTCTTTTCTAACACAGAGATGAATGAGCCCATGTAACTTGTGCAGTAGAGTAATAAGTCATGACTGACTGACCGAACATTTGTCAGTTTGGAGAAGGTGTTTCCAAACAACTCCCACCACCTTCTAGAACACCAAGAATGGGGCCCAGACCATTGTATTTTTGGCCAAGAAGCAGAGAGGGGAGAAACTGGGAAATAGATGGATCCTAACAGGGAAATAGGCAGGAACATTTCCTGAAAAAAATCTTCATTGTTTCATCAAGAAAGCTAGAGAGGCAAGGTGGGTGATGTAACATATTTCATTGGACAAACTTCTACACAGAGCTCTTCTTCAGGTTTTCTTCAGACCAGAATTCTGTGTCGCTCAAAATCTTGTCTTTCTCACCAACAGAAGTTGATATAATAAAAGACTATAACTTCACCCACCTTGTCTCTCTAATATCCTGAGGGGGACCAACATGGCTACAACACTGCACTTAGGAAAGTTGCCTTTTTTTGGTACAGCCCTGACATGTTAAAAATGTTAGCCATAAAAATTATTTTTAAACAATGTATAGGTTGGTCATCAATTGATGCTGGGAAATGTAGCATAGCTGACAGGTCAGATTCTGCCACTCAGACCCACGTTTGCTGGTAACTTACTTTACATAACTATTAAAGATCAAAGAAATAACATCCTGAGACAGAGGCATAAAGTAAACATTTCAATGTCAAATTTAAATCCATTCCAGGGATGGCAGAATAGTCTAGTAGTTAGACTGAAGGACAGGGAGTCAGGGAAGCCGAGTTCTTAGCCAGACATTAACCGCTCTGTGACCTCTGGAAGTCCTTTTGTAGATGTAGGGGAAACGGAAGCACAAAATAGTGACTGGGGTGTTGCAAATCATAATCAGTTAACACTTGTGAGGTGAGACTCTTGGGTAGTAGATGTGTATGATATTATTTGTATGCAGAATGTTTATTTTCCTTGTTCTCTGTCTCTCTCACACACATATTTTAAGAGGTACAAGGATAGCATTTTAAAAAAAACCTGAGCTAGAAAGATACACAGAGCTCAGTGTTCTCTCTACTTTTGTAACTGGAAAGCCTCCATCAGAACAACTCCTGTCTCTCAGGTAGATATGCAACTGGGCAGTATTTAAAATGCAGATTATGTACTTAACAGAGCAGAAAAGTTCTGGGAAAATATTTGAGTCTTTTTTGACAGCTTATATCATATTGTCAGTAATTACACAATTACTTATTGGGGATATGTCCTAAAAATCTTTCCATTTTACATCTGAAATATTTTGGGGAAATAGTATTTACATGTAAACAGACAGGGCAAAATACCAGCCTGCTAGGAGCTGAGCCAGGAATGAGCAGTGGAGAAGCAATGCAGACTGGGTATCTGCATCTGTATTTATTTCACCTAAAATGCAGATTCAGGCTGACCAAAACAAGTTGTAAATTTGTGTTGAATTCACCAAATTCTTTCAGTAAAAAAAAAAAAAAATCCATCAAATTGGTTTATTTTGACATTCTAAAAATATTCTGATTTTTCCTGCTGAAAATGATTTCTTGTTTTGCATTTTACTTCAATTTATTTTTTAAAAGGGTTGAACTCAAAAACTAAAACATTTTATTTAGGGTCAAACAAAACTTTTAGTTCAACTCTAAACCAAATATTTTCAACTTTTTGAGAAAAATTTAAACAAATTTTTTTTGGGTTGCCCTGAAATGATTTCCTCCCCCTATTCCCACCCAACCTTTTTTCATATGGTTCTACTCACAAAACTTTTACCAAGTACTGCAAATAAAATACTTATTGGGATCACTTCTGCAAACCCAGTTAAACCAGCCCTCTGAAGAGAACGGAAGCAGCTGTTTAACAATGTAGAGCAGTGCAGGCAACATCAGGGTAAAGCAGGAAGGGAAGTGAATCATATGAAGCTAATCCTCAACAGGGATATTAGGTGGTCAAAACACAGTTCCCCATATTGGAATTTACCCAATACATCTGGGTTAGACGCACCTAGAAAAAGTACCATGAGATCTTAAATTACTACAATTGGTAAAGAGCTCAGTTTGATGCCTCATGATTCTCCACTGCATTAAGTCTTTTATAGCACAGGCATAAATAAATAGGTGAGGGTAAAATACTAATAATCTGATTTGGTAGTTTATTGCACTACACAAGAAGCCTAGAACTTCCAGCAACACAGTGTCCCTTAACATCAGCCTGGGACATTAGGTCAGAAACTAAGGGCTTATCTACACTCCCCTGGAGTTTGGACTACAGAGATGTGAATAGTGAATAGCCCCAAAGTGCTGAACTGTAACTCCGGTATGGATGTTGTGGGCATGAACTAAAAGGTTCCAAGGTTGCTTTAATGCAGTCCCAGTAATCTTTTAGTTCACACCTACAGTGTGCATACAGGAGTTACAGTGCAGCACTTAGGTGTGCCGGGCTATTCATAACCCATCATTTGAACTGCAGGACAGTGTATACATACCCTAAGTCAAAGGGAAGAGCTCCATTACTATATCACCAACCTCACTTTCTGCAGAACTGAAAGAATGACCCAGTTTATCCATGTACTGCTTCTAGCCAATCCTGCTTATCTTTTGTGAGTGGACATTCACAGAACAAAGCAGTGCATAGCTTTAGCAGCCTCAGAGTCTCACTTTAAACTTAAAGAAAAAAATATTATGTATCATATAAAGTCCTGAAAAAAATACCTTCAGCATGAAAATGCTATCCATAATTTAAGAGCAACAAGACCAGTAACATGACTGCTTTTAGACGTGGGTGACCATAAGCAGTCCAACATTAATTACCCACTCAAATTGGTGGAAAGAAATTGTGAAAACACTGGGTAAAAATATTAAAATAGACAAAAGGTCCTTCGCTAGGCTGCAGTCAGCCTTATATTTCCAGTACATATTATTTCTGTCCTCTTAAAGGGCCAGGTATAGTAACAAATTTTCTTTATTTGGCCTACTGAATAACACAGTCAGAGTAACAATTTTGTGGGCACAAAGTCCCTGTTTCAGACATTTTAGCATCACTTCCATTTCTAGACGTTCAGTGTTCTCAGTGTCTATTAAACTGATTTTTGCTACCGAACTCTCTTCAAAGGAACAGACAATACTCCCTTCATATAGCTATCTGTCTCGTTGAACCAATCAATTCACATTGTTGCATGTCAGAAACAGGTGTGGGTGATCAAACACTAATATTTTCATCAGGCATTAAAATGCATATGTCTGCTGGCTGTTCTGTGTCAAATACTGACAGTCTTTTCAGAACTTCCAGATAGTCCTCAGATATAGATGTGTCTTGTACTGACACAATTTTCCATATCTTCACCTTTGTATTTGAACATAAAAATTCTGCACAGGCAGAAACATTTTTGTTAAGCGGTTGATTAAGCACTGATTTAAAAACGGAGTGAGAAAGAATTATGCTGACTCTTTCATGCTTGCATACTGATGCATTGACTGTGCAGGCTTGAGAGACTGGCTGCAGTGCAATCAAAGTGGCTACACCTGTCTGTGCCTAGATCTCCTAGAGGCAGGCAAGGAAGCTGGTTTTAACACACAGGCTCCCCAGTGGAAAAGAGAAAATAATTTGCAGTATTAGATCATGGCTTGCTTTGGCTATACGCCAGCAAGAGGAAAGTTTTCATTGCTGCTGCAATCCCATAGATACTAGTAAGGAGGGAGCCAAAATGAGAACAATTCAGAGACATCTTTGTGGAATTACTAAAGAACAAAGGTTATACAAAACCTAGACTATTTTGACTGTAGACATAGATAATTAAAAGCAAAAGTCTTTTAATGGTGTAATTATATCAATAAGAGAACAAACGGGGCTAAATAATGATAGAAACTGAATTAATAAGTTATTTGTTTCCAACAGTTCCATAGCAGGAGAAAATTTTAATTATTCTGCTGGCTGCATATGGGGAAACTTTCTTCCTACTTTTCACTGTCCTCATGCTCCTATTGATTTTATCATAATTCAAATACACGGCAAAATGTGCCTGAGCACAAAAGCAGAGGGCTAAGCCTCACTCTCTTTTATTACACCAGAGAGCCACTAAGTAGGAAAGGATTTTGATTTAGATTCCAGCATTAAAATTAAATCACACATCCTAAGGAAAAATGATCTGTAATAATGGAAGTCACACACAGGGGGATTGAAAGTGCTATTGAATAATGAAGAAAAAAACAGTTGCAATGATTGTAAGGGTCCACTATGATTTAATGACGAGATATTTCAGAAAGCAATGTCTCTTGTCAGTGTTTTCTATTGATGGCCTGAATATTATCAAACAAATTATGTGAAATATGAATATCATTAATGCAAATAAATTATTGACTTTTGATTTGGGTTGCCTCATTTTATGGCTGTGTTTTAGGAAAGAGTTACATGTAGTGGGGTGATTTTCAGTGCATCGTGTGGGATGAACTCATTGAGCCTACAGAGCTCCCGGCAGTAAATGTATTTCCATTTTGTAAAGTATTGCACTGTGACGCTGGCCACTGGGTAGTGAGATTATATATCATTCCAGTACTGGCATCTTTGCTGTTGCTCTCACACCAACAGCACTATTGGTGATTTTATAGGTTAACACATTTTTCCCAAAACAAACTAGTAATCTATTTCTGTTTTGATGGCATTTGATTTTTAAGTATTATCTGATTGATTTTTTTTCCATTTTAAAGTTCATTTTAGCAGTAATTCAATTTTAACAAGAAATAGGACTGTTGGAGAGAGAGACTGAGGATTCTGGGGGCAGGAGGGATTAGAATTGTCTTCATCCAAACGTACATTTTCAGTCATTTGACTGGTCATCAGCAGTGAATGGGGGATGGCTCCATGGATGCTCCTGAAAGCATCACCAGTGGACAATGTTCATGACTCACATTATTATGCAACCCCACAATAGTGTGACTCCCATGACTCCAACTCCATTATTTTCCACCATAAGAATTACACTCATACCACTCATACCCCTTCCCCACCAAAAAAAAGCCATAACCAACCAGTCAGAACAATATAAATACCCCAACACAAATCAACCACACAACAAAATGATTCTAAAAATCTAAAAAGAACCCAAAAACAAATCTCAAACAGATTTTGCAGCCTGAAAATGGAGATATGACAAAAATTACATGAAACCCACTCAGAATTTGGCTTTTGTTATTGATTTTATGAGGAAGGCACTCCAGCTCTATGGTGATGGCAGCAGACAGTTAGGGTAGATAGAAAAGATAGATAAACTCTTCGTATTTAGCCACTTCCATGGCTTCTGAAATTGTCACCAGACCTCTGGCCTCTCTGATTTTATTCTGTGTTTTTGGGTTTTATCACAAAAAAAGACATATGAGAAAAGAGCACTGCCACAATCTGGGGCATATGCATCAAAGATGACTTAATATCCTACAAATTATTGGTCAAATAATTAATTGGCAGCTGATACAGGTTTACCTACAGGGCCTATAATGGCACACAAATTACAACAGCACCAAAAAAAACCCAAACCAAACCAAACACAACAAATGGAGGACGGTTGTCAGTATGCCCATTCCATAAATTGGCAACAGAAAATTAATTGAAAAGAATCCTACAATTTATATGGCTGCCATTTATATGGCTGAGAACACCTAGAGTTAGGTTCTAAGCATACGAGTGTGTAAGAGACATAAGGTACAATTTTTGAAAGTGCTTGAGTGATTTAGGAGTCTAAGTACCATTGTCCAAAGTGTCTTAGGAAATTGGTAGCCTAAGTCATTTAGGTGCTTTTGAAAATGTCACACTTTCAAGCCATAAGCCAACCTTGTGGGAGTTAGGAAGAAGCTTTCTCCAAGGACATACTATTCTATGATTTCCACTTCAGGATGTTCTGCAGCTTTCTTTGAATCATCTGGTACCGACAAATCAGAGCCATATATTTGATTACTATCAGAGACAGGCTAACACTCTCAGAGATGTGGACTACTTGTTTGATCTGATCAGACAATTTCTGTGTTAAGAAAGTGAATGTACAGTAGACAACCAAGTGCAAACTGCATTCTGCCATCATCTCTATCTGCTCCCAAGATGAAAAAGAATGACTCACACACTCAAAGCTCCCATGATTTATTTCCACATCTCTAGAAACTTTATTCACTTAAGCCCTAGCAAGCACACCTTGTTACCTCTGCTGTGTTACAGAAATGTTAACTTCTTAAACGTACAGGATTTTAGTTGTAGATATTTATTTCTTTCAGTAGAACCGATGGGCATGTTCACTATGCAGTGAACATACTAAGGACTCTCTTCACGCTTCTGACAGTCACACCTTTATACACTCATGTGCTGTACATCTGTGGCTTATTGTCAATGTACTTGCCTGCACAGCGGGAGTATCTCCACTTTAACACTAGCTTTATATCTGTTTTCTCCACTTAATTCTTTTATAATGTCTCTCCTCTTCCTTTGCATGTCGGTTCACAGGATTCTCCATTGAAGATAAATCTCACAACCTTTGCAAAATGTAGGTTCCATGCTCCCCCCACTCCTCCTACATGAGTGGGAAACAGCTGTTATAAACAGGGCAGCGACCGAGCAGTGCCTCTGCTGTCCCCTTCCTTTCCAAGGAGATTGTCCCCACTGCATGTAGTTCAGTCTTCGTAGCTCTGGGATAGAATGGGAGTGCTAGGGGCTAACAAGGGGAGGATAAGTAGAGCTCTCCACAGCTTGATTTCCAGCAATCTCACAGGAAAATTAACGTTGCAGGGGATATATAGTGTTCACATTTCTCCTGTTCCACCACAGTGCATCATCACAAAGAGGAATATATTGCCCAGAAATAAGTAAAACCCCAGAGCAACACAGCTCCCTGTCAATCTACAAAGTAGAAGGGTACTTTTATGTAGCACCACAAAAAGGGAGCTGTCCTGCAAAGGGAATGTTTCCTTTTACTCGTAAGTCTCAGGTATAACCAGGACAATATACCACACTTCCTCTGCAATTCCACCTGAAGAAAGTATCATTCAGAAACTCCACAAGCTGAACTTCATGGACTTTCCTAGGCCAACGTACAATACAGTCCTTAATTATAAAGCCAGAGTTAACAGTGCTGTACTCCAGAACACTGTAAACAATCATGGTAACATGTTGGTGGAGGACAGAGCGCCCAGGAGTTTTTGCAAGTTTTGCCATTCTGAGTTTCCACCTGATGCTCCCATCAGAAAGGAGGATGATTGGGGTAGTTGAGGATGCAGGCATCTTAGGCACTGAACCAACAGACCTAGAGAAACAAAACAATAACCCAGCAGAGTCAGGGCTGGATTAAAGCAATATAGGTCTCTAGGCACAGCACAACAAGGGGCTGCCTGGGGTTCCACTCTATAACCTCTCTCCACACCTCACTATGATCCCACCCCTCTTAGAATGGCTATAGCAGTATCTCCATTCACCTCCCAGAGAGGAAGGGTCAGCAGCATGGGACTCCTTTCTGCCCCAAAGTGACTGCAGGGGCCCCTCTGCCATGATGCAGCAGTGGGGGTGACACCTTTCCCCAAAAGCTGGGGGGCATCTGCTTGAGTGAGTGGGCTGTGCCTCTTGCATTTCTTTCCTCCTGCCACACACAAAATCCTCTATTAGAGTAGTGTGGGCAGGGCCCACCAGCCAAGGGGCTAGGACTTATTAATCCAGTGAGATGCATGGAGCAGTTCGCCCTCTCAGAGATATTGTCCCAGTCTCTCTCTCTGCAGACACAGGCAGGCATCACTGCATTGGTTATATTCAGGATACATTTTCAAGGTTTTCTTCACAATCACAAAGGCTAAAAACTTACTGTTTTTTAAACAAAAACTGAAATTCTGATGGATCATCATGACTTGGAGCTGGCTTAGGCATGGGCCTGTAGCCTATCCCTATAGCAAGTTTGGCTCTAAGCAGAGAAGCTGCCACCCACAATATTACCTGAACTCCCTTACATCTAACAGCATGACTTTCTCAGAAACCATGTGGCAATGGGCTGCTTTAACTGGGCATACTGAGATGAGCATGGAGACATAGATTGATAGTTAATGCTGATTAGACCATTAACAACCTTGGCCAGTATTCCCCAGGGTATCTGTCTATCCAAGAAGGGACTGTGCCATGAAAACTGGCTTCTCCCTTGCTTTGCATCCCTCCTTATGACTGGTACACAATTCAGGGCAATGGAACAGTGTCTGCTCTGAGTGAGGACAGAGGAGCTTCCACAATCCCCCAAGAATAGGAAAAGTACTGTCCCCACCTGCCGCCAACTGCATTTGATCCCCTCCACCCACATGTAATGGTGGAAAGAGTCAAGGTTTTTCGCCTTCCCCTGCAGCGTGGGGCATGGGTCTCTTGCTGGTGGATTCTCTGCAGCTTGAGGTCTTCAAACCACAATTTTGAGGACTTCAATAACTCAGTCATGTGTTAGGGGTTGTTATAAAAGTGTATGGGTAGGGTTCTGTGGCCTGCTTTGTGCAGGAGGTCAGACTAGATGATCATATTCGTCCCTTCTGACCTATGAGTCTATGAGTCTATAAGTGCATAATGGCTATACATAAGAATAATCATAGACTAAATCATACACATTTTAATATTCTATAATCATGTAAGGTAGGTATACTCACATTAGTTCTTAAAAGCAAAATACTTAATCAAATGATACAGCATGATGGGTTAAGAGAGAGGATTCCAGTGAGTATTCTCAGCAGCAAAATCTTTAGTTTTGGAAACAAATTTAGCAGTGCCCTTTGCTTTCTGAGTTCGCATCATGTGTAGGCATTCACTTTTCCATCTCATTTACCCCATGTATACAGAATAACCAGTGTAGATTATGCATCTGGATTAGCACTTTCACCAAAAAAGAAACATTGTCTGTGTTCCCTTGGAGATCATGAAATAGAAGGCAAAAGCGAAACTATCTATATGCCAATGCATGCCCATTCATTTCTGCATAAAAGCACCACCCAGTGTCTGAGTCACAATTCAGATCTGAGGAGGATCAATGGATGTGGACAGTACACACAACATCAGACTATGGCCTTCCTTATTTTTCCATTATACAGCCAACTCTCTAAAACAGTTCCTCGCCAATTTCATATATAACGGTGAAATTGACAAGGGGACTACATTAGAAAGTTAGAGTAGCTACTGTTAAGTAAATATAATTTCTTCTGGTGACCCATGCAATCATCAATTGTACATTGATTAAAATTCTTAACTGCAGTGATATGTAGCTTATAGACCTCATAAATTAAATTAAATCAGAATGTATCATATTAGCTTTTGGAAAGAGTTATTAAAATACTTCAGGCCTTTGAATTAGGATTGGAAATTTAGTATCCAATGGATGAGAACCCTTCAAATTATATTATCAAAGCTTTAAATCTACCAAACCTGGGGACATTATTTTTAATTTAAAAATAACTGAGTCTTTGACGAAAAGATTTAGTGCAACAAATAACTGGTTATTTCTCAATCATTTATTGTGGTGTTTAAGTGGTATTCTGCTATACATTATTTATTGAGTAAGGCATAAAAAAAGGGGGGGTAAAACAGAATACAATTTAAATCTGAATAACTAGGGAGAATAATATTCAAGATCTTACTATCAGAAAATATTTAATAATTTTGTTCTGACAAAAAACAATTATTAGTCTGCAACTTTTACTTATGCTTCTGCTGAGTAGCAGTCAGCCTGTCGATTGATATAGTGGGGTTACTATAAATACTACTTTAACATAAATAAGGGGTGCAGATTCTAGCTTTAAATAGAAATCTAAAAGATGATGTCATTCATGCCTCTGAAATATGGCTCAGTGCATTAGGTTCTATCATTAAAACTATGGATTTTTGTCTTTATTAGAACAGACTTTGTATAACTTTTTTGTACACATTTGGGTGAGATAAAAGAAAAAGAAAATGAAAATTAGGACAGTTTATCCCAACACATTTTTTTCTGGTCATTACTTCCTTTGTAACTAACTCTCTCTTTCATGCTAAAATGTAAATGCTACACTTTAGGTTCAAATGTGATAAAAGCTTTAACGTTGTTCATTCAAGCAGAAGAAAATGATTCTCTCTTTTACAAGGGCTTACAATTTTGCACGAATATTTAAGTGCCTGATCCCACAAAGATTTAAGCACAAGTAAATTTACTCATGTAAGTAGTCCCATTAGATTAGGCCTTTATTAAAGGGGAGAATGGTTATGAGACAAGTATAAATTATATATGTATATTGTGACAAAGTTCTGTCCTGGTCATCATAGGTCCTGTGTTTCCTAATGGATTTCACCAGTCTTAAAGGCTAACCGTGATCCTCCAATTAACCTTATTCTCTAGAAAGAAGTGTCACAGTCTACTGAGCCATTCTCATCATAAGCCAGCGAGAGAGGTGAGGAGGAGCTGTCCTCCTTTGCACAGTCTCTTCTTGTCTCCCAGTCTCAGTGATTAATCAGGAGGAAAAGGGGGGAAGCCCAGGCCTGCCCTCTACTCCAGGCTCCAGCCCAGGAACCCTAATAGTATCAGCTGTGGTAGCTGACCTTTTAGGAACAGGACACGTACAATTCCCTGGGCTACTTCCCCACAGCAGCCCCCACTTCCTCAAGCTCCACTTAACCCTTACCTCAGGGCCTCCTTCCTTGTGCCTGATATGGTGTGTACAGCTCAGTCTCTCCAACAGCACAACTTCTCCTAGCATGTGCACCCACCTGACTAACTGGGAGGCTTTTAACTAGTTTCAGCCAGCCCTGATTGGCTTCAGGTGTCCCAATCAACCTAGCAATCTCTACTGCCTTCTGGAAAGATCTTAACTGGCCCCAGGTGTCTTAATTGACCTGGAGCAGCTTCCATTTACTTATCCTAGTACCAGGGATTTGTTTAACCTGGAGCTAATATATCTATCTCCCACTACTTTTCCTTAGCCATCCGGCCTTGCCCTCTCACAATATATATGTTATAAATTATAAATTATACTTGACTAATAACCATTTTCCACTTTATGAAAGGCCTAATATATATATTAGGACTGTCAAGCAATTAAAAAATTAATTGTGATTAAGCACACAATTCAAAAAATGAATCACGATTAATCACATTGTTAAACAATAATGGAATACCATTTATTTAAATATTTTGGTTGTTTTCCACATTTTCAAATATATTGATTTCAATTGCAATACAGAATACAAAGTATATATTGCTCACTTTATATGTATTTTTATTACAAATATTTACACTGTAAAAAATAAAAGATGTAATATTTTTCTATTCATCTCATACAAGTACTGTACTACAATTTCTTTATTGTGAAAGTTTACCTTAAAAATGTAGACTTATGTATGAAAAATAACTGCGTTGAAAAATAAAACAATGTAAAACTTTAGAGCCTACAAGTCCACTGAGTCCTACTTCAGTCAATCGCTCAGACAAACAAACTTGTTTGCAATTTGCAGAAGATAACGCCGCCCGCTTCTTTACAATGTCACCTGACAGTGAGAACAGGCATTTGCATGGCACTATATGTAGCCCACGTCACAAGATATTTACATGCCAGAGCTTGCCTAAAGATGTCTGTCCCTTCATCTTCAACCACCATTCCAGCAATGCTTCCATGCTGATGGTGGGTTCTACTTGATAATGAATCCAAGCAGAGCAGACCACATATATTCATTTTCATCAACAGAGTTTATGCCACCAAGCAAGGTTGATTTCTTTTTCGTTTCTGTAGGTTCTGCATCTGAGCATTGCTTTTTTAAGACTTCTGAAACTATGCTCCACACCTTGTTCCCTCAGATTTGGAGCATTTCTGATTCTTAACCCTGGGTCAAGTGCTATTTTAGAATCTCACATTGGTTCTTCTTTGCATTTTGTCAAATCTGCAGTGAAAGTATTCTTAAAACCACATAACTGGTCATCATCTGAGACTGCTATAACATGAAATATTTGTAGAATGTGGGTAAATAGAGCTGAAGACATACAGTTCTCCCCCAAGGAGGTCAGTAACAATTAATTAGACACAATTTTTTAATTGAGATCATCAGCATGGACAGCATGTCCTCTGGAATGGTGGCCGAACATGAAGGGGCATACGAATGTTTAGCGCATCTGCACATAAATACTTAGCACACTGGCTACAACCGTGCCATGCCGAACATCTGTTCTCACTTTCAGGTGCAGACTGTAAATAAGAAGCAGGCAGCAGATCTCTTGTAAATGTAAACAAACTTGTTTGTCTGCGCGATTGGCTGAACGAAAGTAGGACTGAGTGCTCTGTAGGGCTAAAGTTTTACATTTGTTTGTTTTTGAGAGCAGTTAGTAACAACAACAAAATCTGCATTTGCAAGTTGCACTTTCATGATAAAGGGATTGCACCACAGTACTTGCATGAGGTGAATTGAAAACTATTATTTCTTTTATCATTTTACAGTACAAATATGTAATTAAAAATAATAATATTAAGTGAGCACTGTGCACTTTGTATTCAATGTTGTAATGAATATTTAAAATTGAATCAAAATATTGAATGTAAAAATATATCAAAAATATAAATAAATTCCAATTGGCATTCTATTGATTATACAGTGATATTAATCACATTAATTTATTCATGATTATTTTTTTTTAGTCAGTCATGTGAATTAACTGTGAGTAATTGACAGCCCTATATATATATATGTGACAAAGTTCCTCCTCTACCTTGTGGGTCCTGCATCTATTGGCAGATTTGGTCACCTCAGTGATCTTCCCCCATTCTTGGTCAGCTTTCTCCGTGTCTGATCAGAGTGGGAGCTGTGATGATGCGGTTCTGGCGGGACCACACTGAGAGTGCCCAGTCAGGACCAATTGCTTAAACAGGCAGTCACGGGCCCAAGGCTGGGTGTTTTCCACCTCTAAGGCAAACCAACCAGCCAGACAAAAATGACTTCGGTTTCACCCCACTGGCTGACCACAAGTCACACAAGCAATTTTCCTTAGACACCCAGTCTCTCAGTATCACCACCAGTTCCACTCGTCCTGGAGATGAACGGTTATGAAAATCAACACCCCAGTAAGAAAAAGGTTCTTTCATCCCAAACGACCAAAGCCCAGACCCAGGTCCAATATACACATCAGATCTTACTCCACAAATCCGCTGTTGCCAGTCCTTTAGAATAACTAAAATTAAAATCTAAGGGTATATCATAAAGGGGAAAAGTGGATGAGAGCTAGAATTGTTATTAAATGGGATTAATTACATACAGTATGGCAAAGTTTCTTATAAGGCTGTAGCAGTGATTGGAGTAAACTGCAGATTAT
>NC_133769.1:267676665-267679411 GCF_003597395.2 Chelonoidis abingdonii
GGCACTTTGAGGAGAACTATCCACCAAGAATTGTGCACTTCTGGGTCTGTAAAGAGTCTACATTTCACAAGGCCTGATTCTGCCACCTTTACACTGAATACTAACTTACTCCTCTAAGAATCTTATTTAAATCAACAGAGCCAATGGTGTGGAGCAGAATCTGGACCTAACTTTCCAGCTGAAATACCAGACTTCTGCTTTCTCATATTTTACTTATGAAGAAGCAGAAACAGGTAGTTCACATGCTATAAGTAATTATGCTGTTATTGCCTGATGCCCACTTTTTGCTTCACTTTGGACACTGACTGTTCGTCTACAATTTGAGGGAATATGATGATTTTTTTCAGAGGTCATTTTAGGAATTACATTTCTGAAAGGGAAACTGATGTTCTGTTTCACTTAAATGTGTAAACTACATCTACATTAGCAGTTGTTTCCTGAAAGTGAAGTTCTGCTGCCATTTTGGAAAATCTTTTAGTTCCCCCTTTACATTATGTTGGATTTAATGTGCCTTAGATTTCATTTTGCAGTACTATTTGTACTGTAAAATGTGATGTTAAATTATATCCTGGTCTTTCTCATATATGAGATGATATAACTCCTTTTTGCCCCAAGGGCAGCAAACCACAAGAACTTTTTTTTCCCCTTAAAAGAAGACGTTACCAAAAGAGAAAGTTACTAAGTATACCCCTGTCTGCAAACTGTCTTTAGCTTTGAGATATGAGATGCAAAAACGAATAACCCCATTCAGTTCAATGGTGCTTCTTGAAAGAGGAAAAAGAATAATTAGGATGGGAGGTAGAAAATGCAACACAGATTGATGAGGAAGAAAAAGACAGGGTATTATCAGGTGTTACTTTAAGAGAAATTGAGATCTGAAATTGTCTTGTCTCATGTATGGCACAAATATTCATAATTCACAGGTTAAAAAAATCTTGATTCCAAGCTCTCGAATCACTCTATAAACTGTACTTCACTTTCATTTTTTCTTTGCAATTATTCTCTTTTCTTTCACGTTGAAGATTTTCTCATTTTTTAATTTTGCATGAATATGAAAGGGGGGTTTTAATGTTGTACTGCATTAATCAATGTTGTTACATTATTGATTGCTTAGCAACCTCTCATGCGTTTTTCATTCTCTCGTGTTTTTAGCTTAAAAAAAATTAAATTTGAAATCACTGCATCCAAGTCATTTCAAACAAACAAAACTAGATACCTATTTTATAGATTATGTGAGATCTTTCTAGTCCTGCCAGGTACCTATTACTTTGACCTAGTATTATGGTAATAGTTGCATATTACTAGCTCATTTTTAGTGACTGACATGCTTTACAATAGTTCCTTGACTCCTGAACCTATCTTTGTCCAATGCGTACAGAAAACCTTCTGTAAGCACCAGACCCACAACAATCTTCTCTCTAGTCAAAGTAATCCATATAAAGGCCAAAAAAATCTTTGTGGGTTGTCCCAGAATTCCAGAAGTAGTCTCAAAGAAGAATTAACAGTACAATTACAAAGGAGGCCTTTCTTTGAAATAAAAAAAAATCAATCCAGATCATCAATTAAACCAGCAAGCTATGGAGATGCACACCCAAAAGTTCTAGCCCTTCCATTATTTCTAAATATGACTCAAGAAAGATTGATAAACCAAGTACCAGTAGGGAGCAACTACATTATAATGCAGCATTACCCATTCAGAATGTGATGTATGATGCCAAAATTCATCTACTCTATGTGGCAATAAATTCTTATGTACATCCAAACCCCATCTTCTTCCAATACTGAATTTTGCAAGTTGTAGATCAATTTGAAATTGAACCCATTGATTCAATATACCAAATACATAAAATTTCCTAACAAAAGAGTCATATTGACAAGCAACTTAACTTCAGAGTGTTTAGAACAATATTATAAACAATGACTTTCAGATGTTTTTATCCATCACATAATGTTGTTTGGAAATACATCAATGAACAAATTTCATTTCCGGCCTTACAGTTAACTGAATGAGCGGAGAGAGAAATTTCCACATTAGCAATATCTTTAGAGTTTTGCTGTTCTAAAACCATATTGAAAATAATGTCATGCTATTCAGTTCTCTTATGCCCTCTCAAGCCTGACTCCAGAAGGATAAAGATGGAGGGGGGAAGGTACTCAAGTCTGACCTTGCTGCTACATCCGCTGGGCCAATGTGACTCCCACTCTCATAACCCTACATTTTCATCCCCATGGCATATTTGTTCCCAGTTGGACAGCCATTCACAAGTTGTCTGGTTCAATAATAAAAGGGAGTCAACCCTCTTACATACTTGGGAAAAGAGTTCACTTTAGTTTTCTAGGTGATATCAATAAATTCATGATCCATACTTAACTGCAAGGCAGGCATGTCTAACCTTTTGGTGGGAGGCTCAGTTTGCTTCTTCTCTCCAGCTTTTCGTCACCAGCCACCAGAGATGGTAATGAAATAAAATAACCCATTCAATTCATCTTCCACCCAACATTTTTCTCATTATTTGTTATACATTCACTTTTATCAACATCACGAGGGCCTTTATTCAGTTATTTTCGAACAGATCTACCTATATCAATCATTTTGTTGAGAAAGTTCCTTATACTGTTTCCTCTCTTAACCACACTGGTAACATATTTACCCCATTCACAGCTCTACTAAGGTCAAATTCTTTTCTTGAACAAATTAAAAATATTAATTCATATATGGAGCGCTTGAAAACAGCGCTGTCATCAA
>NC_133769.1:267683987-267687102 GCF_003597395.2 Chelonoidis abingdonii
TATCTGGTTCTTACAGTATCCTCAGAAAGCCACACCAAACTATTTTTACTGTACCTGTTAGAATCCGACATGTTTCTCATATATTAGAGTCATGGCACTAATCTGATCTGTAACAATAACTGATGTTTTCCAATTCTCCAATCATACAATATAAATATTTGGACCTTTAGGCTCACCAATCCTTTAGTTCCACCCAAACACCTCAGTTCTTGCACAGTATCTAAAAGAATAATAAATGTTGAGTGTACATGAGTGTCAGATTCTCCCCCACTGTTGATTTACTCTAAGCCATTTCTTCAGAACAGGATCAGTGTGAGTCAAAGCTGACTAAAGAGACAGACCATTCAGCTGTGGCACATAACAGAGAATACTTTATGTTGACTACATTGTATTGTCTCTAGTGAAATAAGGGACCCAGCCAGCCTCAGTGAACTATACAACCAGATGTAATATATTCCAAATATGAATATCAAAGTGTAATTTGTGTAGAGGCTGCAATTTAAAATGTATTTTACTCCATGTGAACAGTAGACCTGGGCAAATAGTTTACAAACGTACATCTAATTTCAGGAAATATAGCTCCAATAGAAATGTTCATCCCTTTTCAATGCTCTTTGTAAATGAGCCACCATTTTCCAAATATTGGAGAGGGTTGTTCTAATGGTGTTTCCACACAGCCTCCCCCACACTTGTTTTTATGAGATTTAGTTAAGCATTATGTTTCCACCGATGAAAATTGCCTTATGTGTCCAATTAAAATCTGTTAAATAGCAGTGATAATGTGATATTAAAAATCTTTTCATAATGGTAGGCAAAAGCCACATTTTCTGTTTTTATATTACATGCAAAACTTGTCATTCTCTTCTGGAAAACACAAACAATGACAAAAGAGACAGAGAGTCCATTAAGAATTAAGGTTTGCTAGAGTGCTCCACAAGCAAGATATCTTAAAATAACTCAACTTTTCTATTTTCTCAAGGAAGAGGTATCGTCCAGTGGTCTGGTACTAATTGGGGACTTGGGAGATTTGGTTAGAATTCACCACTCTGCCACAGACACCTGGGTATCTTTGGTCAAGTCCCGTAGGTTTCTCTGTGATTCAGTTTCCCATCTGTAAAATGGGGATAAATAGTATGTTCCTATCTGACAGGGGTTTTGTGAGGATATATACAATCCAAGTTATGGTAATGTGGTAATCTACTGTGGCAATGGGGGGCCATATAAGTACCTGAGATAGAAAGCTCATATATTTTGAGAGTAGGACATTTACAATGGATAGACAGTGGGTTGGGAACTGGCTTGCAATACATATGCCCTTTAATGGGTCTTATTTAACACTCCAAAGGTGATATAAAAGGTAATAATGGGAAGCTTTGAAATGGCCATATTATGGCAGTGTAGCTCAGCAGATGGTACTTATAAACACATATTGTAGAGGATATTGCTCTGAAGTCTGGATTTTGAGACAGTGAGTTTGATTTTAGGATTTTCCACCATTAGTCAATGTGTCAATTGCTGTTCTTAGAGAGGTAGATAAAAATGAGCATTCAACAAAGTTGATCCCCTTTTGTCCTTCTGACTGATTATTGCCAGGCTCACTATTGCAGCCCAGTGGCTAAACTCCACTGTTCCCACTGTTTGTAAAATGCAGGATAGTTGCATCATAGAAAGTCTTTATTAATATAAAACATGGAATAAGTAACTTACATGTTTTTATTTGTTTCCTTTTATTAAATCATACTTTTGCTATCTTTTGTTGCATAATAATTTCATATGCATCCCTTAATATTTGAAGTCTTGTTAGAAGTGTTTACTTTCTCTTAACCATGTAACTATCAGCCACTTGCAACCTATACCTCTACTGTGTTCTTTAATTATATTTGGATAATTATGCTGCACCACCTTTCTTTCTTCTTTCTTTTCTGCAACTCAAATTAAATTGTTTGTCCATTACTTCCAACGGTGCTACTAGGAAAACCAAGTAGCTAAAATGAAAATGTCACCATTACTTTAGTGACACTAAAAATTACTTTTAAAACATAGCTGTGCACGTTTATTTCCATAGGTATAAAAAGGGGAGCCGATACCCTGATTTCTTGTCATTCAAATATTCTGAGCACCAACACTGCACGTGTATTTCCCCAAATTTGGGTAACAGTAGTTTTTGTTTCAAAGACACAAATTGAGAACTGATTGTTTTTTTCCATCACAGCCAAGAGCATAAACAAGAGTTGCTATTTAAGTGTTGAGATCTTATTAGGTACACCTATCATATTAGGGTAACACTAATTACTTTTAAAAAAATCAAATATCAAACTGCAGTGACAAACAGTTCTCATTTTACTACAGAACAACTATATTTTCTCTTTTCCTTGGTGTCTCACTGTGTAAAAACTAATACTAAAGATCCAAGACACTTGATTTGCCTCATTTTTCGGTGGCTCACAGAGAGAAATAAACACTGGCTCAGATCCTCATACTTCAATGGCTTCATTGACTTCAATGGTAGTACATCAGTTTACATCTCTGGAAGCCCTGGCCCGGCCCATTGTCTTATAAATTCAAGGAGACTATCCAGTACAGTTATAACTACACAGGAATATTGTATAAGGGGACTGTTATCCCCTTACTAACATTCAGTGGGGTTGTTTGTTTGCTAGCTCCCAGCACTAAAAGGGGAGGGATCGATGGCAAATCAGGACCCTGAGACTGACAGTCCCCAGAAACAATGGCAAGAGGCCAATGCTCTAGGTCAGCCTGACTGACAGGGTGGGCAGGCTAATCAAAGAGACAGAAGGCCAGGGTGGGTCCCGTCCTCTGTGTGAGCTGAAATTGCGTGGGTCAGACGGAGTGGAGCCAAGTTAAGGAGAGAGTAGGGGCCCAAGCTAAGCTGCTGGGAGCAGAGCTGCAGCCCAAAAAGCCAGAGCACAGCCCAGAGAGTGTAGACCAGCCCTGGGAGGGGAGCTGCAACAACCAGAGCCAGAGGGGCCAGACAAGCAGCCCAGGAAGCAGGTGAGAGCTGAGAAAGAGTCACAGAAGCAGCCTGCAGAGCAGACCTGCCCTGGGAGCAGAGCTGTAGCAACTGGAGCCAGAGAGGCCAGAGAAGCAGCCCAGG
>NC_133769.1:267689965-267698612 GCF_003597395.2 Chelonoidis abingdonii
CGGGGATTGATATATCGCATCTCATCTAGACGCGATATATCGATCCCCGAACATACTTATATTGATTCCGGAACTCCACCAACCCGAATGGAGTTGTGGAGTCGACATGGGGAGCCACGGACATCGATCCCGCGCCGTGAGGACAGTGAGTAATTTGATCTTAGATACTTCGACTTCAGCTACGTTATTCACATAGCTGAAGTTGCGTATCTGAGATCGATTTTCCTCCGTAGTGTAGACCAGCCCTGATAGGTGACCAGAACTGCCCTTGTCAACACAAATTCCGTGTGCAGAATGATGGCCCATAAGGCTCCACTCCTGTTTCTTTTGTAGTCAGTGGTAGTTTTACATGGGAGAGGGAGCAAGCAATTCTGTATTGCCAACCCAATGATCTCCCTTTACAAAGTTTTAACTGCAATTAAGAAACCCTTTTCAAAATGATTACTGTTTTAATGTGGGGATTTATAAATCCCAGCACAAATCACATACATTCCTCTTCCCCTATACATATAGTATTTTTTTTGTGAAAGGAAAAAAAATGATATATGCCATTTTGAGGCGCCTTCAGGATCTACAGGATGCAGACAGAGGCCTAATTCCTTCAACAACTTTGAATCTTACCCCAAACATTGCCAAAAACATTGTCTTTTACTTACCAGACCATTTTCCTGTGATATATAGATGTTGTATTGGGTCTGTCTCCAAATATAAATCTCCCTGCTGTGCTACAACATATACTGAGACATTACTAATTATCAGTAGTCTATATTATTGTTCAGTCTGCCATCCTGTCCTTATATATTTTGTTACAACATATCCACACCCAAGAACTACTTACTTAAATTTTGCTAGATGCCTCAGTCTACTAACTAAACCCATACAGGAGCAACTGATTTTTATTTTCAATAAGAAAATATTTTATCTCTGCCTCAGCTAAACTTAGCCAATATTCTTCCTTGCCTCACCAGATATTTGTGTACGTATCTTTTACATTCTATTTAGCATAAAGACATATTCTATAACTTTTTTTAGCTTTATATACAGCTTATCCATAAAGAAAGAGGACTTGCCATGTAATAAAAACGTCTTTCAGATTTGTTCTAAAATAACAATATTTTTCTGAGTAGTGTGCTTTAATATCACTTATATTTCATAAACTATTTTATTTCTGTCTGTAAATATTTATAATTTCCATGCCAATAATGATAAAAAGAATAAGACCTCTAGAACTTCATTACTCTCTGGACCATGCCTTAATTATATGTATTCTAATTCAGGAAGGTAGGACCGCAAATATTGTAAAGATTTCAAAATCCTACAATGGCCAGATCCTCAGGGGCATAGCTCCATTTGCTTCAATGGGACTATTTTAATTTACACCAGCTGGGGATGTGGTCCCAGATGCTTTATTTCTTCCATATGCCCTTGATTAAAGTAAACAAAAAAGAGACAATACCGACTTGTTTGTTGTTGTTTTCAATCAAACATGAATGCATAACATGAAGTCTTAGTGCTCTTGTGGTCTGTGGTGAGAGAGGGTTCTGCCTGGAGGGAGTGGAATATCAATACTCTACCCCGTCTCTACAGTGTGTTTGGTGTACTGGTGTCCTCATGTCAGTCAGTCACTTCTGGTTCCCCCTTGCCTCATCTTGCCTATTGTCCCCTTTGTTCTCACCTTGTAATCCAAGGGCACTGGGGATCCTGAAAGGAGCTCTAACCCTTTTCTTCCTGTTGGCCAGACAAAGTCCCCCTGCATTCAGTTGAAGTGAGAACGTTGTGTAGAGACCTCATAGTCTGGTAGGTGTCATACAAACAAACAAAAGAAAATAAAATCCCTTCCCCAAGCAGCTTTAATTTTGTCATATGACAAGAGACAATAGGTGAATACAACAAATGCACCGAGGACTGTTGAGTGAAATCTTGTTTTGTACAATAAACAGCGGCACCACTACACCAACCATCCCTTGGCTATTAAAATGTTCAGACTGATCAAATGATGCTTAAAAGGATTAATGCAGATTATTATGATTTTAAAATGTCCAATTATGTTTGCTAAGTCACATTACAGATTTTTTTTTATGTCCAAGATGTAATGTGAATGGAAGACAAGTTGCATATAAATCTTAACATAATTAGATAGCTTAGAGTTCTGTTTATGACTGATTTACACAGGGATTTTTGTGCAGATTGCCCAATAGAAATGGACTACAGAAGCAAGCAAGCCATATGAAGTGGGTAATTTTAATAAGGAACCTATCTGCTATGCTTTGCAAAGTCAAGAGGGATTATACTTTCATGGAAATATTACTGGATGTTAATATAAAGATATTGTTTTAAATTATTTTCAAAACAATTTATCCAATGTTCTAAGCATGAAGTTTGGGCAAAATCATGCCTTCCTGCAGGAATACTGGCAGGAGAGGGACAAGGAGCCATACAATCTGGTGAGGAAACCTTATGGAGTTTCCTTCTAACTTTTTCCTTAGGTTAGAGGGATATTGGGTGCCACAGAAGTGGCAGGGGACAGAGCCTCCCAACCCCATGAACCCTGGAATTCCACATGGAGATAATCTTAGTGCAATAGGGGGTTGACCTCTCCAGATACCCCTCTGAAACCCCCTTCATTATAGCAGCATGGCTGCTATAGGAAACAAGCTAGAAAAATGAACATGCTACATCTCTGTCTGTATAAAACACACAACCAATATGCACCATTTACATTCTCTTCACCACCCAAATTTTTCTGACACCTCCTTTTAAAAAATATGTTTTCATCAAACAAGGCCTTCAGATTTATAGCAACAGCATCTCCCTTCTTGGTCATGCTGTGTTACGGCTTGTTGCCCATTTGTTAATAAATTATAGACATTTCATTTCTTGGGAATCTCTAAATTTTAGTTCTCACACAATTAGACTGGTAATACTAGCATTTTTAGTAAGGGTATATCTACACTGGCAAGTTTCTGTGCAACAAGTTATAGCACTTTTATTAAAGTGCTGGAATTAAACTGCTGTTGCATGTCCACACTGTGCTCCTTGTAACGCTGGAGCACATCCACATAAGCAGCTCTTAAAACAACAAAGAGAGCAGTGCATTTTGGTAGATATTCTACCGTGCAACTGACCGGATGGTGCTTTGGGAAGGGTTTGCAATATCTCATGGGGCAGGCACAGCATCACATGATGCAGGTTTCCTCATCCCATTGTTTCGTGGGCATCCTACTACACTGCCAGCTGCTTTTCAACTGAAGTGGGGTGGGGGGGACAGAGTGTGCGACAGGCTGTGTGTGTGTGTGTATGGGGGGGAGAGTGTGTCAGCATGTTGTCTTGTAAGTTCAGACAGCGTCAGGAAGCAACCAGTCCTGAGGCACGGGGAGGAGAAACCCCCCGCTTTCCTCCCCAGCTCTCTGCACAGCAATCTCTCTCTCTCTCTCTCTCTCACAACACAGTTACACACACACACACACACATGATACGCCTGCCTGCTTCTGAGTTCAACAGGCACAAGCATAATCATATTGAATGGTTTGCTTTTGTGTCCGTTAACAGATCAGCACAGCATGCAAGGGCTGTCAGAAACAGAGCTTTGAAAGGGGAGGGGCGCACGTCTCCAGGTAGCTGAGTTCAGAACAGATGAGCAGTAGCAGCCCACTTGAGGGATTATGGGACAACTTCCAGAGGCCAATTGATTGCTGTTCTGGCATTGTAATGGGTTCAGCACTATTGTGTAACTGCACTGGAGTGGGTGCAGGTCCCAGTGAAAAAATTTTTTCGAAGCCCCCAGCAAGGCTAAACAGGACCTACAAAGCCATAGACAAGCAGGAAAGCCAGGGCCCCAGGGCCCTTCCGAGCCGCCGGGCCCACGTAAATTTGTACGCGGCTCCCCGCTCCCATCGTTGACCCTTCTGCTAATACAGTGCTGGAGACTCTGCGCTTCAAGTCTTACGAGTCTCGTCAAGGTGGGTTTTTATGCAACACTTCAGCCTGAGGAGTTTCTGCAGCACTATTAAGGGCTTGGCAATGTGTACGCCTCGGGGAGTTATACTACAGAAAGCTGCGTTTAAGTGTGCAGAAACTTGCCCAGTGTAGACAAAACCTCAGATTTCTACCTCTGTATCAACCCACAGCAATTGTGATAGAAGCATCCAGTGTAGACCAGGTGAATGATGTTTTAACAACATGTCTTCTTCTAACCCAATCAGATCAGGTTGCATGTCTTAGTGATTAAAACACTAATGGACACTTCTTCTCTGTCAACATGAGTACTCCCACCTAATAGTTTACAAATAGATAAGACTTTGCAGTGTGCAAAGTTTTAAGTGAGAAGTGGCTAAAGAATGCTAGTATAAAAGCATAGCTATCACTCTGGGAAGAAAGAGAACCAGAAAATGATATCATAAAAACAGAGAGTAAGTTAATCTTACTTGATATAGATACCCTGTTTCATTGCCCCATGGTAGCTTTGCCAATCCCATTCAGTACTGGTTAAACAGGTCAAAAATGCAGATGAAGTGGACACTTTAAAAGGCATTGCACAATTCAGTAGCAATTTTTTAAAAACAACTGTGTTATTTTAGTCGTTTCCAATTAATACACAAATTTTACTCACTAAGATATGTCAGATTTATTCAGAACATGGTCTGTGCTCTTTCTGTATGCTCCTGACGAACATAAAGCTCCGATGAACAATGTCACTTGCTTCAATGAATGATTATACAGAAAATGCCATTTCACAAGTGGCTGTTTTCATCTTCAGCCTGACTATAAAATTTACTATAGCAAATACATTACATCTTCCAATCTCACTTTTGTTGATGACATGTTAATAGGTTTATTACAATTATTTCAACTGAATGGTCTCTCTCTTGAGCTAGCCTAAAAGCTCCAAATAAGCTAGAGTGCCATACTAAGAGCAGAAAAAAAATAATACATCATTGAAGAGTTTTTATTGTGGCCCCCATTACGGTCCCCCCCCCCCTTTTGCAGTTCAACCATATTGTATTTGTTACCTAATCTTCCTGATAAATATCAGCTGGATTCTTACCTAAGGGCTCTTTTAACTGTAATTATTGTTATTCAGGGTGGAGGGGAAGAACAGCTTTGCGTATTCTGCACACATGAAATATGTTACAAAAAGAAATGTCTGGTGATTGATGGCTTTTTTGTTTTACTTTAGACATCAGAGTCCCAACTTTCAATCCTGCAACTGCTCTAAACATGAGGTCCATACTTTTTTCATGTCTTAAAAATCCAGATGCCTATCTTTGGATTATCAGTCACCAAGTCCTCAAAAACCTATTACAATGAAGCACATTGTCCAATCATTTTAAAATATGTTTCTGAAGTATATACTACACAATAAAAGTGGCATAGGCATTAATAAAAAATTGAGATATTGTGTTTTCGAAAACGTTAAATGTTTGCCTATAGCCATGGGTAGATGTGTAGAGCAAACACTTGGCTAACTGCTAAATTTACAAGAAGATACGCATTTGTCTCACAGAAGTACTTTGAATTGTCCACCAAAATTAATTTCTCAGTCCCTTTATCTTTAGAAAACAGTAGAGCTTTGGTTCTGTTCTCGCTCAAACTAACTGTGACAAGTCACTTTTGAGAAAGGTGATTTATAACTCTCAATTGGGCATATAAACTTTAATGATTCATTCAATGTATTCTAAGTGATTGTGATAGGATACTGGAACCCATATTTATTTTATCTAATGACAAACTTTTCCCCTAGGTGGGGGTGAGTCACTTCTGGAAAACAATGGAAGAACATTTTCAATCTTACACACCAAATCTCTCGTCCAATGTCATAAGCAAAATGGTTTTTTTCTTGTTCAGAAAAAGTTTGGTTAAACTCCTTGTTGTTATTATCATTTATTACTTCATTTACTATGCACTACTGAGTTCTGCCTGACAGCTGGAAGAGGAAAGTGCCAGGAAGACCATCGACAAAGTATCCAGGGGTTCGGCAACCTTCTCACGAAAGGGTGTGCCTGAGTCTTCATTTATTCACTCTACATTTAAGGTTTCGCATGCCAGTAATGCAATTTTAATGTTTTTAGGAAGGTCCTGTTTATCTATAAGTCTAATATACAATTAACTATTGTGTGACCTGTAAAGGTAAATAAGGTTTTTCAAATGTTAAGAAGCTTCCTTTAAAATCAAATTAAAAATGCAGAGCAGCCTCGGACGGTGGCCCAGAACCTGGGCAGTGTGCGTGCCATTGCGAAAAATCAGCTCGCGTGCCACCTTCGGTCCGTGTGCCATAGGCTGGCTACCCCTGAAGTATACTTTGATTAGTAAGATGAGTAGGATTAACCCTATGATTATTTTTACAGTATTTCTGACATGACTAAAAGTACGAAATATTGGACATATGAGAAATCCTCTTTGTGAAAGATTTCCAATCAGTTTTGCACACACTAGTGGGTAAGATAAGGATCTGGTGTGAAATCCTGTCTCCACTGAAAACAATGGCAAAATTCTCATTGACTTTTGGACAGATGGATGTACATTTCCCCAGTTACCAAATAAGGTCAGATTCTGTTATTCTTCTGTTGAACATTACCTAGTTCCATAAAGGCTGAACAAAGGCTGTTTTGCTTTCTTCTAAAGTTATTTCTCAAAAGCCACAATAGCAATATAGTTAACATGTTACCTCCATTTATGAAGCAGTGTATTACATTGATGAGTACATATTTTTTTTTAAAAGTCTCTTTCTCTGATGAACTCAAAGTAAGGGAGGGAAATGGTTTATATGCTAAGCTGGATCAATCAATAATGAATGACAACAAGGACTTTCATAGTTAAAAGTATGAGCTTATTTCAAAGGGAATGTGTCAGACACACAGTACTACTTTGTTTTCACCAAAAAATCTAATATTATTTACAGACATTGATCCTTTTATTTCATGTTAAGAAAGATTAATAAATCCTGTCCATTAGCAATGCAACAACTTTGAATTTGCAGGGTGTTTTTATAATACTGATTTTATTTGATCCTCGGATACCATTTTGTTTAAGAAAGTGATCTAAAATAGAGCATGTTGAATACTTGACCAAATGCCAAGTTTTGCAATTCCATTAGCAGCACATTCACACCTATCCCAGTGTATTTCCCACCAGCTATCACTCAAGTTGTTATTTAGTTTTAACATGTTAAAAGGATGCTTTGGGTGAAATCCTGTTCCCAAGGAAGTTAATGGACATTTTGCCATTGGCTTCAATTAGTTTGTTTCTCTCTCTCTCTTTCCTCACTACAATTCCATTAACATTGCACCATCCCCTTCTCACCAACCTCAAGACTCAGTTCTATTGTTTGGCTTTCCAAATTTTACTTCCTCTCCATTGTATGCCCTCTGATGGTCTTTGTTCCCTCAAACCATAAAATAAGGATTGCATCCTGAAATGGACTTGGGGTAATGATAGATAATCAATTAAACATGAGTTCACAGTATGATGATGTAGCCAGAAGGGTGAATGCAATCCTTCGATATGTAAACAGGGGAAAATCAAGTAGGAGTAATGTATATAGCATTAATGAAACCATTACTGGAGTACTTAGTCCTGTTCTGATACACACAGTTCAAAAAAAGATATGGACAAATTGGAAGGTCTCAGAAAAGAGCTACCAAAAGGGTTTAAGATCTTGAAAATCTGACATATTGAGAGGTTCAAGCATCTTAATCTATTTAGTTTACCCAAAGAGAAAATTAAGAGGTGACTTATTCACAGTCTCTGAGTACTTACTTGGGGAAGAAATTTCTGATAGTTCTTTCATCTAGCAAAAAAATGGTTAATGAGATCCATTGGTGGGAATCTGAAGCTAGACAAATTCAAACTAGAAATAACACACATTTTTAACTGTGAGGCTAATTAACTGTTAGAACAACTTACCTTGGAATAATTCTCCATCAAGTCTTTAAATCAAGGCTGGATCTCTTTCTAAAGAACACTCTATCGCTCAAACAGAAGTTATGGGCTTGATGCAAAAATTACTGGATGAGGTTTTTTTGGCCTGTGTTATTCATGAGATCAGTCTTGATAAACATAATGGGAACTTCTAAGCTTAAAGTCTATAAATCTATAATATATTAACATAAAAAATATATTTATATACACACACATTTTGAAAGGTGTGCATGTAATTTTTTCCAGTTCTAGCACTCCATGATCCCTTAACAGATGGAAAGAGGTACTGTACTGATTCTCATGTTGTTATTCTCATTTGTCTCATTTGTCTGTCGTTTTTACTGTGTTCTAGAATTCAGTGGAATTACTCTTATTCATGAAAATACTCACAGGTATGTTTGCAGAATTGAGCCCTTAAACTGAAATCCATTAAAAGTCCTGCTGGTGGCACAGCATGGGGCTCAGGAAGGCACTCAGGGACCGGGAAGCTATGCACGCTGCCCCCACCCTGAATACGAGCTCCACAGCTCCCATTGGCCAGGGACTGTGACCAATGGGAGCTGCAGGGTGCGGAGTCTTCAGTTACAAAGGCAGCTTGCTCTGTGCAGAGCTGCCTGGCTGCTCATGCACCTAGAGGCTGCAGGGAGATGGTGACCACTTCCTCAGTGCTGTGGAAAGCACTGGCGGGACCCCACACACCTCCCTGCACTCCAACCTCCTGCCCCAGCCC
>NC_133769.1:267698712-267702910 GCF_003597395.2 Chelonoidis abingdonii
TTTCTTTCTATTCACTGATATATATACTGCATAATTGTTAGTGAATATTATATGTGGATTCTCAATACAATATCTATTGTTTGCTTTTGCACCAAATGCAGTATTTCAGTAAGTCTCTCATTGCCACGTGATTTATAGAAAGGAAAAACACAGGTAACTGAAAACACATCTCTAGTGATGTATACATCTCAAAAGAACGAGGATGGCCAGCCTGCATGGGTACTCAGACTGTTAGTTCTTTGGAGAAGAGGCTGCCATTTTGTTCTGGGTTTGTGCAGCAGCTAGTACAAAGAGGCTCCATGACTGGGACTTCTGGGCATTACAATAATACAAATAATAAATAAGTAGCACTACAAAGGATGTCAATGTTCAGTTCTTTTCAAGCCTTTACTCATATGAGCATTTTCTCATTTCCAAAGCAATTTTGAGAGGTGAGACATAAAAAAAATCACATTTTCATTAAAAGACCCAATCCTGTATTTTTTGCTCTAGCAAAACTCTCACTAGTATCAATGAGAATTTTCTAGAATTTCAGGATCCTAAAGAACAGGTTTTGCCCAGATCTTCAACACAGGGAGGAAGGGGCTAATTGGTGACCGCACATATTTTAAATAATTTCCATCACAAACATTCTTTATATGCCTGAATCATTAGATGCCATAACCAATTCCCTTAGTTAGAGGATTAAATCAGTCCCATCTCAAGGGCTCTCAAAGTAATGAAAACTCTCATAAATTGATATAGGCATATATAGTCTGGGCATGCACCCATCATGTCTTGATATCATCTATTTCTTTCTCTTTGGGTTCAAATGTCTCACAGCCAATTTATTAAGAGTGTAGCTGTATACAAAAATGAAATTATAGCAACAAATCTATGATGATATTAATTCAGAACTAGCTATAAACTGAATGTAATTTTAGAAAATTGAAAAGAAATTTGCATGAATGCTTATTACAGGTTCTTCTGTTCTTACATGACACCCAACAGCCCTAGTAAAAGATTGAGACTATGACTTTCAAAGGAACGTAAGGGAATTATCTGCCCTGGCTCCCATATAACTCCCTTAGGCACCTTTGAAAACCCCAGCCTGCATAACTTGTGCAGTAAGTATATTAATAATAAATGACATATAGTTTGCCCATTATCTGGTTCTTACAGTATCCTCAGAAAGCCACACCAAACTATTTTTACTGTACCTGTTAGAATCCGACATGTTTCTCATATATTAGAGTCATGGCACTAATCTGATCTGTAACAATAACTGATGTTTTCCAATTCTCCAATCATACAATATAAATATTTGGACCTTTAGGCTCACCAATCCTTTAGTTCCACCCAAACACCTCAGTTCTTGCACAGTATCTAAAAGAATAATAAATGTTGAGTGTACATGAGTGTCAGATTCTCCCCCACTGTTGATTTACTCTAAGCCATTTCTTCAGAACAGGATCAGTGTGAGTCAAAGCTGACTAAAGAGACAGACCATTCAGCTGTGGCACATAACAGAGAATACTTTATGTTGACTACATTGTATTGTCTCTAGTGAAATAAGGGACCCAGCCAGCCTCAGTGAACTATACAACCAGATGTAATATATTCCAAATATGAATATCAAAGTGTAATTTGTGTAGAGGCTGCAATTTAAAATGTATTTTACTCCATGTGAACAGTAGACCTGGGCAAATAGTTTACAAACGTACATCTAATTTCAGGAAATATAGCTCCAATAGAAATGTTCATCCCTTTTCAATGCTCTTTGTAAATGAGCCACCATTTTCCAAATATTGGAGAGGGTTGTTCTAATGGTGTTTCCACACAGCCTCCCCCACACTTGTTTTTATGAGATTTAGTTAAGCATTATGTTTCCACCGATGAAAATTGCCTTATGTGTCCAATTAAAATCTGTTAAATAGCAGTGATAATGTGATATTAAAAATCTTTTCATAATGGTAGGCAAAAGCCACATTTTCTGTTTTTATATTACATGCAAAACTTGTCATTCTCTTCTGGAAAACACAAACAATGACAAAAGAGACAGAGAGTCCATTAAGAATTAAGGTTTGCTAGAGTGCTCCACAAGCAAGATATCTTAAAATAACTCAACTTTTCTATTTTCTCAAGGAAGAGGTATCGTCCAGTGGTCTGGTACTAATTGGGGACTTGGGAGATTTGGTTAGAATTCACCACTCTGCCACAGACACCTGGGTATCTTTGGTCAAGTCCCGTAGGTTTCTCTGTGATTCAGTTTCCCATCTGTAAAATGGGGATAAATAGTATGTTCCTATCTGACAGGGGTTTTGTGAGGATATATACAATCCAAGTTATGGTAATGTGGTAATCTACTGTGGCAATGGGGGGCCATATAAGTACCTGAGATAGAAAGCTCATATATTTTGAGAGTAGGACATTTACAATGGATAGACAGTGGGTTGGGAACTGGCTTGCAATACATATGCCCTTTAATGGGTCTTATTTAACACTCCAAAGGTGATATAAAAGGTAATAATGGGAAGCTTTGAAATGGCCATATTTTGGCAGTGTAGCTCAGCAGATGGTACTTATAAACACATATTGTAGAGGATATTGCTCTGAAGTCTGGATTTTGAGACAGTGAGTTTGATTTTAGGATTTTCCACCATTAGTCAATGTGTCAATTGCTGTTCTTAGAGAGGTAGATAAAAATGAGCATTCAACAAAGTTGATCCCCTTTTGTCCTTCTGACTGATTATTGCCAGGCTCACTATTGCAGCCCAGTGGCTAAACTCCACTGTTCCCACTGTTTGTAAAATGCAGGATAGTTGCATCATAGAAAGTCTTTATTAATATAAAACATGGAATAAGTAACTTACATGTTTTTATTTGTTTCCTTTTATTAAATCATACTTTTGCTATCTTTTGTTGCATAATAATTTCATATGCATCCCTTAATATTTGAAGTCTTGTTAGAAGTGTTTACTTTCTCTTAACCATGTAACTATCAGCCACTTGCAACCTATACCTCTACTGTGTTCTTTAATTATATTTGGATAATTATGCAGCACCACCTTTCTTTCTTCTTTCTTTTCTGCAACTCAAATTAAATTGTTTGTCCATTACTTCCAACGGTGCTACTAGGAAAACCAAGTAGCTAAAATGAAAATGTCACCATTACTTTAGTGACACTAAAAATTACTTTTAAAACATAGCTGTGCACGTTTATTTCCATAGGTATAAAAAGGGGAGCCGATACCCTGATTTCCTGTCATTCAAATATTCTGAGCACCAACACTGCACGTGTATTTCCCCAAATTTGGGTAACAGTAGTTTTTGTTTCAAAGACACAAATTGAGAACTGATTGTTTTTTTCCATCACAGCCAAGAGCATAAACAAGAGTTGCTATTTAAGTGTTGAGATCTTATTAGGTACACCTATCATATTAGGGTAACACTAATTACTTTTAAAAAAATCAAATATCAAACTGCAGTGACAAACAGTTCTCATTTTACTACAGAACAACTATATTTTCTCTTTTCCTTGGTGTCTCACTGTGTAAAAACTAATACTAAAGATCCAAGACACTTGATTTGCCTCATTTTTCGGTGGCTCACAGAGAGAAATAAACACTGGCTCAGATCCTCATACTTCAATGGCTTCATTGACTTCAATGGTAGTACATCAGTTTACATCTCTGGAAGCCCTGGCCCGGCCCATTGTCTTATAAATTCAAGGAGACTATCCAGTACAGTTATAACTACACAGGAATATTGTATAAGGGGACTGTTATCCCCTTACTAACATTCAGTGGGGGTGTTTGTTTGCTAGCTCCCAGCACTAAAAGGGGAGGGATCGATGGCAAATCAGGACCCTGAGACTGACAGTCCCCAGAAACAATGGCAAGAGGCCAATGCTCTAGGTCAGCCTGACTGACAGGGTGGGCAGGCTAATCAAAGAGACAGAAGGCCAGGGTGGGTCCCGTCCTCTGTGTGAGCTGAAATTGCGTGGGTCAGACGGAGTGGAGCCAAGTTAAGGAGAGAGTAGGGGCCCAAGCTAAGCTGCTGGGAGCAGAGCTGCAGCCCAAAAAGCCAGAGCACAGCCCAGAGAGTGTAGACCAGCCCTGGGAGGGGAGCTGCAACAACCAGAGCCAGAGGGGCCAGACAAGCAGCCCAGGAAGCAGGTGAGAGCTGAGAAAGAGTCACAGAAGCAGCCTGCAGAGCA